>NC_029792.2:39479902-39481525 GCF_000816755.2 Arachis ipaensis
ACCTAGTAATGTACTGGCCTCACCGGAAATTTATTAAACAACAAAGGAAAAAAAGAATCCATACCCAGGCGTACCAAAATTATCCACACCAAAACAGCCGCACCCGTGCTTTTTCAATCGAGGTCAAAACCCCAGTAGGGAGAAAGATATTAAAAAAGAAATAATAAATAAAACATAAAAGATTAAATGCGAACTAAGCCAAGAGCATAAATGCTGGGAAGAAGAACTCACATTGTGATAAGGTAGTGATTGTTGGCAGAGAAGGGCAGCATGGTAATGTGTCCACCACAGCCAACAAAGGAGGAGGTTTTCCCCTTGATACCATTGGTGCATGAGGACCTAACCCTTTCATTTTCTTTGTAGTATCCTGCAACTGCGCCTCTACAATTGCATTTTTCTGGTGTAATTGAGTTGTGGAGTTATGTTGCACGAAAGCTCAAAAGTTTCCAGAAAGTTTGAAACTGCTGACTTACCCAATTGCGCTTTGTTTGTCGTGCAGAGTGCAGGCACTTGGCAGATGCTGAACAGAGACGAGGGACGAGGCGGAGGTAGAGACAGCCGAGGCACGGCGGAGCCAAGGCGGCCGGGACGACACAAACGGCGGAGGCACAGGAGCGGAGGAAGCAGATGCGAGCAAACACTGACGGTGCGGGGACGCGGCAGAAGAGCCCGCGAGGAGAGTGACGAGGGACGACCGGCGGTAACCGTGCTGTGAGCGAGAGAGGTGAGAGTGTCTGAGGGGAATCTCTGTGAGGTGCGGTGGGTGAGGTGAAGCTGTGAGTGTCCCTTCTCCTCTTTCTCCCCTCCCCTTTCTTTCTCTCTCCCCATGCTCTCTCTCTCTCTCTCTCCCCTTCCCTCTTTCTCTCTCCCCTCCTCTCCTTCTCTCTCTCTCTCTTCCCTCTCTCTTTCTCCCTCTTTGTCCTCTTTCTCTCTCTTCTTCTCTCTCTCCTATCCTTCTTCTCTCTTTTTATCTCTCTCCTTTTTTTCTTTCTCCTCCTCTGTCTTCTCATTCTCTTTCTCTTCCCTCTCACTTTAGAGAGAAGAGGAGAAAAGAGATAGAAGAGGGATAGAGATTGAGAGAAGGTTGAGAGAGAAAGAGAAAAGAGAGAGTAAGAAAAGAAAGAGGAGAGAGAGAGAAAAGAAGAAAAGAAAAGAGAGAGGAGCGATAGAGAGAAAAGAGAAAAAAGGGATAGAGAAAGAGATGGGAGGAAAAGGAGAGAGAGAGAAAGAGAGAGAGAGAGAGAGAGAGAAAGGAGAGGGGAAAGAGAGAGAGAGAGAGAGAGAGAGAAAAGGGAAAAGAGAGGAGAAAGGAGAGAGATATGGGACAGAGAGAAGGATAGGAGAGGAGAGAGAGAGGAGGAGGAGGAGAGATAGAAAAAAGGGAAGAGATTATTAGAGAGAGAAATGGGAGGAGAGAGAGGAAGAGAGAGAAGGGAGAGGGAGAAAGAGGGCAAGGAGAGAGAGAGAGAGAGAAAGTGAGAGAGCGGAGAGAAGGAAAGAGAGACAGAGAGAGAAAGAGAGAGAGGGAGAGAAGGAGAGAGAGAAAGAGGGAAAGGGAGAGAGGAAGAGAAGGATAGAGAGACAAGGGAGAGAAAAAAAAGATGAGGTGGAGAGAGAGGGGAA
>NC_029792.2:39481848-39482225 GCF_000816755.2 Arachis ipaensis
AGAGAGAGAAGAGAGAGAGAGAGAGGAAGAGAGAGGGAGAGAGAGAGAGAGAGAGAGGAGAGAGGAGAGAGAGGATGGAGAGAGAGAGAGAGGAGAGAGAGGAGGGAGACAAAGAGGAGAGAGATAGAGAGGAGGGAGAGAAGAGAGAGAGAGGGAAATGAGAGAGAGAGAGAGACAGAGAGAGAGAGAGAAGAGAGAGAGAGAGAGAGAGAGAGAGAAGGAAAGGGGAGAGAGAGAGAGAGAGAGAGATAGGGGAGAGAGAAGAGGAGAGAAAGAGGGAAAAAGAAGAGAGAGAGATGAGGAAGAGATGAGAGAGAGAGAGAGATGGGGAGAAAGAGGGAGAGAGAGAAAAGCAGAGAGAGGGAAAGAAGAGAGTG
>NC_029792.2:39482270-39495531 GCF_000816755.2 Arachis ipaensis
AAGCGGAGAGAGAGAAGGGGAGAGGAGATAAAGAGGAAAATGAGTGAGAGAGAAGGGAGAGAGAGAGAGGGGGAAGGAAGGGGGAGAGAGAGGGAGAGGGGAGAGAAATAGGGGGGAAAAGAAGAGAGAGAAGGGGAGAGAGAATAGAGAGAGGAGAGAGAGAGAGGAGGGGGAGAGAGAAAAGGAGAGGACAAAGAGGAGGAGAAAGAGAGAGAGAAAGAGAGAGAGAGAGAGAGGGGGGGTAGGGAGAGAAGGGAAAAAGAGAGATAGGAGGAGAGAGAGAAAGGGGAGAAAGAGGAGAGAGAGAGAGAGATGAGAAAGAAAGGAGGGAGAGAGAAAGAGAGAGGAAGGGGGAGAGAAAGAAAGAGAGAGAGAGAGAGGGAGGAGAGAGAGAGAGAGAGGGAGGGGAGAGAGAGAAAGAGTATGTAATTTGGTTTTGAAATTAGGTTTTGATTTTAATTTGGTTTTGGTTTTGGTTAACCGGTTAAAAACTGTTTTTTTTTAATTTGGTTTTGGTTAACCAATTCTAAAAAATATGGATATGGTTTTTAAAATTGTTTTATTAAACTGGTTAACCACAATGTGATTATAGTTTTTTAACCAGTTAACCACATTTTGGTTTTTTTATGAACACCCCTAGCCAGAGTGTATAAATGGTGTGCACGCGTGACTCATTAAATACAAATTTTAATGTTAATTTTAAAATTTTTAACCCGAAATTAGACCAACGGAATGAAATAGTTGAACCGGACCCAAGTGGGCCCAAGCCTATAAACCTAACCTGCACTAAAGCATTTCATTCGGCCTTCTTCCCTATTTCTTTCTTCATTTCACGTTGCAAAGAGAGAAGGAGAGCTCATGGAACCCTAACTCTCACCTCCAAAATTCAATTGCCCATAATTTTCAATTGGGAGCTCTGATCGCCGCATCGTTTGCGGTCACACGTTCATCTCGTCGAGCTCTTCATTTCTATCTGAAGCAAGTGGTAAGAAACTTTGCTTTCATGCCCAGCTCTTCCCTTCCATTCAGATTTCATTTTTGGGTTAATGAGTTTTGAGAATTTGCTGTTTTGATGATATTAGGTGTATTCTAGTGGTGAAAAATCATTGTGCTTTGTCCCAATCATATGTGAGAAAAGAAAGAACCTTCAAACCCTTGTGCCCTTGATAGAGAAGCCAAGAGGTAGGTTCGGAATTTCACAAAAATTATAGTCTTTCTTCGTTGCAAGTATAGTCTAAACCCGCACTTAGCACTCAATCAAAGTTTAAATTTAAAGATTGTCACAATCCAAAACAAATCAATAACCGGGAGTTCAAAATTCTGGGTCGTCTCCCTCGGACTATGCAATTAAGACGTCACACTCTTGGTTGTGAAGTAAGAGGGTTTCTTTAATCAAGGAGCAAAAAATTAAAAGAACCAAGAAATAAAAGAACTAAGAAATGATCAAAAAAAATTAATGCAATTAAAAAAGAAACAAGGTCAAAACTTAGTGAAAATGCTATAAATGCATAAAAGAGCCTTGACTTGGGAATGAGAATTAAGGAATCCTATCATCGTCATAACCACAACTATGGCAACTATGATGAGTTAATCTTATTTCGTCAACCCCTAACATTGAGGAGTAAGTCAAGCAAGCATAATTGACCTTAATCCATAAGTCCTAGCTAACTTACTAATTACTTAGTAAAAAGCTAGCGTTAATGGAAATAAGAATCAACTAACAACCTAAGAATTACTACTAATGTCAGACATTATGACTCTAATATCCTAAGAACTCATTTCCCGAGTCAAGGCGTGAAAAATCTACTCAAAATTACCAAGTGACATTTTCACAAAAACTTGGTGGGCGTAAAAGCAAAACTAGAAATTGTAAAGGAAAATGAAACTATAACCAAACTATTCACAAAATCAACAATATAAACTTAATCAAGCAAGTATAAATCATAAAATATGAAATTCATCAACCAAAACCTCAAGAAATCAAAATTGCATATATTAACAAAGTAACTTGAACAAGAGAAAATTATAGCAAGGGTAAAAAGGGAATTAAAGAGTACTTACAATGAGATAAGCAAAATCTAAGATCAAAACTTAAACTATAAAATGCTACAATGAAAATTAAATAAACCCTGAGAGATTTCCTAAACTACACTACTCCTACTCCTAATGTGTTTTCTACCTAAAGTGAGTTCTCCAAGTGACTCCTTTGATATGGAATGAAGTCCCCTTCATATAGCACTCCAAAATGGCTTTAGCACTTCCAAAATTGGGCTAAGAAGCCTCCAAATTCGCGAGCCACGTGACATTTTAATGAAGTCACACGCTGAGACTTGTGTGTATGCATAGAAGATTGTGCGTACGCACACTTGACTGTGTGCTTCCTTTGTTTTCTTCATAAAATCACCCATTTTGCATGCTTTCTTCCACTTCTGCCTAGCCATTCTTGCCTACTTGACCTAAAATCACTTAACAAAACATATAACGGCATCGAATGGAATAAAAGTAAAATTAAAATGATCAATTTAAGCATAAAAATGCATGTTTTCACATTTAGGTTCAAATCAAAGAGAAATCACAAAAGTATGCTATTTTTGTGATTAAGTGTGAGTTTATATAATGAAATCCATCCAATTCAAGCAAAAAATTATCATCAAATATGGACTCATCAGCCCTATTTAAAAATATGAACCCTATGTTAATTTTAGTGATATTGTGTGGAATTCAATTGAATTATGTGTTTTGGAGACAAATTGGTGTTATTAGAAGCTTGACATCACTACAAGAAAACCAGGATTTTGCTACGCTTTTAAAGCGTAGCGAAAAGTTGAAAAAAGCGTAGCGATAGCTTTTCGCTACGCTTTTTGAGCGACCGGCACGCTTTTGAAAGGGTCACAACTGCTAGCGTGCCGGTTGCTCTATCGCCACGCTTTTGGTGACCTATGGCCACGCTTTTTCTGTCGCCACGCTTTTATCTATTGTCACGCTTTTAAGCGTGGCTGTATGTGAAAGATATCGGTACGCTTTTAAAGCGTGCCAATAGCTGGAGATACGGCTACGCTTTTAAAGCGTGTCAACAGCAAGAGATATGGCTACGCTTTTAAAGCGTGCCAGTAACAAGAGCTATGGCTACGCTTTTAAAGCGTAGCTGTTGATAACTGTTGTACAATATGTCTACGTTTTTAAAGCGTAGCCATAACTTTGTTCAGGTTCTATTGTTCTTTTTCTAATCTTTATAATAAAATCTTATAAAATTCATAGATAATTGTAAAATTTATACAATGACCATTAATTTTAAATCAACTAATCCAATCATTACAACAACTATTACATTATCTACTTGCTTTACATATTATTACATAAGAGAAAATTTTAGAATCAATAGGAAGTTACAAAAGAGACCACTAGTTTTTACTGAAACAATAAAACACTACTAGTACCCAAGCTAACGAAGATTCTAAGCAAGCTACCATCCTAGAATTACATATTACTAATCCGGGAGCCATCATTTCAATCCACCTGGATCATATACCACATGCAATGCCATGCAGCTCTTGAGAAAACATGAGCCATCATTTCAATCTACCTGAAGAAAATAGATAATCTTCCGTCAAGTCTAGGAAAGTAAAGAGAAAGCCAATTGAATTGCTTATTACCGAAACTTTACCTGGTACAAGGAGGAGCAGTGCTGCTCAAATCACAACCTCCAATTTTGTATGTCCTTCTTGCAAGCACAACAACCAAAAGTATATAAGAACATGATTGTGAGTATATGCATCTTCAAAAGCTTTTCGTTAAGCTATGCTTTTCTTCTATTTAATTTTCTCTATTTACAACATTGATTCAGTTGAAAACTGCACATAAAAAATAAAAAAAGAATAAAAAAAGAAGTGAAATAAAGTAAGAAAATTAAAAAGAACCTCTGAGTAATTATTTATCAAACAACTAATATACTATTGGATATATGACTCCACAGTCTGCAGTTTACCATTACCAATAATGTCAAACAAATAAATAATGCACACCTATATCAACTAGGGCACAAACTTGGAAATGTGTGTTTAACCTGAAAGCAGCAAATTGTTCGTAGCTCCCACCCCCACCAGATAAACTCCTTTTTAATCATCAATCAAAAGCATGGATATAAACACTAGAATAGTTATGTATAACTTATTTCAATTAACTCTAGAATTCGTTCATATCTTCTCACTTACTGCACTCAAGAGTAGTTCTCTCTCCACAAATCATATCTTAGGGAGAATAATACACAAATGTATGAAGCTGCCAACACTTATTTTAATTTTAAATTTAAGAAAATGAAAGACATGTACTTACAGTGAGAACTGGACCAATTGTCAAGTCCTCTAGCTTTTTTCTCTCAGCAATACCTTTTAATTTGGATACCAAGGAAGTCGAAGCCCAGTTCTAAGCACAGTAAGTAACTGAAAAATCTCCAGAGCTGGTTGTGAAATCTCCACAGCATAACCTTTCAGAAAGTTGAGGATCAAGTGCTGGTTGTGAAATCTCCAGCCCTTCACTTTTAATGATAGATATATAACTGAAAAATCAATTGAGAATCATTAAGATTTTGTAACATTATAGGAGTGCCCATTTAAAAAAAATAAAACAGAAGTAATCTCCACCAATTTTGTTTTTAATTAAACAATCTAAGAGCATCAAACTATATTTTTTCTAATTTTCAGAAATCAGAGATGGTATTCAACATTCTTATCTGGGTGGAACTCTTAAACTCCAAGGTCCTCATCTTAAAGGAAAATGTCCTCATCCTAAAACAAAAATCTGGGTGTAAGGAAACATAATACACATCTAAGACAATAAATAACAATTCCTAAAATAGAATCCACAAATTAGGTGGCTAAATTTTCTAAACTGCATTCACTAGGCCTTGTGTAATACACAAATGTATGAAGCTGCCAACACTTATTTTAATTTTGAATTTAAGAAAATGAAAGACATGTACTTACAGTGAGAACTGGACCAATTGTCAAGTCCTCTAGCTTTTTTCTCTCAGCAAGACCTTTTAATTTGGATACCAAGGAAGTCGAAGCCCAGTTCTAAGCACAGTAAGTAACTGAAAAATCTCCAGAGCTGGTTGTGAAATCTCCACAGCAAGACCTTTCAGAAAGTTGAGGATCAAGTGCTGGTTGTGAAATCTCCAGCCCTTCACTTTAATGATAGATATATAAATGAAAAATCATTTGAGAATTATTAAAATTTTGTAACATTATAGGAGTGTCCATTTTAAAAAAAATAAAACAGAAGTAATTTCCACCAATTTTGTTTTTAATTAAACAATCTAAGAGCATCAAACTATATTTTTTCTCATTTTCAGAAATCAGAGATGGTATTCAACATTCTTATCTGGGTGGAACTCTTAAACTCCAAGGTCCTCATCCCAAAGGAAAATGTCCTCATCCTAAAATAAAAATCTGGGTGTAAGGAAACATAATACACATCTAAGACAATAAATAACAATTCCTAAAATAGAATCCACAAATTAGGTGGCTAAAATTTCTAAACTGCATTCACTAGGCCTTGTGGACCTTTTCCACATATGCCTGCAACGAAAAGCACAGGAATTGTAAGACAATCTAGAAAGGCTAATTGTAAGCAATTACTCATTTTTCATCAATTCTGAGACAACCCAACTTTGACAAGAGAGAATATCTAAAAGCACAATAGCAGATGTAGATTAAGAAACTAACACAAAGAAAAACACCACGGCTTGAACCATGTCCTCCCAGAAGGTTCCTCCATTTGAGGGAAGAGAAAGAAAAACTCGTGTTCTTGCATAAGAGCACAGCACCATTGTTGCTCAGCTTCGCCAGCCTCAGAACTCTCGGGAAATCCTAAAATTATATATATATATATATGAATGCAATGCAAACAGTTTATAAAGGATAATAATAAGTAGAAGAAAAACACAAACGAGGGTATGAACAGCACTGGAGATGGCAGATGAACCCTGAAAATAGAAGACGATGAACTTTGTCAAACATCAACTTTTAAAGGCCCCTGTTTTGAAGGGATAATATAAGATATTGAATTTGCTAATGTTAATATATGATTGGATAACTGTTACACCCTTTTATATTATTAGTGTACCAAAATCCAAAAAGCAAAAGTAAATATCTCCTAAAAAATATCAGGTTAGGAATTTGATAATCCATGGGACAAGTAAAACCTCATCTTGACTATATTAAACAATAATGCGCTTTGATAAAACATAAAAGCTATTCAGGCCTCTTAGTTAGCCATTGTTGTCCTTTTTATGACATGATTAAGGGTTTCTGGTACTATATGTCAAAATCCATCATTTTCATGTATTAACTTTATGGCTTGCTTCTCAGTATTGATAGCAAATGGCTTAACTAATTGAACATAAAACACAAACAAATGGATTCCAACATATTCAATTTACACTGGGACGGTGGATTTCAACACTAAAACACTGGAAAGTTTTAGCAAGAGGCTGTTGAGAAATTATTTTTTGTCCTGCCTTGTTTTTATCTGACTAATGATTTTCATGCCTACAAACACGAAATGGAGAACTATATTTGCAATGGCCAGAAAGAAATTAAAAAGAAAACTGTGCTCCCTAGAATACAATTGTGTCTTCAATGTGCATGTCTTATTATTATCTACCTGAATGTGTATATTCAGAAAATTACGAGTAATTCATTAATGAAAAAAATACATACTGAAAACTTTGACAAAGTAGCTTGAGCAGCCACGTCTACAGCTTTGTTCTGATCAAAAAATTGGGAGGAAGAAAGAGATTTAGCATTTGAGAACTTCTTTCTTGCTTCGTCAAATTCTTGAATCTGATAAAGGACAGGCACCAAAACAGAATATGAATCAACATGACATAAATCCATCAAAGAAGAAGCTTAGATACATATTTTACAGATGAAGCTATAGTTAAAGAAGTCAGCTGAGACAATAGTTAAATAAAGTCAACACATATTTGGATATATAACAACGCGATTTGCAGATTGGATCTTAATTAATTACCTGCATTGCGTTAACAATAAGGCCTGAGAGAATGAAAAGAGTGCCTGCAGGAAGAATAAAAACTGCTGCTAGGAACGCCATGTCCTTTTTTTTTTCTCAACCTACCTCCAAATGCAATACACATTTAAACAACCTCTATTCCATCAAGTCACATACCACTCGCTACACTAATTTCATAACAGGGCAGTCAACCAAAACCATCATACATAGCACGAAATGTTGCTTTAATTTCATAACAGGGCAATCAACCAAAACCAAAACCAAACACCTTGCATTCGACTCAACATCTTATTCAATGTGACTTTCTTCTAGGTCTGTTTTACTTCAACAATATTATTTAACATTATTTTTTAACTAATAGAACTGATAATGAATACATTACCAGCAGGGACGAAGGCGGAGGGACGAAGGTGGAGGGACGAAGGGATTAAACATTATTAACAAAGGAACAAATAGTATTAAGAGTAAGAGAAAAAAATTTACATAAATTAAGTCCATGAAAATTTCTTCCCCCTGTTTTAATCTGCACACATACATAATCTCCAAACTGCTATCAGATTTATATCTTCATATTCATGTTAACTATAGAAATACAAAGGCTCACCCTCTCGAAATTATATTTGAGGTCCCCAAAAACCTAGCAAGCATCGAATAACAGCTAAAATACATCGAATAACTGCTAAAATTATCACGCATTTTCAACATACCCAATTTCCAGTGCGGTGCATTCTTCATAAATTAAAGTTAAAACTAGCAAGCATGAATCAGAAATTGCTAGTCTCAACCAATAGAATTCTCTTCGTTTCACATTTTCTCACCAATATTACACACTAAATTATCAACCAATTCAGGAAAAAAATCACGAACACAAACTACAAAATAGATAAATAAATGAAGGGATAAATAACAAAAATCAGTTACCTTCTCTTTTCTTCTTCGTCTTTTTTGAGCTTGTGATGGTTCGCAACGACACTGGGACTGCGCGATTTAGGAGGAAGAGGAGAGGGCGACGAAGTGCTTCTGCTTCTGTGCCTTGTGCGGCGCCTCGGCGGTGACCGCGTTCTGCTTCTGCAGCGCCTGTGGCTAAGGGAATTTCACAGAAAAATTGCTCTTTTTCCCAAACCCAATTATGAACTCGAAGTTCTGAAACGTTCCGAACCTGAACCTGTTCCCAACAGATTCCGAATTAAGAACCCGCAAATCGTTCAAATCCCACTTCTGCTTCAACGAGATTGCCTTCAATACATCCTGATTTCAACGAATCAGGTAATTAAAAGTAAAAAATAAATGAACAGAAAGGGGGGGAGGGAGTGAGAGGGGGTAAGGTGAAATAGGAAAAGAAATAAAAGAAGAGGACTTACAAAGAAGCAAGAAGCAGGAAGGGAGCGGCGCGGAAGGGGTTAGGGGGTTAGGGTTTTGCAGCGACGTAAGGGAGCAGCGGCAAAGGGGAGCATCCACGGCGAGTGAGGGCGAGGCACAATGAAGGAGGAGGAGTTAGGGCAGTGAGTGTCTCATCGCGTTGGGACTTTTGATGGAGGAGTTAGGGCAGAGCACGAACAAGAAGGGGTTAGGGGCTTAGGGCAGCGCACAATGAACCTCTTTCTCTAAGTGAACTGAGTCTTTAAACGAAGAAGCGGTTTTTTAATTTATCCCCACCTTTTTTTTTCCAAGGGAACTTTTGGCCACGCTTTTAAAGCGTGCCAAAAGGCTTCTAGGAAACGGCTACGCTTTTCGAACGCCGCAATAACAAAACTCTGGTGCTACGCTTTAAAAGCGTGGCGGTTTCTCTCTACGGCTACACTTTTTAAGTGTGGCAAATAAAAGCGTGGCCAAATCTCGCATCAATTGCCACTCTCATAAAAGCGTGGCCATTGACACCTTTCGCCACGCTTTTGAAGCGTAGCAAAAAAAACGTGGCCAAATCTTTATTTTATCGCTACCCTCATAAAAGCGTGGCCATAGACCACTTTTGGCTACGCTTTTAAAGCGTAGCAAAAAAAAGCGTGGCCATAGGCCTTTTTTCTTGTAGTGCATTGAACTTTGGATGCTGGAAATCTAATTGGTGTGGACTTAGAGAAGTGAAAGCTTGTGGAAGGAGGGCACTTTTTAGGCGTTCCAAGATTAGGGAGAAATCAGATAAGGTATAGTTTTGGTTTCTCGTAGTTAATGTTTAATGTCACGTGAAAACTTAGGCTAGAAGACTATAAGATAAGAATGAATTGAATGAAATATGTATATGGTATATGATTTATGTATGAAGAGTGGATGAGTTGGTATGTGTTAAATTATGATTTTGATGAGTATATGAGCCTGTATGTATTGGATTATGATGTTGATGAGTATAAAATAATAATAATTGTTAATGTGTTAAAGGTTGATGGTGAGTCTGAGAAATTGAATTGAATGGATTGGATGAATTATATAGGTTGGCATTTTGTGGTATGAAAGGGTAGTGTATGAACATGTTTAGGAACATGGGAGTTGTTTTGGTTGTGAAAGTGTGGTTTGGAAATGAGAATTTAGAAAACTAGGAATTTTGTGAAAATTGGTAAAAGTTTATTTTTGACCAATTTCGACAGGCCATAACTTGATTTCCGAATTTCCAAATTTTGTAAAACTAGTTTTGAATAAAAATTTGGTCCGTAAAGTTTACAACATTTGAAAAACCGACTAAAAATGATTTTAACGAAAAAGCTATGCACATTCGAAGTTAGATGTGTAAAAATTGATTTCTACAGACTTAGCAGTTTTCTGAAAAATGCAGGGCATGCGTACGCAGACACATGGCTGCATACACGAGAATTTTCTCTGCTTTATACACTTGTGTACGCATGAGGTGGATGCGTACGCGAATTTATCAAATTTTACTACCATATATACACATGAGGCATGCGTACACATGAAAGGGCAAGTTTTGAACGTGTGCGTATGGGGCAATGCGTATGCATACACGAGCCACCTTTCTATTTTGAGTACTCGCGTGCAGGAGTTTGTCAAAAATACACCCGTGCATACGTAGGGGGTGGCATGCATACGCATGACTACACTATTTTGAAAAAGTTGCATTTTCGAGTTTTAAACTTGTTCTCTAACTTTCCAAACCTCTTTAACACATGTTTTGAGTCCGTTAGCGAAATTCTAAGCTTTAGAACAAGGGTGAATAGGTTAAATGAGTTAAAGGAATATTGAGAAGATTTTGCGAAGTGATAATTGAGTAATAAGATGTCGGTAAAGTTGAATGAGAAGTAATTGATAAAGATAATGATAATAAAATGAAATGCGATTGAAATAAGATATGATTGATGATGAGGTTGGCTATGAGAAAGAAGAATATTGAGAACTAAGTTCAAATATGAAATTTTGACTGAACATGAGAGAATTGTTGAATGAGATACCTGGACAGTAGTAGCAGTATTGGTTCGTTCCACTTGTTCCAGGTCAGTGATTGAGGCGCCTAGGTAGTAGCAATAGTAGTGGTTTATTCCACTTGCTCTGAATTGAGTTCGTAAATACCCGCCTAGATAGTACGCAGCAGTAGTAGTTCAATCCACTTGCTCTGGGTTAAGCGGGTAGTAGCAAAGGGTTGTGGGCGAGTCCCACTTGCTCTGCGATGCGGTGTTTCTGTCCATGGTTAGCTATTAGGACATGTCGGATGTAAGACCCAAAACTTTTGAAAAGCCCTATTTTGATCTAATTTCAAATCATATATTTATTTACAATTTTAATTTCAGAAATTATATTATTGAAAATAATTGAAGGCAGTTTTGATTAATTGAATTTGAAATAAATTAAGATTTTTATCCAAACTCTATAATTATGGATTATTTTTCTATTTACAATTTAAAATTTTAAAAATTTGAAAATAATGAGGTTTGGCTATCTAAATTAGAATTATACAAATACTTTAAGTCAAGTATAAAGAAAATTAATTATATTACCATGTATTTTCAATTAGAGTAATTGATTGAGAATCAATTAGTATTTTAATACAACAAATTATGTTTTAAAGTAATTTTTAGAAATTTAATTTAGATTTCAAATTAATACTCTATGCCCCAATTTTATTAAAATTACCCTATTCAAATTAAACCCAACATTTCCAAATAAAAACCCTAATTTTTGACCTAACCCTAACTCTAGCTACCCAACCCCTACACACTCACACAACACAACACTCTCTCTCACACACACACTCCCCAACCCAAACCCTAGCCCCACACCCACAGTTAGAGAAGAAAGAAAGAAAGAAAGAAAGAAAGAAAGAAAGAAAGAAAGAAAGGGAAGAGAGGAAAGGGAAGAGAGGAAAGGGGAGCCGCGGGAAAGGAAAGAAAGGGAAGAGAGGAGAGGAAGCCATGCCGCCGTCCCTGTGCCATCATCATCGTGCGTCGTCGTCGCCAAGCTGCTTGCTACCACCGCCGCTGGCACTAACGCAGAACAGAGAGAAAAGAGCGTGTGCGAGAGAGGTGAAGAAGTCACTGCCTTGTGTCCGCCGTCGTCTTCGCGGGGCTCATGTTGCTACTGTCGCCTTCGCCGTGAAGCTCGTTGCCGTCGCTGCTGTACCCGCACTGTCGTCATCCTCGTTGTGGAATAAGATTTCGAGCCTGATTGATTGTGGATATTCCTGATATTGTTGATAAGTCGCTTGCGCCTGGTAAGGACGGTTGGTTAATCCCGCTTGTTGAGGTCGCAGCGCCGGCGTAAGGACGGTAGGTTAATCCCATTTACATGTAGATGTGAGGTCAGAGGCAGAGTATCTCGCTCACATCCTTTCGGATCACAAGAGTGTGCTCGACACTATATCCGTGGGTAGTGTGTCTAGCACTATATCCGTGGGGGATCCCATTTATATTCGTGACCGAAAGGCGACATTCCCATGGAAATGTGTCGGGTTAGTAATTGAACCGACAATGTGATATCATAGCTAGTAGGACAGATATTCATCATATGTATCTATGTGACATTGTTTGGGTGTGCATATTGTAATTGGTTTGCCTATGTGAATACTTATGTTAACTGCTAATTGTTATACTTGTTGTAATTGCTCTTGATTGTCCTTGAACTATATTAATTGTGATTATGTTTGATTAATTGATTTGTGATGAATTAGTTGATGATCGAGTTGTTTGGGCCGGGGGCCGTGTTTGATTTTGGATGGGCCTAAGGCCGTGGATGGTATGTTTGAGGTCTTGTTTTGTATAAAATATCTAATTGGTTTAGCATAAACTTAATGAACCTATACTTGGAACAGGATGATTATTTATACAGCTTAGGTAAATTCTTTTATATTTATGTCTTAGTAAAGTATGAAAAATCAAACTTGTTCAACATAGACTTAATGAACCTATGGTTGAGACAGGTTGATCATTCATACAGTCTAGGAAAGATTTTAAGATTTTTATAACAGAGGAAAAGGTTTTCTAAATTTTGGACAATTAGCTGATTTCTTTTTTGAAATGGATTTTTGGATGTTAACTCTTGGGTTTTCAAAAAGGCACGTAAGATGAGCAATGATCACTGTACTTTAAAAATAGTTTTATTTTACGTATCTTATTTTAGCAATTTCTGTAGCCCATAGTGAGAACCAGCGAGGACGATGTTCTAACTCCCCTACAGGTTTTTCCTTTTCAGGATATGGGTGAGGAAGTTTCAGAAGAGTTTATTTCATTTTCTGTTTATTCAATATATTTGTATTATCTTAGCTATTATTCTTTGTATCCTATCTGTGTTTTCTTTGTTTGTCTTGAGTGTTTTTGCAACTAAGAGATCCCTCATGCTGGCAGATGTGAAGTTGAGGGTAGTTCTACCAGTGATTAGGAGGTCTGGGAAGATAAGAGGTGAAGAGTTAATTTAGAAATGGGAATCCCTTGGGTAGAGTACCAAATTTTCTATTTTAGTATTGATTTTATGTTTGATTTTCTGAATGTCGAAATTCTAGGAATGCCTCTGACTTTTTCTGGGCCTTTTATATTAACTATGCGGGTACCTTTACCATACTGAGAACCCCCTATTCTCATTCCATACATATATTATTCTTTTTCAAATGCAGGTTAGAGGCACCTCACTGAGTATTCTGAAGACTCTTTGGAAGCGAAGAACTCTTTTGGGACTTAGTATTTGTATTTTGTTTATGTATATATATGTAAATAAATTTTCCACCTTGTATATATTATGTTTTGTCCCTCTTAGAGTGGAGAAATAAGGGTTTATTTTGGAGTTTGAGTTAGACTTT
>NC_029792.2:39496082-39511411 GCF_000816755.2 Arachis ipaensis
ATATATATGCATCTAAAACCAAAATGAAACCCTAAACGGGTAGAGTTCTTCGCTGCAGAAACCTTCCAGTATGCCTCAGCGAGGTGCTTCATGTCCTGCATATGAAAACCACAAAATATGTATGGGGTGAGAACCGGAGGTTTTTAGCATGGTAACGGTACCCACATAACTAGCATATAATGTCCCGTAAAAGCCAGAGGCGATCCTATAACTTCCAACACTCAGATTTAAAGTTTAGAGTTAAAATTTAAAACCATAATACAAGGTGAATTGTCTAAGGTTCTTAATCCCAACTCAATTCTAACCTAATTCTATCTTATTCACTCAGTTTCTCGCCTTCCTCCAATCCTCCAAAACTCCGGTGCAAAGACAAACAATACAAACAAAGCAAATACAAGTAGAGTACAAATACAGCAGGTAACAAATATAGCAGATAAGCATAGATATTCAGATAAGCAAATCCAAGTAGTGCAAAATCAAACAAGGCATATAAATGTATGTGATGTATGCCTTTCCTACTGGCCGTGAGCTCACATGTTGGTTACTTTGCCAGAACCCGACACATCTAGTAGCTAATCTGGATATCGTCCTCTTGAAAACCGGTGGGCAGTACACCAGCACGAACCCCACCTGGCGGGAGGTACACCACCATGAACCCCACCATTGCGAGCGGTACATCACCACGAACCTCGCAAAATATTCAATTGGAAAAAACAACACACACATGGGTGGTAAACAACTACGATCCCCACCTTCTGTGAGCGGTAAACCACCGTGATCCTCACAGACATTTCGATACTAGGCAAGCAGTAAACCACCACGATCCTTGCCAAGTTAAAGCCCAAATCAATTTCATAACCCGTGGGAGGTAAATTACGTCGATCCCCACATCCATATCGACACTGGACAAGCGGTAAACCACAACGATCCTTGCCAGGTCAAAACTCAAAGATCAATTTCATTTTAAATCATTATATATCATTCATTTATTCATTCATTCATTCATCCATTAACTCATATATGCATATCCGGCATATTTGCAACTTTTACGCACTTCCTCTATTACTCCCAATCATTTAACCATCAATCATATATTCATCCTCAATAATCTCGATCAATCATCGTCATTACAGCCTTCTTCATATCCTATTCAACACTTTCTCAAATCATTCACATTACTCGATCATTCGTTATATTTTATCAATACTTCAATGTTCTCATTTAGTCCATCATAATTAGTACCATATTCCACTTAGTTCATACTTCTCAACTCAAGTCTTCCATTCCATAACCCTTCTTTATAGGTTTACTCTCTCTCATAGGCTTGTAAACTAGGTAATAGGTAATTAAAAGAGGTTGGAAAACTAAAGAATTGGTAAGACTTTAAAAAAAATACTTATCCTGCCGAAACAAGGTTTCGCGTATGCGACATGATGTCCACGTATGCGAGTCTCCAGAAACCAATGGTCCACGTACGCAGAACTTACTCCATGTATGTGAAACGTCTAGGCAGTGCCCTGTATCCACGTCGCATATGATGGTTCGCGTACGCATGCCTCATTTTCCTTCCAAAAACAGCAAAGTTGCATATTTCACATTTCACATTTCGTCCACCACACTTTAAACGCGCATAACTCTTTTGTTTTAAAATATTTTTCATCTGTTCTTCAAATGGCGTAAATCTCAAGGATCCAATTTTTATTTGAAAATAAGTTTGACAAAATTTGAGGGTCTGGAAGTCGAGTTATGACTCGCCAAAGTTGGTCAAAAATTTACTTTTACCAAAAACAGCAAAACCGTTACCCTTTCCAAATTCTCAATTCAAACCATGATTATTACACTACTCAACACAATTTTCTATCATTTCCACAACATGTCCAAACTCAATCTTACCATTTTCCAATTCAAATTCATCTACAAACCAAACTACACAATTTTAATATCAATCAAACCATCATCGTTACTAATTATTACCATCATAAATCATCAACACAACTCATTATCATTCATCAATCCTCTTCAATCATCATAATCATCAATTACAAACCCACAAAACTATACCGATTGTATTCAAAGCAATACCATCATCAATATATCGACAATTATCATTAAACTTACTAAACCTTAATAATTCCGTCTAGTTCAACTTAGCCTAAAGTCCACTAGCCTAAGTTTTCACGACACATTATACTTTATTTACGAGAAATAGAAACCATACCTTGGCCAATTTTTCCCTATGCCACAAGACACCGCAAGCCCTCGATACATAAGCTCCAAACCTTCACCAAGTGAGTTTCCAGCTCTGAATACTCGAGCTCAAGTCTCCAACATCATCATTATTGTTCCAATTCACATTTACACAACTTAATTTCACACAATTGCATACACAACCACTAATTTCACAACCCAATCTCATATAATTAAAGGATTCATAAGAATTATGAGTTCTTTACCATTACTCACGAGCAATTGGGCGAACCCGATAATTTTTTGTTGCCAGAGTTTACCTAAATCATCAAAATCATTCAATTCTTTAATACTATAAACCCTAAATTTCGAAACTGAGATGAGAAGATCAGGGTGAAAAAACTCAAATTTATTAACAATTTTTTTAGTGGGTCTTGTAGAGAATTCCAACATGAACGCGTGGCCACTGACGGATCGTCAATCGGAGCTCTAGATCGAAAGGTATAGGGATTTGAATGAGAGGTTAGGATTATGGATTTTCTTCTTCCTCCTCATGCAACCAGCAACTGTTTCATTGCTTGGGGAAGGAGAAGAGCTAATGCTCTTCATATAATGTTGGTTGGGTTGGGCTTTTGGGCCCGTTCTGGGTCCGGTTTGTTCAGTTCGGTCCGTTTGGGCCAAAATTTTTAAAATTAGTGTCAAAATTCATGTTTTAATTAATTCTACCTCATTAAACTATAAAATTAAAATTTCTAATTTTCTTGAATTAATAATTAATGTATTGGCTAATTATTCACTAATTACTCGGGGTTTTCATTGCCAGCTCCTTAGCTAGCTTTAGCTCGACTGGTTAATAGTTCGATAAACTGAAGCCGTGAGCTGGTGAGCCTAACTTGATCCTGAAATTGAGCTCAAAAATTAAATAAACTGTGTTTGAGCTTCGATAAGCTCCCCTCATTAGCTCGTGACCTGACTCGATTATATATATTACATGATTAATACACATATCCTATATGCATTTAATCTATATTACTTTTCATAGTATATATATGTTTATATAATAATATATAATTTTACACACACACACACACTATATATATATATATATTAATGTTCTTAATTATTTAAGATTTTATATTCATTTTTCATATATAATTTTGATGCACGACATAAATAAAAACCTTATAACTGATAGATAGACGATATATAAAATTCATATTTTTTAATATTTAAAAAATATATATATTATAATTTATTGATATAAGATTATAGATTATGTTCCTGTTATTTGAGCCAGCTCGTGAGTTTTGGGTGAGTCGACCTTGAGCATAAGAAATAGGCTCGATATTGATGAGTTGAGCTGTGAGTCAAGCTTGAGTATGATCTACCTCGACTCAGCTCCACTCAATTCCAGCCCTAGCAGTGATGAAACTTCAAAAATATTTTTCAAGGGACAACAATTTTAACATAGAAAATACATAAAAATATTTATATAAAAATAAAATTTAAACAAATAACTTTTTAGAGTTTGTAACTAAGATGATAACAAATGAATAATTTTATATAAAATTTGTTTAAAATACTTAAAAATAATATTCTTCGAATGTTAAATAGTTTAAAATATTCAATAATTTTGTAAGAACTAAATTTTTTTAGTTAGAATGATAAATATTAAAAATTACAATATTTATTCAATTTTGAGTATATCTTTTTAGAAAAAAAATTAACTTAAAAACTAACACAGCATAAAATAGTACCAAATTAATTAGATATAAAAAAATTATTCAATTTTTTAAAAATGATATGCAAAAATATAATAAAATTACTTTGAACCTTAGTTTGAAAGTTTAAAACTTTAAAAGTTGTAAATTATAAAAATTCTTTATTAATCTACACTAATAAAATCACACCAATAGTTAAATAATATTTTAATATTTTGTGTAAAAAATTAAAATAAAACCAATAAGACATAAAATAGCATTAAAAACATAAACTAATTATTATAATGATAAGTTTTATTGTATCAATTACTTTATAAAACGCTATTTTAGTTACTGCATTAGTCCGACCGAATTCAAGAAAAATAGTAAGATAGCTCGTTAATGAATCAACTTAAAGAAAAGATAAATAATCCATTAATCTATAAATTTAAAAAAAAATAGTGAAAATAGAAGAGTTTAAGACTTGAACACAAGATACTTAATATAGTGCATAAAATTTTTGTTAATTAAACTCTAATTATATTTTATATAATTTTATTACTAAAGATTTTATAAAAAATTTTGAGGACAATGGCTGCCATTGTCTACACTAAGCTTCGCCATTTATGTAATTACAATCTTTTGTTGAATATTTTTAATAATGAATCATACAGTGAAAAATTTTTTTAATGTCCATTATAACTAACTGAAAAATCAACTAACTGTAACTTACTGAGAAACCAACAAATATATTAGCTGGAACATTTATTTTGAATTGAATAGTTTACACCATCACACAATTTTGACTTTATAATACACTTCTTTCTATTTTTTTAGTACCTCCTTCTTAATAAGTGAATTATTTAAGTCATTGTATATTTTGTTCATGCTAGCATAATATTGGGAATGCAATTAATACTAACTCTCAACTTTTATAAACTACTCTTTATCTTTACTACTCTTAGCCGCAGCTAACACACTTACACCTTATGAAATAGAGTTTCATTAGAATATTAAAATACACACAAAAAGACTTAAGTTACATAGCATTGTACTTAAACTTAATAACATTGAAATTACATAAATGTTGGAAAACACCAATCTCTTTGTGTCGTAACCTGGACTTGTAAGTTAAATAAGATCTTGCCATAGTTTTTTATATAGTACTTGCTACATTTAATAATACACTTGACATTGTACCATTTAACACATATAGCTTGAAAGCACAAGTGATCACACTGGAAAGTATCCTTGTGAATAAAGGTGGGCTGATAAAAGTTGTACATGTCCTAGATAGAATGGAGCCTTGAGTATCTTATTATGTTGACTTAATGGGTCAAATCTTAAAAACAGGAATTGGGATGTTTTTGGACGACACAAAAATACATTCCTCTCTCTGTGGGTTTTCTTTAACAAAATAAGTTCTTCTTCAAGAATCAAAATAGGGTTTTTTGGCTTCCTATGTTGGTGAATGTGAAAATCTTTTCCCATACATAATGAATTCCATTTTTACGAATTTTAAACATATTTGTTTCATACCCATCAGGAATATCTCTATTGGAAACCATGCAAGGAGAATGTTGATATATCATAAGCCGATGATCATGTGACACTATATGATGTGGTATTAGTTTAGTAAAAAAACTCTTGTTTGCAATGGAAAATGCAATAATATAGGAAGGATATGTTGAGTCATGCATGGACCAACTTAACCAAAAGGCAACTCCATCACTGGTCGCACAATTTTGATCTAAGTTCGTTACATACTTTGGACAAGGAATAACATATTGCTAATCGGAGCTTTTAGCAGAAAACATGGTAAGCCATGAATCTTGATCACCTAAATTCCTTTTAAACATATGAACTATTGTATATTTAGGAGACCCAAGGTAGTATAGAAAGGCATATGTAAATGTGCACATAATACAACAGTGTTGAGTAGGATCACGTATTTTGCGTAATGTATGAGCAGCAGGATTCCATATTAATATTTGAGGTGCTTTACCTGTAGAGGAGAAACGCATACATACATTATCATTTGCAATGCCGATTATTCGAAACCAACCCCTAAGAATGATTGTTATAGGCAATGCGAGCTCCATGGCTTCCCCTGTTGTAGCATCTTTCTTTATGATCCAATCAAGCCTTAGATTGAAAGGTCCAAGAGTGAAATGAAGATAGATAAACTGGCTTCTTGCTTTTCACTTTGAGTATGTCTCCTGTAAAAATGGAATCACATTCAACTTGTTACTCCAGTAGTGATTTGTAGCTCTGCATGCAATCAATATTTTTGGATCACTTTTGAGAAAAATGTCAAAGAGTAATTCTTCTGGAAGAGTTACAGGGTAGACTTTTGTGGGAGCTATGTCACTCATGCTTCCTTTTAGTTGAACAGATGAGCAGATTAAAGTTTAAGTTGAGATAAAAAGGTTGTGCATAAAGACAATGTGGTGGTAGTGGCTATTTATTACAAAACATGGAAGCTAAATAAAGAAATTTTTTTTTGTTTGGACAATAATAATCAAATTGCTTAAAGAAGTGACATGACTTATGTAATGAGGCATGCAACGAGGGCTTTAGTATTTGTCATAGAATCCGTTTGCACACAACTATATTAGATAAATTTTGGTTAGGAATATATCACATGGGTCCAAACAATATTTTATAGTATCCCATATCTAACCTTGCCATTATGTTTAAATTGTTATCTTTATTGGAATTTATTGGTAAATCATACAAAAATTTAGAAAATGCCATGTTTTTTGGTCTTCTTATTTTTTGGCACGAAACAAAAGTTTAGTTTAGTTTCTTTAAGTTGAGAAATTAATTTTTGTTACCTCCATCTATTTCTATGCTAGTTGATGTGTATTGTTCCTCTTTGAAGATGTTTACTTTAATACATAGTTGCATACTTTATTGTTTTATCTTTCATTGCATTTAGATATTCATGTTGGTTTTATCAACTGTGTCCTTTAAATGTAGCATCAGTCTTCATTAAAATTGGCTACCTGACAAAGATGTGATAGATATAAAATCAAATAGTAGATGATGCAAAGTTCAAATTAAATAGTGAAGGTGACAAAAAACAAATAATGAGCTCAAAGAGAAAAATTATATTTCAAACTTTGACATATCACATGCATGGCCAAGATTATCCTAAACCAAGGTTGTAACTTTTGTTACTGGTGTTAATATTTAGCAAAATTATGCCTGAGGGCATTATAGTTTTACTATAGAAAATAAATGATGATAACACACTGAAAAAAATAAAGAGTAAAGTATCGTTTTTGTCCTCAACGTTTGGGGTAAGTCTCAAAGATGTTTCTAACATTTGAATCATCCTATTTAAGTCCCTAATGTTTCAAAATTGACTAAATATTGTCCTGTCATTAAGAATCTGTTAACAGAATTGACGGCGAGACAAAATTGAGACAATTTTGAAACATTAGGGACTTAAATAGGACGAAAACGTTGGAGACAAAAATGATACATTGAAATAAATTTTAATTTTTTTCTTTACTAATATCAATCTTTTATGGTACATAAAATTAAAATGATATAAGCAAATAAAAATGATTTTTGAGCTCTAGGAATCCATTGGAAAAATTTCATAGGTAAGCCACTCTATCACCCGAGTTGCTCTACCCCCTTTCTATTTTCAAATTTTATTAAAGTGGTGGTGAGATTTTGCTTCCTTGATATTATAGGACCCGATTAGCTTGAGAAAAATATTCACTCTTGCTTATATACGCTTGGGTAAGGTGAGGATACTAGAACTCTAGCTAATTTCTTAAATTGGTGTTTTGGTGATATTGAAATTGGGTATATGTATGTGTGATATATGTGAATTAGGTTGGTGTGTATGTAATTGGGGCTTGATTGTATACACTAGTGGCTTGGTGGGTGCCATTACTTTGGGAATTTTGGATCCTTGGAGCTATGTTTGGTGCCTCTTTAGTGGTGTTTTAGATTATACGTGGAAATCGACGAAGGTATGGTTTAGGTTTTTCATATTTAATATATAATGTCTTGTGAAAACTTAGGCTAGATGACTATAGGATAGGTATGAATGTATAAGTATGATAATTGCCTAGCACCTTTGATGATGATTGTTGATGTAGATTGAGTAATTATTGATGATTGTTGTTCATGATGAGAGTAGGGTGATAAATGATGGATTAATAATGCTTGATATGTTGATAATGATAAATATGATTAGATGATGGATTGTTGATGATTGGTTGGTAAAATTGCGAAGTTCGTGTATGAGAATCATGTAAAATTAAGGTATAGATGAATATGGTATGATGTGGGGTTAGTGTGGTTGCAATAAGGTCTATTGGTAGGTTGTTTGTAAGCATAGAATGTTGATTGAATTTGATTTTTGATGAAGATAAAGGTTTGAGGATTTTGTGAAAAATTTGATTTTTGGCCGAACTCGGCGAGTCATAACTCTATGATGAGCGGATATTTTATACGCTTTTTGGGGGTATTTTCATGTAGTTTTTAGTAGGATCTAGCTACTTTTTAGTATATTTTTATTAGTTTTTATGCAAAAATCATATTTCTGGACTTTACTATGAGTTTGTGTGTTTTTCTGTAATTTCAGGTATTTTCTGACTAAAATTGAGGGACCTGAGCAAAAATCTGATTCAGAGGCTGAAAAAGGACTGCAGATGCTGTTGGATTCTGACCTCCCTACACTCGAAATGGATTTTCTGGAGTTACAGAAGCCCAATTGGCGCTCTCTCAATTGCGTTGGAAAGTAGACATCCAGGGCTTTCCAGAAATATATAATAGTCCATACTTTGCTCAAACTTTGACGACGCAATTTGGCGTTTAACGCCAAGTCTTTACCCTATTCTGGCGTTAAACGCCAGAAACAGGTTGCAAACCAGAGTTAAACGCCAGAAACAGGTTACAACCTGGCGTTTAACTCCAAAAAAAGTCTCTACACATAGAAGCTTCAATGCTCAGCCCAAGCACACACCAAGCGGGCACCGGAAGTGGATTTCTGCACTATCTATCTTAGTCTACTCAATTTCTGTAAACCTAGGTCACTAGCTTAGTATAAAAACTACTTTTATAGATTTATTTTGAACCTCATGACATTTTACATCTAAACATTGTATTTCTGACGGCATGAGTCTCTAAACCCCATGGTTGGGGGTAAGGAGCTCTGCTGTGTTTCGATGAATTAATGCAATTACTACTGTTTTTCATTCAATCACGCTTGTTTCTATTCTAAGATATTCATTCGCACTTCACCCTGATGAATGTGATGATCCGTGACACTCATCATCATTCTTACCTATGAACACGTGCCTGACAACCACCTCCGTTCTATATGCACTAGCTTGAGTGTATATCTCTTAGCCTCCTGGTTCACGATCAGAGTCTTCGTGGTATAGGCTAGAATTATTGACGGCCATTCCTGAGATCCGGAAAGTCTAAACCTTGTCTGTGGTGTTCCGAGTAGGATCTGGGAAGGGATGACTGTGACGAGCTTCAAACTCACGAGTATTGGGTGTAGTGACAGACGCAAAAGAATCAATGGATTCTATTCCAACATGAGTGAGAACCGACAGATGATTAGTCGTGCGGTGACAGCGCATTTGAACCATTTTCACTGAGAGGATGGATGGTAGCCATTGACAATGGTGATCCACCAACATACAGCTTGCCATGGAAGGAGACCTGCGTGCGTGAAGAAGAAGACAGTAGGAAAGTAGAGATTCAGAAGACAGAGCATCTCCAAAACCTCAATCTGTTCTCCATTACTGCATAACAAGTATTATTTATTTTATGTTAATTACTTTTCATAAACCCAACCATTTTTATTATTAATTTCTTGACTAAGAATTACAGAATAACCATAGCTTGCTTCAAGCCGATAATCTCCGTGGGATCGACCCTTACTCACGTAAGGTATTACTTGGACGACCCAGTGCACTTGCTGGTTAGTTGTGCGGAATTGTAAAAGTGTGATTGTGATTTTGTGCACCAAGTTTTTGGCGCCGTTGTCGGGGATTGTTCGAGTTTGGACAACTGACGGTTTATTTTGTTGCTTAGATTAGGAAAAATTTATCTTTTTAGTTTAGAATCACTAAAATTGCGTCTTCTATTATTGTTTTTGGTTGAAATTTTTTTTAAAATCCTTATTTTCTCTTTTTAAATTTTTCGAAAATTTTTATAAACTAATAGTTGAGTTTTTTTTTTCTGTTGAGTTTAGTTTCATATTTTAATTTTGGTGTCAATTGCATGATTTTATTTTTCTTTTATTCTTTTTCGAATTATTAGTGCTCAGAATATAAAATTTTTTAAGTTTGGTGTCCTTTGTGTTTCTGTTTTCTTATAATTTTTTCAAAAGTTGTTCTTAGCGTTCATCGTGATATTCAAAGTTTTTCTGTTTATTTACTTTATTTTGATATAAAAATTTAAGTTTAGTGTCATTTTTTCTGTTTTTCTCTTTTTTCATTAAGTTCAAAAATATCTTTTCTCTTTATTTTAATTGATTTTCGAATTTTCCTTTAAAAATTTAGATTTTTATTTTAAAACTTTCTATTCTATCTTATCTCAGTTTTGAAATTTCAAAATTCAAAATCTTTTTCAAAAATCATATCCAAAGTTTTTCAAATCTTCTTAATTAAGTAATTATTTTCGTTTTCAAATTTATTTTTCTCTTGGTTTTCGAAATTTACATTTTAATTTCTAAGTATTTTATTTTATCTTATTATTTTTATTTATTCTTAATAATTCGGTTTATTCTACTTAAATAAAATAAAAAATTAAAAATATATCTAGTTTGCAATTCATATCAATTCCATTTTATCCATCATGGACCTAAATGGAAATGAACAGTCCAGAAGGACTCTGTGATCATATGTTAACCCCATTACTGCTGTATATGGGAGTAGCATCTGTATACCTCCCATCAAAGCAAGTAGTTTTGAGCTAAATCCTCAGCTCATTGTCATAGTGCAGCAAAATTGCCAGTATTCCGGTCTTTCACAGGAAGAACCTATTGAGTTTCTGGCGCAGTTCTTGCAAATTGCTAACACAGTGCGTGACAAGGAGGTAGATCAGGACGTATACACGCTGTTACTATTTCTGTTTGCTGTAAAAGATCAAGCTAAGAGGTGGTTAAACAACCAACCCGCAGCAAGCATAAGAACATGGAAACAGTTATCAGACAAATTCCTGAATCAATATTTCCCTCCAAAAAGGATGACACAGCTAAGGCTGGATATCCAAGGCTTTAAACAAGAGGATAATGAATCCCTTTATAACGCCTGGGAGAGGTACAGAGGGATGCTGAGGAAATGCCCTTCTGAAATGTTTTCAGAGTGGGTGCAACTAGACATCTTCTACTATGGGCTTACAGAAAGAGCTCAGATATCTCTAGACCACTCAGCTGGTGGATCTTGATAAACCTATATTTCATGAGTTCTTTTGTGCTTAATTAGAGTGATTTATTCAACTCTTCACCTACTTATCCACATTAATTGCATGGTTTTACTTTCCCTTCCTTATCATGTCATATTGTGAAAAACATGTTTCCTAAGCTTTAAAAATTAATTATTTTAATTACCTTTATTTCCATTCGATGCCGTGATTAGTGTGTTGAGTAGTTTCAGATTCTCTAAGGCAGAATGACTTAAAGGATGAAAAAGGAAACATACTAAAATGGAAGGGGAAAGCAAAACGAAGCTTTAAAGAAACTGGTATCCACGCGATCGCATGGATGACGCAATCGCGTGCCAAGCACGAATCAGCAGCGACGCGGCCGCATGACTGACGCGACCGCGCGCCTTAAGCAGATCGTATATGACGCGGTCGCATGACTGACGTGACTGCGTGGCAAGGAAAAGCTCCAAATGACGCGACCGCGTGACCCACGCGGACGCGTGACAGAGGCCACGCACCAGAAATTACAGAGTACGCCCCCAGCGAATTCTGAAGCCCTTTTTGGCCCAGATCCAAGTACAGACAGCATAGATCAGAGGTTATAAAGTGTGGGAATGTTTCCATTCAAGGAGAGCTCGCATATTTTTACCTTTCAATGATCTAGATTCAGTTGAGAGGGAGATCTTCTCTCTCTCTCTTTTAGGATTTAGGATTTCTTCTTGTTTAAGAGTAACTCTGGATCCCAGGTTTAATGTTCTTTTAGTTTTACTTTTATTTATTTATTCCAACATTTGAATTGATTATTATAATTTAATTTATGAATTCTCCCATGTTACAGACTGTTATTTGAATTAATGATAATTGAGGTATTTTCAGTTTATGATTGTTCTCTTTGACTTAAGTTATCATTGCTTCCTATCTAAGGATATTTTTATTATTCCAGCAATTTTACTTTTTTCCCTTTTGGTTCTGGTTAAGAATTTAGTAACTCAACAGTTATTAAACTCAACACAATTGATAATCGTGATCTTGCTAATTGAGCTGAACTTGAGTAATCCCAACCTTTTCTTAGGAAATAAATAGGATTCAAAGGTCAATTTAATTAGTCCCTTGACTTTCCCTTACCCTGGTAAAGGTTGACCAAGTGGAGTTTAGATTCAACTTTCATTATTGTTGAGAGAGATAACTAAGTTGGACCTCTAATTTCTCTACCCTGCTAAAAGTTGCTTTACAGTTATTATTTATTTTTAATTGCCATTTAATTCACTCGTCATTTGAATTACTTGCTTCTCACCTTCTAAACCCCGATTACAACCTTTATAACCAATAATAAGAACATACTTCCTCGCAGTTCCTTGAGAAGACGACCCGAGGTTTGAATACTCGGTTAACAATTTTTAAGGGGTTTGTTACTTGTGACACCCAAAACGTTTGTACGAAGGGATTTTTGTCGGTTTAGAGACTATATCTACAACGCGACTGTTTTTATGACATTCTTTACTGGCAAAAATTGCGACGTCAAAATGGCGCCGTTGCCGGGGAACTGCTAACGTGTGCCTTATTATTGGTTATTGTAAATATTTTTCTTTTGCTTGTTTATTTATTTTTTTGTTTTTCCTTTTTATCTTTATTTGCTACTATGAACTCTCACCCCTCTCGCTTTGAGTTTGGTTCTAATATTGTTAAAGGAAATAGAAGTTATAGTAGGAATGTGCATCAAGGTCAGACCAATCAAGGATGGATGGAGCCAAGAGGATCTAATCAACCCTTTAGGCAGCAACGCCCTCCGAGATATCCTGGACAAAGACCATTCTACCGTGCATACCTAGCTGAAAGACATGGTGGACAACCTTGTAACTACCAACAAGCCCCACCCCGTGCGAATGAACCATCCTTTCAACATAACCTCGAACCACTACACTCACAAGCTTCTCTTCACCATTCGCCATCACATGATCCTTCATTACCCCAATACCAATCCAATCGTTCCCAATCATCACCACTTTCCTTTGTATCATGTCCAAGTCTGGCAAACCGCCAAGCAAAGGATCGCCTAAAAGAAACAGTAATTAAATTTCAAACAACCATTTAACAACTGGAGCAAGCACTAATTCAATGGGCCACTATGCGCTCAAATATACAAGGATCAACCACAGCTCCATGTGGACAGCCCAATGAAGAGCGTAGCATGAAAGAAATACTAGAGACTCCAGTGGACAAGACAGAAAATGAATTCGTACTAGAACAAGTGGAAGAAGCTGTCATTGTTCAAGAAGAAGAGTTGGTTGAAGATCTAGGCGATGCTGAACTTCCTTGGGAATCCAGAATTGAGGAAAACTCCGTCCAAGATGCCACAGTTGATGCTAAGGAGGATACTGTACAATCTCCAAGGCAAGTCGTTTACGAAGAATCAGACGGAATAATCTAAGAAGCAAATTTCCTTGATGATGATAGTCACAAGTCTAGTTCTCCTAGTGATGAACTTGCGTCCGCAAGTGAATTCTCGGAGATCGAAGAATCTTCCCCAAGTGAATATGAAGATGATG
This sequence comes from Arachis ipaensis, assembly GCF_000816755.2. Classification (NCBI taxonomy): domain Eukaryota; kingdom Viridiplantae; phylum Streptophyta; class Magnoliopsida; order Fabales; family Fabaceae; genus Arachis; species Arachis ipaensis. Next base: position 39,509,923 of record NC_029792.2, read on the forward strand.
CGGAGATAGATTTCTCTCAACCTCCAATCTATGACTCGAGTGATGAGGAAGACATAGAAGACTTTGACCAGGATACAGATAAAATTGAAGATCTTTGCAAGGAAGTGGAAGAATTCACAGAAGAGCACAAGGAAACGGAACTTGCAGAACCACCAAAAACACCTACCCCAAGGCCATTACCACCTAATACAAGCTTCAAGTGGGTACAATCCTTAACTTATAATTTTACTTATTCACTTGAGTATGGTTTGCTTGAAACAGATGGCCAACTTAGAGCTCTCTGCGGCTTTAAGAGTAAGAGGGAAATGGCTCGTACTCAGAACTGGTACACCAGGTTCAATAAGGTTCCGCGCTTCACCTCGAAGTACACGGATTGGTATCATGCTCAATTTCATGGATCACGGAGAACGTTTGGTCACCACGGTGAGATTCTACTTTTTAACCCGCCCGAATGGAAGCTTGCAAATCAAAACAGAGGCGAATCTAAAAACACAGCTTGGGATCATGGATTATATTCTGACATTCATCATCCCGGGAGGCTGAATATCGGTTTGAAGCTGCTCAGAAGCTTTACATGCCTAGTTTGGGACCCCGGAGGCTATTGGCATTCCAAGCACTGGTGGAAATTTTTGGACGAATTTAAACATAAGCCACCATAACAGGATACCCTTCCAGTGTCCAACTTAAGGACTTTAACTAAAAGTGCTAGGTGGGAGACAATCCACCATGGTATGGTCGCTTCTTTTTCAATTTATTTCTTGTTAATTGCTTTCATTTTTCCTTTTTCATTTTAATTTATTAAACCTGGAATCATGCATAAGCATTCATGATAGTCATTGCATTCTGCATTTTTCATGCATATAAAAAAAAGGGGTTTGCACGACGCGACCGCATGCCCCATGCGATCGCGTCATATCGCGAAAAACACCACCCATGCGACCGCGTGAACCACGCGGCCGCGTGATATATATATCGGCGTAAGGATCCAACGAACAGAAAGTTGGGCTAGAATCGTGCGGCCCCTGTGCGTTTTGCACAGATTGGCCCACGCGATCGCATGCCTCATGCGATCGCGTCACTTACCCAATACCAATCCCACGCGACCGCGTGAGCGACGCGATCGCGTCGCATGGATTGCACATCACCCCAAAAGGAGATAGAGAGTTGCGCTAAAACGGCGCTGGAGTTGTGCGTTTAGCACAAATTCCAGCGACGCGGTCGCGCGACCCACACGATCGCGCCACCCTTCTTCCCCCCTTCTCATGCGATCGCGCGCCCCACGCGATCGCGTCACTCCCATTTTCGTCCCAACCACGCGACCGCGTGCCCCACGCGGCCGCGTGGATTCAAAAATATAACCCCCCAGCCCGTGAACCCTATCAGTCGCGCAGCCCTCTGGTGCACGAAATTGTGATGTCCAGGCTCAAACTATTCCTGGCACGTGAGCAACTTGGTACGCGTAATCGTGATTACACATTCATAATTTGTC
>NC_029792.2:39511727-39521550 GCF_000816755.2 Arachis ipaensis
TTCGTCACTTTTCTGTATTTTTTATTCCGTTTATGTTCATGATTAGGATAGCTAGACTTGCATGTTGTAGTGGATTTTTAGGTCGTTAGGTAGCTTAGGCTGTGGTTAGTGGATCTAGGTCTGTTTACTTGCACTGTTCTTACTCCTGTTTTATCCTATGTGCACATATGTTGCTGCTATAATCATGTTTCATATGCTGCTTTCTTGTATATTGCTGCTGTTTACACTGAGTTTTTATGTTTATTTTATATCTATGTACATGCAGCTTGATTTTTTAATTCATATGAACTGATATGATTGCTGTTTATTTTTTGGGACAATCCAATTTTAGCCGGAATGCTGCCCAAATTTTTTGAAAATTGTTTTCATTCTTGTTTTGGTTTGGCAACTCTGTTTTACTCTGCTTTCCCCCAAACCATTTCATGAATGCTAGGGCTACTTTCTTATCCTCTTTGATTTCCTGGTTCATAACCTGCAATTGTGATTCACTGATTCTAATTTCTGATTTCTTTATTTCTATTCGAATCAGCATCACCCTGTTTTCTTTATTCGATTATGAGTACTTCTATTCTTACCTGTGAATCCTTGTTATATGGAAATTTTCTATGCCACTTACTTTCCTAACTCACTAATTTTAATTTACTAATTTCTTTTTACCATACTAACCCTCTTGATCTCTTTTCTGATTACTTTTACTTCCTCTAACTTTCTCACTATGGCATATTGATTTTTTTTCTTTCCATTTAACATTAACTCAATCACATTTCAATTACTCATTTTCCTTTTCTATTTCTCCCTTACCGCTTTGAGTTTTCTTTGTTTAAATTACCTATTTGCTTTCCTATTTTATCCAATTCCTGGTTTTCTATTTTTCAGGATGTCTGCCTCACAGAGGAAAGGTAAAGGCAAGCGCAAGCGAGGAGATTCCTCCCAGTCCATCATTGCTCTAATGCACGATTCATTATGGCGGGAGAAGAACTTCACACAGCAGGAGAAAGCTAACCAGCTGCTTCCTGCAAATGATCCTATAAAATTTGCAAACCAGTACTGTGAACTGAAGTACCCGGCTTTTGCGAACTCCAGAAATCTATACCTGGAACGCACCTTGAAGATTCCAGAAGCCCTCCAGCAGTACACTACTGAGCAAATCAAGCAACGGGGCTGGTTCTTTCTAGAGAGACAACTGACAGAGGTCAATACATCTTGGGTCAGGGAATTCTATTGCAACTACTACCTTACTACCCTAGATGCAGTGAACCTGAGGGAAAAGCAAATTCTGGTCACTAAGGAGGCCATAGAGACCATTCTCCAGCTCCCAGCCAAGTCCGATCAGCCAGATGGTTATGCACAGGCTGAGGAGGACATGGGTCAGATGCAGTTTGATTGGGATGCTGTGAAGGCACGGATTGCTCTCGACCCTGCTGTTCTTTGGGAGATGGGTCAGAACACCACCATGCCTAGAGGGATCAAGAGAGTGTACTTGAATGATGAAGCTCGGCTATGGCATCAGATCTTGAGCAATTATGTGATGCCGAGTACTCATGAGACTGAGATCCCGGTTGCCATGATCACCCTCCTCTGGTGTGTTCTAGAGGGTAAGGACTTGTACTTGCCTCATTTTATCCGGCATTATATGGCCAGGGCCCACGTCCGAGGCACCCTCTCCTTTCCTTATCTAGTTACACGGCTAGGCCGTCAGGCTGATGTGCCTTGGGAGGATGCCGATGAGCGACCACCAGCAGCGGACTGCAGGAAGATCATTCCTCACAGCAGGAACTTCCTTGCTTTGGGCTACAGACCACCACCTGTCACTGCTACTGATGAGACAGCCCCTCTGTCTGCTGGACCCTCTTCATCCACAGCTGCCCATGCTGCTACCACTGCACCTCCACCCGCCTCTGAGCCGGTTTATCGCCTCGTGCACCGTCTATTCCGCCAGCTTGATCAGATGGAGCGCCGTAACAGGCGCCGGTATGAGAGATTGGAGCGCCGCAGCAGGCGACGCTATTCCCATCTGAAGCTGATGATCAGACAGGGCGCCGACATCCCCTCCGAGCCCGACACACCATCAGAGCCATCAGAGGAGGAGGAGGATGAGCACGAGGAGGAGCCTCATTCCCAGGCGGAGACCCATCAGCAAGTAGCCACAGAGCAGACTTCCCCGCATCAGGAGGTTATGCCCCAGCTTGAGGCTGCAGATCCGGAGATCCCGATCCAGTCAGTCCCCCCTCTACAGCAGCCAGACTCTCAGCCCACCACCGCCACAGAGACCCCAGCTACCATCCCTACTAGTGCTGACACTCTTTGACACCCGGCTTGATTGAGCATCGGGGACGATGCTTCATTTTAAGTGTGGGGAGGTCGCCATCTCTGGCATTTATTTTGGTGAACTACTATATACTTTTTCTTTTATTTTTGATATTTTTCTGTATTTTTTCTCTTTTTCTTTTATTATTATTTTCTGAGTACTTATACATTGCTACTTGTGTATTTTACTCTATTTTCTGCATTTTGCATTTTTTGTTCATATTTTAGTTATTTAGTTCATTTTAGTTATTTAGTTTAGTTTGCAATTCTGATTTATTAGTGGATTAATTAGTATAGTTTACCCTTTTTAGCATAAGATAGTATAGTTTAATAAAAAAAATACAAAAAGGAAGTAAACTAGAAACTTTAACAGAATCAAAACAACCCACACCTTGTATATATAGCATTACATGTTAGTTGACAACATTTCATCAAGGAGGAACATTAAAACTTTAAAAGCCACCCTAAATAATTTTTTTTTAAGAGAATAATGGGAATTTTAACTAAACCTGCATACAATATATGAATGATATATGATGCTTGAGTTAGAGAACACACAGCCTGTGAGTCTTGAGCTTAAATTGTATGGTTGCATTCAAACCATAATTTCATTTCTGTGTGTTACATTTCTTTTTATTCTGATGTTCTTTCCTTTGCTTTAATCTATATGTCCAATTATAGAATATAGAATATATACATACCAAGAGAATGATTGAGGCCATCATTTGATTTTAGCTCACTCACCCCAAATTAGCCTGCCTTTTACATCACCCTTGTTAGCCCCCTTGAGTCTTTTAAAACCCCTTTATTCTATTTAGCCAAATTACTAGCCTTAAGCAGAAAAACAAAAGAAAATCCCAAGTGAATCCTTAGTCAGCTTAAGATAGAAAATCATGAATAGAGTAAAATGTGGGAAACCTTTTGGGAACATTGATGATAGAAACAAAAGGTAGAAAAGTAAAAAGGAATAAAATAAAAATTTGGGAAGCATGCTCATGAGAAAATCTAAGTGATTCAATTATCATGTGCATAAAAAAAAAAGAGTTATTTTTCAGCATCTAAATAAAAGGGGATACAAAAAGAAACTCCCCAATGAAAACAATGCACATGGAATAAAAAAATAAAAAGTGAAACATGAGCATGTAACAATAAGTGGGAAATTATGGGAAATTAGGTAAAGAAATTTTATTTTACTAGATATGTATGTTAGGTGAGATCTTAGTCTAATTAAGGATTCGCTTATTAGCTCACTTAACCCTATACATAAATCCTTACCTTTACCTTGACCCCATTACAACCTTAATTAAGACCTCATGACTTTTTGGTATGACTATATTCTATAATTGTTGATTGGTTAGATGAAAAACAAAGCTGTAGAAATTAAGAATAAAAAGAAAAATAGAGTGAATAAACCCAATAAACACTGAGTGACTAGAGAATAAACACAAAATCCAGTAAGGGTTCAATAACTCATCAACATATATCTGTGCTTAAAATTTACTAATTGTTTTGCAAGTTTGTACAATGTTTTCTTTTGGATTTAGTATGAGGACATGCTAGTGTTTAAGTGTGGGGAGGTTGATAAACCCATATTTCATGAGTTCTTTTGTACTTAATTAGAGTGATTTATTCAACTCTTCACCTACTTATTCACATTAATTGCATGGTTTTACTTTCCCTTCCTTATCATGTCATATTGTGAAAAACATGTTTCCTAAGCTTTAAAAATTAATTATTTTAATTACCTTTATTTCCATTCGATGCCGTGATTAGTGTGTTGAGTAGTTTTAGATTCTCTAAGGCAGAATGACTTAAAGGATGAAAAAGGAAACATACTAAAATGGAAGGGGAAAGTAAAACAGAGCTTTAAAGAAACTGGTATCCACGCGATCGCATGGATGACGCGATCGCGTGCCAAGCACAAATCAGCAGCGACGCGGCCGCATGACTGACGCGACCGCGCGCCTTAAGCAGAACGCATATGACGCGGTCACATGACTGACGCGACCGCGTGGCAAGGAAAAGCTCCAAATGACGCGACCGCGTGACCCACGCGGACGCGTGACAGAGGCCACGCACCAGAAATTACAGAGTACGCCCCCAGCGAATTCTGAAGCCCTTTTTGGCCCAGATCCAAGTACAGACAGCATAGACCAGAGGTTATAAAGTGTGGGAATGCTTCCATTCAAGGAGAGCTCGCATATTTTTACCTTTCAATGATCTAGATTCAGTTGAGAGGGAGATCTTCTCTCTCTCTCTTTTAGGATTTAGGATTTCTTCTTGTTTAAGAGTAACTCTGGATCCCAGGTTTAATGTTCTTTTAGTTTTACTTTTATTTATTTATTCCAACATTTGAATTGATTATTATAATTTGATTTATGAATTCTCCCATGTTACAGACTGTTATTTGAATTAATGATAATTGAGGTATTTTCAGTTTATGATTGTTCTCTTTGACTTAAGTTATCATTGCTTCCCATCTAAGGATATTTTTATTATTCCAGCAATTTTACTTTTTTTTCTTTTGGTTCTGGTTAAGAATTTAGTAACTCAACAGTTATTAAACTCAACACAATTGATAATCGTGATCTTGCTAATTGAGTTGAACTTGAGTAATCCCAACCTTTTCTTAGGAGATAAATAGGATTCAAAGGTCAATTTAATTAGTCCCTTGACTTTCCCTAACCCTGGTAAAGGTTGACCAAGTGGAGTTTAGATTCAACTTTCATTATTATTGAGAGAGATAACTAAGTTGGACCTCTAATTTCTCTACCCTGCTAAAAGTTGCTTTACAGTTATTATTTATTTTTAATTGCCATTTAATTCACTCGTCATTTGAATTACTTGCTTCTCACCTTCTAAACCCCGATTACAACCTTTATAACCAATAATAAGAACATACTTCCTCGCAGTTCCTTGAGAAGACGACCCGAGGTTTGAATACTCGGTTAACAATTTTTAAGGGGTTTGTTACTTGTGACACCCAAAACGTTTGTACGAAGGGATTTTTGTCGGTTTAGAGACTATATCTACAACGCGACTGTTTTTATGACATTCTTTACTGGCAAAAATCGCGACGTCAGATCTATACACATGAGAAAGTCAATTGAAGAGGCTCAAGAGCTTATTGATATAGTTGCTAGAAATCAGCATCTGTACATAAGTAATGAGTCCTCCATGAAAGAAGAAGCTAAGGCAGTATCAACTGACTTTAGTCCTTAGGAACAAGTTGCTGAACTCAATCAGCAACTATCTTCTATAACAAGGCAGTTAGCAGAATTTAAGGAGATGCTACAAGAAACCAAAATTGCTAACAAGGATATGGAATCACAATTGAATCAGACAAAATAGCAGTTATCAAAACAGATAATAGAAGAATGCCAAGCAGTTCAATTAAGAAGTGGAAAAACATTAAACACCTCATCTCAAAGTAGCAAAAAGCCAAGAAAAGAACAGCTAACAGAGGATGAGCATCCTACTATCCAAAATTCCTCTGAGGACACTAAGAGCCCAGAGAGGAACAAGTCTGGCATTCAAACGCCAGAAAAGGGTGAAAAACTGGCGTTAAACGCCCAATCCATGTCCAGTTCTGGCATTCAAACGCCAGAAAAGGATAGAAATCTGGCGTTAAACACCCAATCCATGTCCAGTTCTGGCGTTCAAACGCCAGAGAGAGATCCGACATCTGCAAGTGCTGATAATAACTCCCTCAAGAAGGCTTCTCAACCTACCTCTGTAGGAATTAAACCTACAACAACTAAGGTTGAAGAATATAAAGCCAAAATGCCTTATCCTCAGAAACTCCGCCAAGCGGAACAGGATAAACAATTTGTCCGCTTTGCAGACTATCTCAGGACTCTTGAAATAAAGATTCCGTTTGTAGAGGCACTTGAGCAAATACTCTCTTATGCTATGTTCATGAAAGAGATCTTAAGTCATAAGAAGGGTTGGAGAGAAACAGAAAAAGTTTTTCTCACTGAAGAATGCAGTGCAGTCATTCTAACAAGCTTACCAGAAAAGCTTAAGGATCCCGGAAGCTTTATGATACCATGCACATTAGAGGGTACTTATACCAAGACAGCTCTATGTGACGTTGGGGCAAGTATCAATCTGATCCCTGCATCCACTATTAGAAAGCTTGGCTTGACTGAAGAGGTCAAACCTACCCGGATATGTCTTCAACTTGCTGATGGCTCTATTAAATATCCATCAGGCATAATTGAGGACATGATTGTCAAGGTTGGGCCATTTGCCTTTTCCCACTGACTTTGTAGTGCTGGAAACAGAGGAGCACAAGAGTGCAACTCTCATTCTAGGAAGACCTTTCCTAGCAATTGGACGAACCCTCATTAATGTCCAAAAAGGGGAAGTAACCTTGAGAGTCAATGAGGATGAGTTCAGGCTGAATGCTATTAAGGCAATGAAGCATCTAGACACATCAAAAGATTGCATGCGTGTTGTTATTATTGACTCCCTGGTAGAGGAGATCAACATGGCTGAGAGTCTCGAATCAGAGCTAAAAGACATCTTTAAAGATGTTCAGCCTGATCTGGAGGAATCAGAGGATATAAAAGAGCCTCTAAAAATTCCTTAGGAAGAGGAGAAACCTCCTAAACCCGAGCTTAAACTACTACCACCATCCCTGAAATATGCATTTCTGGGAGAAGGTGACACTTTTCCGGTGATCATAAGCTCTGCTTTAAATCCACAGGAAGAGAAAGCACTACTTCAAATGCTAAGGACACACAAGACAGCTCTTGGGTGGTCCATAAGTGACCTTAAGGGCATAAGCCCAACTAGATGCATGCACAAGATCCTATTGGAAGTTGATACTAAACCAGTGGTTCAACCACAGAGGCGGCTAAATCCAGCCATGAAGGAGGTGGTGCAGAAAGAGGTCACCAAGTTACTGGAGGCTGGGATTATTTATCCTATTTCTGATAGCCCCTAGGTGAGCCCTGCCCAAGTTGTCCCCAAGAAGGGAGGCATGACAGTGGTTCATAATGAAAAAAATGAACTGGTTTCTACAAGAACAGTTACAGGGTGGCGTATGTGTATTGATTACAGAAGGTTCAATACAGCCACCAGGAAGGATCACTTTCCTTTACCATTCATAGACCAGATGCTAGAAAGACTAGCAGGTCATGAATACTACTGTTTTTTGGATGGCTATTCAGGTTACAACCAAATTGCAGTAGATCCTCAGGACCAAGAGAAAACAACATTCACATGCCCTTCTGGAGTGTTTGCCTACAGAAGGATGCCTTTTGGTCTATACAATGCACCTGCAACCTTTCAGAGGTGCATGCTCTCTATCTTCTCTGATATGGTAGAGAAATTTTTGGAAGTCTTCATGGATGACTTTTCAGTATTTGGAGACTCATTCAGCTCCTGCCTTGACCATTTAGCACTTTTTCTGAAAAGATGTGATGCGGGGAAAACTTGTCTCTCAACAAATCTTCCTTCGACAAGTGTACCGAAGTTGTCGTCAAGTAAAAACTCACAATAGAGTGAGGTCGAATCCCACAGGGATTGATTGATCAAGAAACTTTAATTAGAAGAATGTTCTAGTTGAGCGAATCCAGAAATTGGGTTGAGAGTTGCAGGAAATAAAATGGCGGGAATGTAAATAATAGAAAAGTAAATGCTAGAATTAAAGGACTGGAAGTAAATGACTGAAAATAAATTGCAGAATTATAAATGGGAATGGGGGATTTGCTCATAAAAGTAAATCGTAGAAATTAAAGAGAATGGGTAAGATTAGAGATGGGGAGTTCATTGGGCTTAGGAGATGTTGCAATTCTCCGGATCAAGTTCATTTTCATCTCTTCCTCAATCAATGCACTCATTGATCTCCTTGGCAATCTTAAGTGATTGAATTGCAATTCCTTGCAATGCTTTACAATTCAAAGTTAATCCTATATATACTACTCTTCTCAGCTTCTAGTTCACTCTTCAAGTCTTGGGCCTTTGGATCTTGAGTTTGAAGCAGTTCCTAATGAAAGGGGTTTCGTTGTTCATAGCTCTTGAAGATGAAAACAAAGATGGAGAATACATCATAAAACTAGAAATTGCAAAGAAAGTAAATTACAGAGAGTAATTCTCCTTTTTTTCAGCCTCCAGAACTGCTTTACAATTCAAAGCTACTCCTATATATACTACTCTTCTCAGCTTCTAGTTCACTCTTCAAGTCTTGGGCCTTTGGATCTTGAGTTTGAAGCAGTTCCTTTCTTTATTTGGGCTTGGCTTTACTTGCAGAGAGAAAGTGCGGAGTGGGCAGAGACTTAAGCTCAGGGCGTAAGGAGTGTTAATCATTTAGTGAAAGTCCAAGTTCGGGAACGTTAGTGACACTTAACATTGTCACTAACGTTCCAATGTACCCCTTTTGCCTCACGTTAAAACCCACGTTAACTAGGTTAACGTGGCTTTTAATGTTGCCTTGTCAACCTTCGAGAACGTTAGTGACACTCAACATTGTCACTAACGTTCCAGTGTGCCCCTTCTTGCTTCACGTTAAAGCTTACATTAACTAGGTTAACGTGGCTTCTAACTTAGCCTTTGCCATCCTTTGAGAACGTTAGTGACATTCAACATTGTCACTAACGTTCCAATGTGCCCCTAGGTCTCACGTTGGAGCAGGCATATAGTTCATTTATTTTCTTTTCTTGAGACCTTGGTGTCCAGCACCTCTTTGGGTTACTAAGTGTTCTGTAGTGAAGGTTACTCTTGATAGTGGACTTTCAGCTGATAATCCCGAGTTAGTTAACCCAAGTTACCAAGTGATAAGTTACCCCTAAGAGCTTATTCATCCAAGTAGATCCCTCACACAGGAGCACCACAGACACTTGCCTCAAGATTAAAACCATTGATGCCTAGCCTTATTGCTTACTCTTTTTCTTTTGTTTTTTCACTTCCATTGTTCTTTCCCTTTTCTTTTCTTAGGATCTTGTCATATGCTCAGTCTCATGGGTATATCCAAAGTCAAGTATTCAGGATAGATAGTTGTCCTCCTAGCCTTGTGGTTGAACCAACTTAGCTAACTTATGACTACCCCAAAGATTCATGAATGCACTTCCACAATATGAACCCTACTCTGGTCTTTTAAAAACATAAACATTCTCTTCTTCATTTGATAAAAAGGGACAAGCTTACAAGTAAATAAGGGAATGATGTAGTGACATTTAAACCAGAAATCATGGACCTATTCAGAAGGAAAACTTAAAAGACAGAAATTTAAAAAAAGTTCAACTGCAAGTAACTACAAATCGAAAGTGCAATTCGGAACTCCAACTTTCAACAATTCTAAGTACAATGGAATCAGGTAACAATACAACCTTCGGGTGATGATATCTGGTCCCCCTCTCTCTTTGTCATCCTCCTAGTTTTTGCTGCCTCGCTTCTTTGGATGAAGGTGCACCATTTCCTTATAAGATTCCTACAAGGTCACTGGAAGTTGCTTGTTCCCAAAGCACTTGAGACATAGTTAGCTTATATGTATGCTTGTGCCTCTTGAACT
>NC_029792.2:39521557-39568759 GCF_000816755.2 Arachis ipaensis
TCCACAGATCAAACAGTTCAAGTTCCAAGATGAAATTTTGTGGCATGGCGTTTCTTTTGGGCAGGTTTCCAGATCTTTGGCATTCATTGCAGCTTTTTACTAGCTCTTTGGCATCCTTGAAAAGAGTGGGCCAAAAGAATCCACTTTGTAACACCTTTGCTGCAGTTCTGTCCCCTCCAAAGTGCCTGCCATAACATGAACCGTGGCAGTTCCACAGGACTTCTCTCCCTTCCTCTTCCGAGACACATCTTCTAAGAATTCCATCTGAACATTTCTTGAAGAGATATGGCTCGTCCCAGACAAAGTATTTTGCATCATTCATGAGCTTCCTCTTTTGATGTTTATTGATCCTTGGGGGTAATGCTCCAGTTGCCTTAAAATTTGTAATATCTGCGAACCATGGTGCTTTATGAACTGTCATCAACTGCTCATCAGGGAAGAGCTCGTTAACATTTGTATCATTTTTTCCACCTTGATCATGAGGGATTCTAGATAAGTGATCTACCACCTTGTTCTCTACTCCCTTCTTGTCTCTGATTTCAATATCGAATTCCTGCAACAGTAAGATCCACCTTATTAGTCTTGGCTTCGATTCTTGCTTGGCAAACAAATATTTAAGTGCTGTGTGATCTGTAAAAACGATCACTTTAGCACCAATGAGGTATGATCTAAATTTGTCAAATGCAAAAACTATTGCTAGAAACTCCTTTTCAGTAGTGGTATAATTTCTTTGAGTTTCATTAAGGATTTTGCTAGCATAGTATATCACACGAACTAGGTTATCTTTCCTTTGTCCTAACACTGCCCCAACTGCAAAATCAGATGCATCGCACATCAATTCAAATGGTAGGTTCCAATCAGGTGGGGAAATGATAGGAGCATAGGATAACCTCATTTTCAAATGTGTAAATGCTAGCATGCAGGTTTCATCAAAGATGAATGGTGTATCAGACACAAGGAGATTGCTTAAGGGCTTGGCTATCTTTGAAAAATCTTTAATAAATCTTCTGTAAAAACCAGCATGCCCTAAAAAACTTCTAATTGCCTTGACATCACTGGGTGGGGGTAATTTTTCAATAAGTTCCACTTTAGCTCTATCAACCTCAATGCCTTGGCGAGAGACTTTGTGACCAAGGACTATTCCCCCTGTCACCATGAAGTGGCATTTTTCCCAGTTCAAGACCAAATTGGTCTCTTGGCATCCTTTCAATACCAAGGCGAGGTGATGTAGGCAACTAGGAAAAGAATCTCCAAATACCGAGAAATCATCCATAAAAACTTCAATGAATTTTTCTATCATATCTGAAAAGATAGAAAGCATGCAGCGTTGGAAAGTTGCAGGGGCATTACACAACCCAAATGGCATGCGCCTATAGGCAAACACTCCATACGGACAAGTAAATGAGGTTTTCTCTTGGTCTCTGAGATCAACCACTATTTGGTTATATCCTGAATAACCGTTGAGAAAATAATAATATGCGTGCCCTGCAAGTCTTTCCAACATCTGATCCAGGAATGGAAGGGGAAAATGGTCCTTTCGTGTAGCCTCATTAAGTTTCCTATAGTCTATGCACATCCGCCATCCTGTGACGGTCCTTGTAGGTATGAGCTCATTCTTCTCATTGGTAACCACAGTGAGCCCTCCCTTCTTCGGTACGACATGTATGGGGCTAACCCAAGGGCTGTCCGAAATTGGGTATATGACTCCTCCTTGCCAAAGCTTCATAACCTCTTTCTGTACCACTTCCTTCATAGTAAATGAGGTTTTCTCTTGGTCTCTTGGATCAACCACTATTTGGTTGTAACCTGAATAACCATCGAGAAAACAATAATAAGTGTGCCCTGCAAGTCTTTCCAACATCTGATCCATGAATGGAAGGGGAAAATGGTCCTTTCGTGTAGCCTCATTGAGCTTCCTGTAGTCTATGCACATCCGCTATCCTGTGACGGTCCTTGTAGGTATGAGCTCGTTCTTCTCATTGGTAACCACAGTGATCCCTCCCTTCTTTGGTACAACATGTATGGGGCTAACCCAAGGACTGTCCGAAATTGGGTATATGACTCCTCCTTGCCAAAGCTTCATAACCTCTTTCTGTACCACTTTCTTCATGATTGGGTTCAGCCTTCTTTGGGATTGAATGGATGGCTTGGCGTCATCTTCCAATAGTATTTTATGTATGCATATGGCTGAACTAATTCCCTTCAAGTCAGCAAGGGTCCATCCAATGGCATCCTTATGCTCCCGCAGCACCTTGAGTAGCTCGTCTTCTTGATCTTGACTGAGGGATGAATTTATGATCACTGGGTAGTTTTCATTTTCTCCTAGATATGCATATTTGAGAGTGGGTGGCAATGCTTTGAGTTCAAGTTTGGGTGCTTCTGATTTTTCGCTCCCTTCCTTTGGTGCATCTGGTATATGTGTTTCTGTTGTAGCTACCTCTTCACTTGATTCAGATTTTTCCTCCACCAATCTCTCGTTCTCTTCAGGTTCATCTTCTTCAAAATTCTCCTGCACTTCATCCTCAAGTGCATCTAACCTCATGCATTCCCCCAATTGTTCCGGGATAACTCATGGCCTTGAACACATTGAATGTCATCTTTTCATTGTGTAATCTAAGGGTGAAGTCACCCTTTTGAACATCAATGACAGCTCCAGCAGTGGCCAAGAATGGCCTTCCCAAAATGATGGAGGTTTTGGCGTCTTCCTGCATGTCCAGCACCACAAAATCTGCTGGGAATATGAAATCTCCTACTTTTACTAGCAAATCCTCTACTATCCCGTGAGGGAATTTGAACGACCGGTCTGCCAGTTGTAGAGCCATTTTTGTTGGTTTAGCCTCCTCAATTTTCATCTTTCTCATCATAGCTACTGACATCAAATTGATGCTGGCCCCTAAGTCACAAAGAGCCTTTTCTACTGTGATTTCTCCTATAATGCAAGGGATCTGAAAACTCCCAGGATCCTTCAGTTTCTGAGGTAGTTTATGCTGAATGATAGCACTGCACTCTTCAATTAGTATCACAGTCTCATTGTTCTTCCAGCTTCTCTTCTTAGTCATTAGCTCCTTCAAAAACTTGGCATAAAGTGGCATTTGTTCTATGGCTTCAGCAAATGGTATGTTGATTTGTAGCTTCTTGAAGATTTCCAAAAATCTCAAGAACTGGTTGTCATCTTCCTTTTTCTTCAATAGCTGGGGGTATGGAGCTCTTGAGACGTTGAGTTGGGGTATCTTTTTCTCTTTCTGTAAACTTGGCGTGGGGGGTTGCATTCCATCTTGCTCCTCTTCCTTTTCAATTGAGCTTTCTTCTAGTGGTTTTTGGGGATGTTCCTTCAGTTCCTTCCCACTCCTAAGTGTGATAGCTTGACACTCCTCCCTTTTGTTTGAATGGGCATCATAGCAAAAATTGTGGTTCGGAAGCTGCTTAAAAAGATTGCTGATTTGTGTCTCCAGTTTTGTGATGGCAGCATTTTGATTCTGCATGTTTGACTACACTTCCTCTTTGAATGCTTTACTGTCTTGAATGTCTCTGCATATTCCTTCAATGAAGGTTTCAATCTTAGAGAGCTTGTCATCAATTGATGAGTGATTTGGAGCAGATGTGCTGTTTTGGTTTTGATGAGTATGTGGAGAAGTGTTGTTGTGGGGGTGTCGAGATGTCCTCTGGGTGAATTGTTGGTGAGCTGCATTGTTGTTGGAGTTGTAATGTCTCTGGTCTTGGTTTTGATCTTGCTCACTTCCCCACCCGAAGTTCGGGTGATTTCTCCATCCAGGGTTGTAAGTCTTGGAGTATGGATCATAGTTTTTCCTTGGTGAATTCCCAATGTAGTTGGCTTGCTCCTGACTCCCTTCTGCTTCTTGGTTTACTCCTTCTTGTGTTGTTGATGAAGTGGAGATTGCTGCTACTTGGTTCATCTCCATCTTCTTGGTGAGGTCAGCCAGCTGCTGGGTAATGAGCTTGTTTTGGGCCAACAGAGCGTCTACATTGTTTAGCTCCATCACTCCTCTTGTGTTCCCTCTTTCGGAAGCATAGAAGTAGTCGTTTTCTGCTACTGTTTCAATAACATCTATGGCTTCCTCAATGGTCTTCTTCTTGTTCAAGGACCCTCCAGATGAATGGTCTACTGCCTTCTTTGACTCATAAGAGAGCCCTTCATAGAAAATGTGCAGCTGCACCCATTCGTTGAACATGTCAGGTGGACACCTCCTTGTTAAGTCTTTGAACCTCTCCCATGCTTCATACAGAGTCTCACCATCCTGTTGCCTGAAGGTTTGAACCTCAGCTCTCAGCCTATTGATTTGTTGAGGAGGGTAGAATCTTGCTAAGAATTTGTTCACCACATCCTCCCAAGTTGTCAAGCTCTCCCTTGGGAAGGATTCCAGCCACTTGGCTGCCTTGTCTCTGAGTGAGAAGGGAAATAAGAGCAATCTATAGGCGTCAGGATGAACACCATTAGATTTCACTGTGTCACATATTCTCAGGAAGGTGGTCAAATGTTGGTTGGGATCTTCTTGAACACCTCCTCCAAACAAACAGTTGTTCTGAACAAGGGTGATGAGCTGTGGTTTAAGTTCAAAGTTGTTGGCATGGATTGTTGGCTTTTGGATGCTACTTCCACAATTGCCTGGGTTTGGATTAATGTAAGAGCCCAAAACTCTTCTATCTTCCCCAGCATGATTTGTTCCACCTCCTCTGCCATGGTTGTGAGTCTCTTCTTCATGATGATTTTCCATGTTTTCTTCCATGTTTGGTTCAAAGTATTCCTCAAACTGTTCCTCTTCTTCTTCAGCACCAACTACTCGTTTTTCTTTTGCCTCCCTCCTTAGTCTAAGGAAGGTTCTCTCTGGTTTAGAATCAAAGGAAGTTGAAGCCCCGCTTCTTCTCCCTGTCATACAACCAACAAGTACAAGCAAAGAAAATAGGTGCAGACAGTATTTGTGTCAGAGTTATTGTTAGTTGTGGGTGATGCAATATATCACACAGTTAGTGGGTTAGCAAATAGAATTGAAAATAACAAAGAAAAACAAACGGGTAGAGGGAGAATGGAAGAAGTTTAACTAAAACAAAAAGTAAATCACTCAAACAGAAAAATGAAATTCACAAAATAAAATGCTCAATCTAGTGATCTTCCAATCTAATCATTGTTGATGCACAATCAATCCCCGACAACGGCGCCATAAACTTGATGCGGGGAAAACTTGTCTCTCAACAAATCTTCCTTCGGCAAGTGTACCGAAGTTGTCGTCAAGTAAAAACTCACAATAGAGTGAGGTCGAATCCCACAGGGATTGATTGATCAAGCAACTTTAATTAGAAGAATGTTCTAGTTGAGCGAATCCAGAAATTGGGTTGAGAGTTGCAAAAAATAAAATGGTGGGAATGTAAATAACAGAAAAGTGAATGCTAGAATTAAAGGACTGGAAGTAAATGACTGAAAATAAATTGCAGAATTATAAATGAGAATGGGGGATTTGCTCATAAAAGTAAATCACAAAAATTAAAGAGAATGGGTAAGATTAGAGATGGGGAGTTCATTGGGCTTAGGAGATTGGCCACTTATGAGTGATTGCCAACGTTAGTGACAATGTTGAGTGTCACTAATGTTGGCTCAACTTCTCTTCTCCACATTAGAGTTCACGTTAACTTGGTTAATGTGACTCTCTAACGTGGGCATTGTTGGCTTTTTTTTGAGAGTGTTATTGGCAATCACTTTTCTCATTAATCTTGCAAGTTACCTCCCCTTTTCTTGCTTCTTTTTGGTCCTGAAATCAAGCAACAAAGTGCATCAAAGCTCTATTCCAAGTCATGAGTAAGGCAACATAATATTTGTCACTAAACTTATGCAAAATCCTCATAAAATCATGTAAAATGCACAATGTATGCTTGAGTCAAGGCATAAGTGAATATTTACCCAAAAACTAGCTTATTTCCTAAAGAAATGCATGAAACTAACCTAAAAACAGTAAAGAAAAGGTCAGTAAAACTGGCCAAGATGCCCTGGCATCAAGATGCCAAGAGACCAACCTAGTTTTAAACTGGGAAAAATGTCACTTTATGGTGACTGAAGGGATTGTCCTTGGGCATAAAATTTCAAACAAGGGAATAGAGGTAGATCAAGCTAAAGTTGAAGTAATTGAAAAATTACCGCCACCTACCAATGTTAAGGCAATCAGAAGCTTTTTGGGGCATGCAAAATTCTATAGGAGGCTTATAAAGGATTTTTCAAAAATTGCAAACCCTCTGAGCAATCTGCTAGCTGCTGACACGCCATTTGTATTTGACACAGAGTGTTTGCAGGTATTTGAAACCCTGAAAGCTAAGCTGGTCACAGCACCAGTTATTTCTGCACCAAATTGGATATTACCATTCGAACTAATGTGGATGCCAGTGACCATGCCATTGGTGCAGTATTGGGACAGAGGCATAACAAGCTTCTTTATGTCAATTATTATGCTAGCCGTGTTTTAAATGATTCCCAGAAAAATTACACAACCACAGAAAAAGAATTGCTTGCAGTGGTTTATGCCATTGACAAGTTTAGATCATACTTAGTAGGATCAAAAGTGATTGTGTACACTGACCATGCTGCTCTTAAATATCTACTCACAAAGCAGGATCCAGAACCCAGGCTCATAAGATGGGTGTTACTTCTGCAAGAGTTTGATATAGAAATAAGAGATAGAAAAGGGACAGGGAACCAAGTGGCTGATCATCTGTCCCGGATAGAACCTGTAAAAGGGGCATCCTTTCTCTCTATTGAGATCTCTGAAACCTTTCCAGATGAGTAATTGTTTGCCATTCAGGAAACACCATGGTTTGCAGACATTGCAAACTATAAATCTGCAAGATTCATACCCAAGGAGTACAGAAGGCAACAAACAAAAAAATTAATTACTGATGCAAAGTACTACTTGTGGGATGAACCATATCTCTTTAAAAGATGTGCAGACGAAATAATCCATAGGTGTATGCCTAGAGAAGAAGCACAGAAGATCCTATGGCATTGTCATGGATCACAATATGGAGGACATTTCGGTGGTGAGCGAACAGCCACAAAAGTCCTCCAATGTAGCTTCTACTGGCCTACTCTCTATAAAGATTCCCGAGAGTTTGTGCGTAACTGTGACAGTTGCCAGAGAGCTGGTAATCTGCCTCATGGTTATGCCATGCCTCAGCAAGGGGTCTTAGAGATTGAGTTGTTTGACGTATGGGGTATTGACTTCATGGGGCCTTTCCCACCATCATACTCAAATACTTATATTCTGGTGACAGTCGACTATGTATCCAAATGGGTAGAAGCCATTGCAACACCCACTAATGATACTAAGACAGTGCTGAAGTTCCTCCAGAAACATATCTTCAGCAGGTTTGGTGTCCCTAGAGCACTAATCAGTGATGGGGGCACTCACTTCTGCAATAAACAGCTTTACTCTGCTATGGTCCGATATGGAATTAGCCATAAAGTAGCAACTCCATATCATCCACAGACAAACGGGCAGGCTGAAGTCTCTAATAGAGAACTAAAAAGAATCTTGGAACGGACTGTAATTACCCACAGAAGGGATTGGGCAAGAAGCTTGGATGAGGCTCTGTGGGCATACAGAACAGCCTTCAAGACTCCTATAGGGACCTCTCCATACCAGCTTGTGTATGGTAAGGCCTATCATTTGCCCATGGAACTAGAACATAAGGCCTACTAGGCAACCAGATTCCTAAACTTTGATGCCAAATTAGCTGGAGAGAAAAGAATGCTCCAGCTGAATGAGCTAAAGGAATTCAGACTCAATGCTTTTGAAAATGCTAAGATTTACAAAGAGAAAGCAAAAAGGTGGCATGATAAGAAACTGTCACCCAGAGTCTTTGAACCAGGACAAAAAGTTCTGCTGTTCAACTCTAGGCTCAGATTATTCCCCGGAAAACTGAAATCCCGGTGGAAAGGACCATATGTGATCACAAGTGTGTCACCATATGGCTATGTGGAGCTTCAAGACATTGATTCTAATAAGAAGTTCATTGTTAATGGACAAAGAATCAAGCATTATCTTGAAGGAAATATTGAGCAAGAATGCTCAAAGCTGAGGCTAGATTAAAAGCTCAGCAAGATCCAGCTAAAGACAATAAAGAAGCGCTTGCTGGGAGGCAACCCAGCCATTAGTAAAGCTTATTTGTTATTTAAATAATAATTATATGAGTTTAATATAAATAATCCTCAAGGTAAAGTATCAATTGCATGAATTCACAGAGTTACAGAAGAATTCAGAGCATAAAGCAGAGAAAAGGGGCTCACTGGCACAAAAATGCCAGTAAGGGGAATTGTGGGCGTTAAACGCCCAAAAGAAGCATCTACTGGGCATTTAACGCCAGAATTACAGCATCCTGGGCGTTTAGAAAAACGCCCAGTGACAAAGGATTTCTGGCGTTTAATGCCAGCCAGGGTGCCTGACTGGGCGTTAAACGCCTAAAACAAGCAACAAATGGGCATTAAACGCCCACCTGGGGTCAGGAATAAACCTCATGCCACTCTCTGTAATAGATAAATTGGGAATCTTTGAGGTACAAGCTGCAAGAATCTCACTAGAGATGGCAGACAAATCCATGAAATAGGCTTATGGACTAGTAAAGGACGTGCTAGTGAAGGTTGAAGACCTTTACATCCCTGCTGATTTCATAATCCTAGACACTGGGAAGGATGATAATAAATCCATCATCCTTGGCAGACCCTTCCTAGCCACAGCAAAAGCTGTGATTGATGTTGACAGAGGAGAGTTGGTCCTTCAGTTGAATGAGGACTACCTTGTATTTAAGACTCAAGGTTCTCCTTCTGTAACCATGGAGAGGAAGTATGAAAAGCTTCTCTCAATACAGAGTCAAACAAAACCCCCACATTCAAACTCTAAGTTTCGTGTTGGGAGGCCACAACCAAACTCTAAGTTTGGTGTTGAGAGGCCCCAACCCTGCTTTGATTATCTGTGAGGCTCCATGAGAGCTCACTGTCAAGCTATTGACATTAAAGAAGCGCTTATTGGGAGGCAACCCAATGTTATTTAATTATATCTATTTATTTTCCATTGCTATTTTATGTTTTCTTTATGTTGATGATCATGTGAAGTCACAAAAATAACTGAAAAATCAAAAACAGAATGAAAAACAGCTCACCTTGGAGGAAGAGCTTACTGGCATTTAAACGCCAGTAAGAAGCACCAGACTGGCGTTTAACACCAGAAAGAAGCATCAAGCTGGCGTTAAACGCCAGAAACAAGCTACAGTCTGGCGTTTAACGCCAAGAATGGGAGAAAAGCTGGCGTTAAACGCCAGAAACAAGCAGCAACCTGGCGTTTAACGCCAGAAGTGCATTCTAAGGGCGTTTTGCACGCCTAAATGGAGCAAGGATGTTAAGTCCTTGACCCCTCAAGATCTATGGACCTCACAGGATCTCCACCTACCCCACCTCTTCTTCTCTCCTTTTCACACCCTTTCATAACACTCTTCCCCAAATACCCTTCACCAATCACCTTCATATCTCTTCCCCAAATACCCTTCACCAATCACATCCATCCACTCTTTCCCAAAAACCCCACCTATCTCCAAATTCAAAATCCTTTCCCTCCCAAACCCAACCCTAATACACGAAACCTAACCCTTACCCCACCCCTATATAAACCCTTCAACCCTACCTCATTTTCACACCTCACAAACACTTCTTTCCCCTTGGCCGAATACACTCTTCTCCTCCATATCCTCCATTTTCTTTCTCTTCTACTACTTTTTTTCTTCTTTTGCTCGAGGATGAGCAAACCTTTTAAGTTTGGTGTGGTAAAAGCATTGCTTTTTGTTTTTCCATAACCATTAATGGCACCTAAGGCCAGAGAAACCTCAAGAAAGAGGAAAGAGAAGGCAATTGCTTCCACCTCTGAGTCATGGAAGATGGAAAGATTCATCTCAAAGGTCCATCAAGACCACTTCTATGAAGTTGTGGCCAAGAAGAAGGTGATCCCTGAGGTTCCTTTCAAGCTCAAAAGGAGTGAGTATCCAGAGATCCGACATGAGATTAGAAGAAGAGGATGGGAAGTTCTTTCCAATCCTATTCAACAAGTCGGAATCTTAATGGTTCAAGAGTTCTATGCAAACGCATGGATCACTAAGAACCATGATCAAAGTATGAACCCGAATCCAAAGAATTGGCTTACAATGGTTCGTGGGAAATACTTAGATTTCAGTCTGGAAAATGTAAGGTTGGCGTTCAACTTGCCAATGATGCAAGAAAACGCATGCCCCTACACTAGAAGGGTCAACTTTGATCAAAGATTGGACCAAGTCCTCATAGACATATGTGAGGAAGGAGCTCAATGGAAAATTGACTCAAGAGGCAAGCCGGTTCAATTGAGAAGGCATGACCTTAAGCCTGTGGCTAGAGGATGGTTGGAGTCCATCCAACGCTCTATCATTCCTACTAACAACCGATCTGAAGTAACTGTGGATTGGGCCATCATGATCCATAGTATCATGATTGGGGAGGAGGTGGAAGTTCATGAGGTTATACCTCAAGAACTCTACAAGGTGGCTGACAATTCCTCCACTTTGGCAAGGTTAGCCTTCCCTCACCTCATTTGTCACCTCTGCAATTCAGCTGGAATTGACATAGAGGGATACATCCTCATTGATGAGGACAAGCCCATCACTAAAAAGAGGATAGAGCAAACAAGAGAGCCCACTCATGGACCTCAACAAGAGCATGAGGAAGTTCCTCATCATGAAATCCCTGAAATGCCTCAAGGGATACACTTTCCTCCACAAAAATATTGGGAGCAAATTAACATCTCCCTAGGAGAATTAAGTTCCAACATAGGACAACTAAGGGTGGAGCACCAAGAGCACTCCATCATTCTCCATGAGATTAGAGAAGATAAAAGAGCTATGAGGGAGGAGCAACAAAGGCAAGGAAGAGACATTGAGGAGCTAAAGCACTCCATAAGATCTTCAAGAGGAAGAACTAGCCGCCATCACTAAGGTGGACCCGTTCTTTAATTTCCTTGTTCTTTTTTTTTTCTGTTTTTCGTTTAGTATGCTTTATGTTTATTTATATTTGTGTCTTTATTGCATGATCATTAGTGTTTAAGTGTCTATATCTTAAAGCTATGAATGTCCTATGAATCCATCACCTTTCTTAAATGAGAAATGTTTTAATTATAAAAGAATAAGAAGTACATGAATTTCGAATCCATCCTTGAAATTGGTTTAATTATTTTGATGTGGTGACAATACTTTTTGTTTTCTGAATGAATGCTTGAACAGTGCATATGTCTTTTGAATTTGTTGTTTATGAATGTTAAAATTATTGGCTCTTGAAAGAATGATGAAAAAGGAGAAATGTTATTTGATAATATGAAAAATCATAAAATTGATTCTTGAAGCAAGAAAAAGCAGTGAAGAACAAAGCTTGCGAAAAAAATGGCGAAAATAAAAGAAAAAATAGAAAAAAAAAGCAAGCAGAAAAAGCCAATAGCCCTTTAAACCAAAAGGCAAGGGTAATAAAAAGGATCCAAGGCTTTGAGCATTAATGGATAGGAGGACCCAAAGGAATAAAATCCTGGCCTAAGTGGCTAAACCAAGCTGTCCCTAACCATGTGCTTGTGGCGTGAAGGAGTCAAGCCAAAAGCTTGAGACTGAGCGGTTAAAGTCGTGGTCCAAAGCAAAAAGAGTGTACTTAAGAACCCTGGACACCTCTAATTGGGGACTCTAGCAAAGCTGAGTCACAATCTGAAAAGGTTCACCCAGTTATGTGTCTGTGGCATTTATGTATCCGGTGGTAATACTGGAAAACAAAGTGCTTAGGGCCACGACCAAGACTCATAAAGTAGCTGTGTTCAAGAATCAACATACTAAACTAGGAGAATCAATAACACTATCTAAATTCTAAGTTCCTATAGATGCCAATCATTCTGAACTTCAAAGGATAAAGTGAGATGCCAAAAATGTTCAGAGGCAAAAAGCTACTAGTCCCGCTCATCTAATTGGAGCTAAGTTTCATTGATATTTTGGAATTTATAGTATATTCTCTTCTTTTTATCCTATTTGATTTTCAGTTGCTTGGGGACAAGCAACAATTTAAGTTTGGTGTTGTGATGAGCGGATAATTTATACGCTTTTTGGCATTGTTTTTACATAGTTTTTAGTATGATTTAGTTAGTTTTTAGTATATTTTTATTAGTTTTTAAATAAAAATCGTATTTCTGGACTTTACTATGAGTTTGTGTGTTTTTCTGTGATTTCAGGTAATTTCTGGCTGAAATTGAAGGACTTGAGCAAAAATCTGATTCAGAGGCTGAAGAAGGACTGCAGATGCTGTTGGATTTAGACCTCCCTGTACTCGGGATGGATTTTATGGAGCTACAAAAACCCAATTAGCGCGCTCTCAATTGCGTTGGAAAGTAGACATCTAGGGCTTTCCAGCAATATATAATAGTCCATACTTTGCTCGAGTTTTGATGACGCAAACTGGCGTTCAAACGTCAACTTCCTGCCCTATTATGGAGTTAAATGCCAGAAATAGGTTACAAACTAGAGTTAAACACCAGAAATAGGCTACAACCTGGCGTTTAACTCCAAAAGAAGTCTCTACACATGTAAAGTTCAATGCTCAGCCCAAGCACACACCAAGTGGGCCCCAGAAGTGGATTTCTGCATCATTTACTTATCTCTGTAAATCCTAGTAACTAATTTAGTATAAATAGGACTTTTTACTATTGTATTTAGATCTTTGGAACGTTTTTCCTTAGACTTGGGGGGCTGGCCATTCAGCCATGCCTAGACCATCATCACTTATGTATTTTTAACGGTGGAGTTTCTACACCCCGTAGATAAAGGTGTGGAGCTCTACTGTTCTTCATGAATTAATGCAAAGTACTATTGTTTTTCTATTCAATTCAAGCTTATTCTTATTCCAAGATATTCACTCGCACTTCAACCTGATGAATGTGATGATCTGTGACACTCATCATCATTCGCACTTATGAACGCGTGCTTGACAACCACTTCCGTTCTATCTGTAATAGCTTGAGTGCGTATCTCTTAGCCTCCTGGTTCACGATCAGAGTCTTCGTGGTATAGGCTAGAACTATTGGTGGCCATTCCTGAGATCCGGAAAGTATAAACCTTGTCTGTGGTATTCCGAGTAGGATCTGAGAAGGGATGACTGTGACGAGCTTCAAACTCGCGAGTGTTGGGCGTAGTGACAGACGCAAAAGGATCAATGGATCCTATTCCAACATGATCGAGAACCGACAGATGATTAGCCGTGCGGTAACAGTGCATTTGGACCATTTTCACTGAGAGGACGGATGGTAGCCATTGACAACGGTGATCCCTCAGCATAAAGCTTGCCATGGAAAGGAGTATGAATGATTGAATGAAGACAGTAGGAAAGCAGAGATTTAGAAGCAACAAGCACCTCCATACACTTATCTGAAATCCCACCAATGAATTACATAAGTATTTCTATCTTATTTTATATTTTATTTATATTTTAATTATCAAAACCTCATAACCATTTGAATCTACCTGACTGAGATTTACAAGATGACCATAGCTTGCTTCAAGCCGACAATCTCCATGGGATCGACCTTTACTCATGTAAGGTTTATTACTTGGACGACCCAGTGCACTTACTGGTTAGTTGTGTAGAGTTGTGACAAAGAATTGAGATTATGATTGTGCGTACCAAGTTTTTGGCGCCGTTGCAGATATCACAATTTCGTGAACCAAGTTTTTGTGGTGCACGAAATCACAATCACACTTTTGCAATTCCGCACAACTAACCAGCAAGTGCACTGGGTTGTCCAAGTAATACCTTACGTGAGTAAAGGTCGATCCCACGGAGATTGTCGGCTTAAAGCAAGCTATGGTTATTCTGTAATTCTTAGTCAGGAAATTAATAATAAAAATGGTTGGGCTTATGAAAAGTAATTAACATAAAATAAATAATACTTGTTATGCAGTAATGGAGAATAGATTGAGGTTTTGGAGATGCTCTGTCTTCTGAATATCTGCTTTCCTACTGTCTTCTTCTTCACGCACGCAGGTCTCCTTCCATGGTAAGCTGTATGTTGGTGGATCACCGTTATCAATGGCTACCATCGATCCTCTCAGTGAAAATGGTCCAAATGCGCTGTCACCGCACGGCTAATCATCTGTCGGTTCTCACTCATGTTGGAATAGAATCCATTGATTCTTTTGCGTCTGTCACTACGCCCATTACTCGTGAGTTTGAAGCTTGTCACAGTCATCCCTTCCCAGATCCTACTCGAAATACCACAGACAAGGTTTAGACTTTCTGGATCTCAGGAATTGCCGCCAATAATTCTAGCCTATACCACAAAGACTCTGATCGTGAACCAGAAGGCTAAGAGATACACACTCAAGCTAGTGCATATAGAACGGAGGTGGTTGTCAGGCACACGTTCATAGGTGAGAATGATAATGAGTGTCACGGATCATCACATTCATCAGGGTAAAGTGCGAGTGAATATCTTAGAATAGAAACAAGCGTGATTGAATGAAAAACAGTAGTAATTGCATTAATTCATCGAAACACAGCAGAACTCCTCTCCCCCAACCATGGGGTTTAAAGGCTCATGCACCTCCAGACTCCCAAATTATTTCAAACTTCTTTCATATGAAAATTGGGTTCGTGAAGTGAAAGAGGCAAAACCTGTCGGCTTAGAATTTCTTCTCGGTTAAAGGAAATAACTTCGTTGCAAGTATAGTTCCAAACCGACAAGTAATGCTAAATCAAAGTTTAGTTTTGGTTGTCACAAGTCTAACCCAATAAAAATAACTGAAAGTATTAGTCCTGGGTTGTTCTCCCTAGGAATTCCAATTGAATGCCCAATTATTGGTTATGAGGTTCAAGGGGGGTTAGGTTGATAAAACAAGAAATTAAAAAGGCAACAAAAGTAAAGCAAGCAACTAAAGAAAGCAAGTAATAAAGAGAGACATTCATGGCAAGGATTGAGACTATAGGCTTTCTATCCTAGTCATTAATCATAGTACAATACTTAACAAGAGCTAATCCTATTATGTCATCTCCAACATCGAAAGAAGGTACAATGTTATCTTCACATTGAGAGAAGGTCAAATAAGACTAGTTAATCTCAATCCAAAAGTCCTAATCAACCTACTAATTGAATTAGCAAGAGATTAGAGTCAATGAAAACAATATTAACTAACAACTCTAGATCACCAACATGAGTTGGGTATTAATGACTCAAGATTGCCTAATTTCACTTTCCAAGCCAAGAATGCTCAAAAAGCTACTCTAACATCCAACCAAGTATTTTGTCAAACACTTGGAAGGCATAAAAGGAAAGTATCATAAAAGTGCAATAATAAATCTACCACTACTCAATGCAAGAAATTAATAATAGCAACTCAAATAAACATCAAAGAAACATAAAACATAAATTGCATTAAAAGGAAAACTAAATCCAACAAGAGTTCATCAACATAAAAAGAGGCACAAAGGGGAAATTAACAATATAAACTAAGAGAACAAAGATGTAGGAACAAGAAATTGTAAAGAAAACAAGATGGAAAAAAGAATTAAACCCTAGATCTAAGAGGAATTAACCTAATTCTACCCTAATTCTAGAGAGAAGAGAGAGCTTCTCTCTTTAGAAACTACCTAAAGCATGGTCCTAACCTAATCTAATTGCTCCCCTTTTATCCAATCTTGAATTCTGCATCAAATAGCCTAAAAAATAAGTTGGATTTGGGCCCGGAAAGCTTAGAAATCGCCCCCAGCGAATTCACTTTAATAAGGTCATATGACCAATGTCACGCGTGCGCGTGGTCGACGCGTGCGCGTCACTGGCAAATTTCCTCCTCACGCATATGCGTGGGTGATGCGTGCACGTGGCCTTCAATTCTCCAAATGCTCATTTCCTCATGAATTCTCCACTTGCATACTTTTCTCTTCACTTATTTCATCCAATACTTGCCTTATGAACCTGAAATCACTCAACAAACACATCAAGTCATCGAATGGGATTAGAGTGAATTAAATTTAGTTATTTTAAGTCCTACAAAACATGTTTTCACTCTTAAGCACAAATTAGGAGAAATTCACAAAAGCATGCTATTTCATTGAATAAATATGAGATAAATTGATAAAATCCCCTAAATTAAGCACAAGATAAACCACAAAATTGGGGTTTATCATGAAGTTTACGCCGTTTGAAGGATGAATGAAAAATGTTTTAAAACAAAAAAGTTATGTGCGTCGAAAGTTTGGAGTGCAAAGCTGAAAATTCTGTAGCATTAAGCATTTTTGCTATTCTACATAACTTGCGTACGCGGCCACCTGCACACGACGCGACCAACCTTTCGGGTTGGGCATCTCGCGTACACGAGCAAGGAACTTGCATACGCGAGGAAGTAAAAATGTACTCTCACGCGTACGCGTGGCCCCTGTTTTAGCAAACCTAAGTTTTGTGTTTTAAAGCTAAATTTCGAACCTCTAACATATATTTTTACTCTTTTAGACCCTAAACCTTAGTTGTAAACATCGTAGAGGGATCAAGCTATGAAGGGTTGGAAACTTGAGAGTGAAGAGGGCTTGAGATGTGATGATTATAAATGAGAAGTGCAGAGTGTTAAGATTATTATAATTGAAGGCTATATTGATA
Source organism: Arachis ipaensis (assembly GCF_000816755.2). Classification (NCBI taxonomy): domain Eukaryota; kingdom Viridiplantae; phylum Streptophyta; class Magnoliopsida; order Fabales; family Fabaceae; genus Arachis; species Arachis ipaensis. Next base: position 39,538,240 of record NC_029792.2, read on the forward strand.
ATCATTGAAGTGATAGTGATGAGCTGTGATTGTGAGGATGGACAAGTAATCCCTATCAAAGCTATGACTGTGAGTTGGAGATATTAAGATATAATTAATTATGAGAACGAAGTCTAATTATGGATTATTTTGAGATATCGAGTTATGACTGCGAGGGTAGATGAGCAATTCCTATCCGAGCTATGTTTGTGTGTATAGAGGAGTAATTCCTATCTGATGTGTAATGTCGAGGGTAGACGAGTAATTCCTATTCGAGTCCCAGCCTGTGCATAGACGAGTAATCCCTATCCGGGTTGAAGATGTGGCACCTGCTTGGGTGGACGAGTAATGCCTACCTCGGTTCTGGTGAAACACTAGCATGGATGGACGAGTAATACCTGTCCCGTGTTGTGGTGTTCTGTCCACAGTTAGCTACCAGGACATGTTGTGCATAGGACAGGCATACATCATGTGCATATTGTATGATTTGCTTGCTTGTGAACTATATGGGATTGTCTATGTGATTATAATACGCTATTTGTTATAATTGTTATCTGTATTACTTGTGAACTACTTGTGTTTGCCTTGTTTTGCTTGTTTGTTTGTGCAACTCATAGGAGATGGAGGAACGGAGGAAAGGTGGAGAAGACTAGCGTGTAGGTTAAGTTTAGTTAGGATTGAGAACCTCTACATGACCACCCACTTATAGCTTCTATTTTTAGTTCCTTAAGCTTTATATCTGAGTGTTGGCGTTCCAAGATTGCCTCTGGCATTCCCAAAATCTTATATCTTATATGCGTGGCACCTTTACCATGCTGAAAACCTCCGGTTCTCATTCCATACTGTGTTGTTGTTTTTCAGATACAGATCGAGAGGCACCTTGCTAGGCATCTGGAGCTTCTACAGCGAAGTGGTTTCATTTTGGGGCGTACTTTTGATATTTTGATTTATATATGTGTATAGACTCTCCTCGTATGTTTATGTTCACTTTAATTTTGTACCTCTTAGAGATTTATGGAGAACTAGGATTTTATGTTTGTATTTTGGGATTCAAGCTATATATGTATGTATGTAAATATCCTCCAACCAGCCTTAGCTTCGCAAGCTGAGTTAGGAGCTTGTTATTTTGTACCTTTGACCCTCTATTCCTACTTTCCGCTTATTTATGCTTATGATCTTTTGTTTCTTCACATGCAAGAAGTTACATTCCTGAGCGTTGCGCTTTTTATTTTGCGAATTTGCTTTATCCGTATTTTCTAGACTCCTTGTATATTGTATCCTCTTCAATATTATTATGTATATATTTTATTTTTAGAGGTCGTAATACCTTGCCACCTCAGCTTTATGACTTAAGCATAAAACTCTGTTTGGTAGGTGTTACAAGCAGTGTTGATGGCAACACACGTTTAAAATATTACTTGTATGGATTAATGTTGCACCGTGTTTTATTGTGTAATCCTATCAATGGTGCCTCTTATCGCCTTCTGCTTGGTTGCATTCTCCTGCAGCACACGTGGAATCCAAAGCAAGTAAATTCTCTAAAAGGTAAGTAGAGTGGCCGTTATCGTCGGTTAGGAATTTCACAAAATAATTCCGTTGATAGTATAGTTCCCAACCAACAAACAACCTTCAATCAAAGTTTTAATTTGTTTGTCACAAGTACAACCACCAATAAAAAGTAAACCGAAGTATTTAAACCTCGGGTCGTCTCACAAGGAATTGCAATGAGGTGATCAATTATTGGCTATGAAGGGGCAAGGGGGTTTGATTTGATGATTGACAAGAAAAGTAAATAACGAGAAATTAAATGACAATTAACCAATAAAGGAAAGGAAATGAACTGTTGGCTAAGGCATGGAAATTGAGATCACCATCCTTGTCTACAAACCATATATTGACAATTATGAGGGACCAACCCATCAAGTCTACTTCTATGCTTGAAGTACGTCAAATAGGCTTGATCAACATCAATCCATAAGTCCCAACCTAGCTACTAATTAACTTAGTAGTAGGCTAGCATTAATGGGTATCAAATTGACTACTAAGGGTTCCTAAATCACCAATTCAATGAGACCCAATGACTCAAAGTCACTCAATTCTCTTAGCCTAGGCCAAGAGTATAGAAACTACTCCACAACTAGTGAAAACATTTTATCAAACACCTAGAGTGCAATAAAAGTAAACATCACAAAATGCAAGAATTAATGAAACCCATAACAAACACAAACAAGAAATCAACAATAGCAATTAAGATAAATATAAAAAGACATGGAAATATAAAATTGCATTAGAGAAAATAAAAATCCAACAAGGGTTCATGAAAGTAAAAATGGCAAAATGAAGAAATCAATAAGAAAAACTAAAAAGATTAAGACAATAGAACAATAAAATATAAAGAGAGTTGAACTAAAAACAAGAATTAAAACTTGGATCTAAGAAAATTTAACCTAAACTACCCTAAATTCTAGAGAGAAGGGAGAGCTTCCCTCTCTAGAATTCTAACCTAAAACATGATGAAAACTACACTATGACTACTCCCCCCCATTCCCTTACAATTCTTGGGTTCAAAAGCATCAGAAATGAGTTGGATTTGGGCCTCCTTGAGCTCAGAAATCACCCCTAGTGTATTGCTTTTAATGAGGTCACATGCCGCTTGTCACGTGTATGCATGGGTCACACGTACGCATCACTAGCAACTCTCCTTGTCACGCGCATGCGTCGGTCACGCGTACACGTTGCTGGCAGATTCCCTTCCCACGCGCACGCGTGGGCCACATACACGCGTCGCTGGGCAGATCACCAAAATCCCATTTCTTCATGAATTCTCCATTTTTGCATGCTTTTTCTTTATTTCTTCAAACCAATCTTTGCCTTATAAACCTAAAATCACTTAACAAACATATCAAGGCATCGAATGGAATTAAAGTGAATTAAATTTATCAATTTTGAGGCCTAAAAAGCATGTTTTCACTCTTAAGTACAAATTAGGAGAAATTCACAAAACCATGCTATTTCATTGGATAAACGTGAGATAAGTTGATAAAATTCCCTAAATTCAACACAAGATAAACCACAAAATTGGGGTTTATCACCAGCCTTAGCTTTGCAGGCCGAGTTAGGAGCTTGTTATTTCGTACCTTTGACCCTCTATTCCTATTTTCCGTTTATTTATGCTTATGAATCTTAGTTTTCTTCGCACGTAAGTTTTCCATTTACGTGAGCATAACGGCTTTTATTTTAAACTTTTCTTCAAAGGCTCCTAGATAAAAATAATTTTTCACCTATATTATATTATATAATTTTACTTTTAGAGGTCGTAATACCACACCACCCCTGTTTTATGACTTAAGCGTAAAGCTCTGTGTGGTAGAGTATTACAGAAACCATTGCCGGGGCCCCTATCTTTTTGGTAAGCATTTTCATTTTCGAAACCTCTTGAAATCAGTATTCTGTTCTGAGTTGTTAAAGGTTCTGAGATTTTGGTAACACAGGCTCGCGTTTCAGTCAGTGCATGTTTTGAGTTGTTGCTGCGAAAGTAAGACAGAGATGTGGTAGTGGCTATCGCTATTGTGGGCCGGGATAAGAAGAGGTTTTAACGCGTTTGGTTTCGTGAGTTTCGACAAGTTGAGGTAGGGGCATTTTCTTAAATTCATTTTACTTTCAAAAGTTGTTATAAGTCGATAATAGTATGAAAAATATATTTTTATAATTACGTAAGTCTTATGAATTGAATTGAACTGTTTGGATGGCTGTAATTATTTATTTGATGGATTTATTGAATTATTGAGGAAGCTGGTTATTTTGATTTGCTGTTTTGGTTTGTTAAGTTGGTCATTGTTGAATTGATTTTCCTTGAATTACTGGAAGAGGTTTAATGTTGGAATTTAGTTTAATTTTGGAAATGTTTGATTTTAGAAAAGATTTAAAACTGGAATTTAGTTTGATTTTGGAAAGGATTTGATATTTGAAGCTAGTTAGAAACAGGTTGGAAAATGTTGTTTTAATGGGACCCGTAAGGGTGGCATAGTCTGAATTTTAGAAGAGATGTGATGCACGGAAATCTGTCTCTCAAAAAATCTCCTTTGGCAAGTATACCGAATTGTCGTCAAGTAAAAACTCACAATAGAGTGAGGTCGAATCCCACAGGGATTGATTGGTTGAGAAACTTTAATTAGAGGAGTTTTCTAGTTAAACTAAGCAAAGTTGGATTGAGAATTGCAGAAAGTAAAATGGCGGGAAGGTAAATAACAAGAAATGTAAATGACGGAAAGTAGATTGCAGAATATAAATTGCATGAAAGTAAACTTGCAGGAATTTAAATGGGAATAGGGATGATGAGCATAAATGTAAATAGCAGAATTAAAGAGAATGGGGGAAGATCATAGATGGGGAGTTCAATTTTTAGCAGAATTAATGAGAGAGTTTCTTTTGTAGAATAAGATAAATTGCATAGTAATAGGTTAGTTGCATGCATGTTCTACTTGATTAAAAAGGTAATAAGTTTCTTCTAAGACCCTATTTTTAGAACAAAATTTCACTAATTTTAATCAAAACTTTTTTGTTAAATTTGCTTGAAGTTATATTTGGAACATGGTTTTTGAGCTAAAGAACACACAACCAGTGAGACTTTGAGCCTAAATACATGGTTACATTATTTAACCATAACTATTTTATTCTTGTGTGTTTACTTCTCTATGATTGTAATCTATATTTTGTTTCATCCTATATGTCCAATGTTTAATATATTTATATGCCTGCATATGATTGAGGCCATTATTTGTTTAGCTCACTTATCCAAATTAAGCCTACCCTTTCAATTACCTTTGTTAGCCACTTTGAGCCTTTAAATCCCATTTGTTCTGCATTTTACCATATTACTAGCCTTAAGCGAAAAAATAATTATATATCCCAATTGAATCTTTGGTTGGCTTAAGATAGAATTGTGTGTGTTAATTAAGTATGGGAAATTGTGGGAACAAAAGATAATGAGGGAATGTGTCATGATGATATAATGAGAATTTGGGTACCTACTCATGTGAAACTATAAGAATTAAAAATCTATGTGCATTGATAAGCTATGTTTATGTTTATGTTTAAAAAAAAAATAAGGGGACAAAATTACCCCAATGCTAAGTTAAAAAAATTCAAGGATCAATGCATATATGATAACCTTAAAATAAAAGTTGATACATGAGTATGGAATGTGAAAAAGAAATTTTGGGTAGCTAGGTATGAAATTTAAGTTATATAGAATTTATATATGTGTGTTAGGTGAAAGCTTGGGTTAATTAAAGATTCAATTTATAAGCTTACTTAGCCATATATATGCCCGTACCCTTACCTTGGCCCCATTACAACCTTGAAAAGACCTCATGATGTTTGCATTGGTATATTAAATGTTGTTGATTGGTTAGGTGAAAAACAAAAACTAGAAAACATGATTAGAGAAGGATAGAGTGATTACCCTATACACTAGAGAGATTAGAGCATACATACATCATCAGTGAGGGTTCAATGCTTAAATTCTATGTTCCCTGCTTTCATGAGCTACCTTCTTGCATTTTTATCTGTTCTTACTGTATAAGAATTGAATTAGTGGAATTTGATCTGTGACTGTCTTGAAGAGCTTATTTACTTTTGAACAAGTAGACAAAAATCATATAGTTGCATTCACATATATAGGTTACATTGCATCGCATGAGTTTTACATGTTCCTACTCATTTATTTTATCTCCTTCAACTAAGCATGAGGACATGCTAATATCTAAGTGTGGGGAGGTTGATAAACCATTATTTTATGGTTTATATTGTGCTTAATTGTGCGGTTTTATCAAATCTTTACCCACTTATTCATATGATTATCATGCATTTATAATTCCTTCCTAAAAATACTTCATGGTTGAAAACTTGCTTCCTAGAGACTTTTAATTTTGTATTTTAATTCTCCTTTATTCCATTCGATGCCATGATCTGTGTGTTAAGTGTTTCAGGCTTTATAGGACATAAATGACTTGGAGATTAGAAAGGAAGCTTGCAAAAATGGAAGGAACACAAGAAATTAAGGAGATGACCAGCGAGAAGTGACGCGGACGCATGGCTCACACGACCGCGCGACATAGAGGAAATTGCAGTGACGCGGACGCATGGCTCACGCGACCGCGCGGATTGGAAACTGCACAAGTGACGCGAAGGCGTAGACGACGCGCACGCGTGGCAAGGCAAAACGCTGGATGACACGAACGCCTGACGTGCGCGATCTACAGAATCTGCAGAATTCGCTGGGGGCGATTTTGGGCCCTGTTTTGACCCAGTTTTCGGCCCAAAAAAGCATATTAGAGCCAGGAAACATGTAGAGACCAGAGAACAACATTCATTCTGCATAATTTTAGTTTTGGATCTAATTTTACTCCTCCTCTAGGTTTTCTCTCTACACATTCATAGTTCTTAGGATTTTGTTTTTATTGCTTTTTGGATTGGGATATTGAGAAGAGTTATTACCTCCGCCAAGACTTCATTACTCTAGTTTGTTTCCTTACTTGCCTCTTACTCTTCCATATCCTTAATTTATTCAGAATTACCATTGGATTATTTTTAGAATTTATTAATACAAAAACTATTTTTATTTTTAATTGATCTTTTTGATTATTATCTATCATGTCTTTCTTTATTTCTCTTTATTATTTTGTGAAGTTTACATTCATAATGAGCGAGTAGTTCCATAACTTGATTGAGAGTTGATTGAAAGGAGGACCTTGAGTTGGAATGCTCAAGAGAAAAATTGTAATTGGGTTTATTGTTGGATTATCCTCTAGTCACTGACACTAATCCTTTCCAATGGAGAGGATTGGAACTTGTGAATAGAAATAGCTTTCCAACTTGCTTGACTTTCCTCTACCTAGTAAGGGATAACTAAGCAGAACAACCTTCAATCATCAATTAATCTTGAGAGTACTCCAACAAGAATAGGGCTTCCAACTAATCTACTCCCAGTCAAGGTTTTTATTTAAAATTACATAAATTCTCTAATTTAATTTCCTGTTTATTAACTCAAACCATTTCTTGAAAACATCTGATTAATAAAATAGCACATCTTTTTGCAACTCGTTGGGAGACGACCTGGGACTCATACTCCCAGTATTTTAATTCTAATTTTGTAACAACCCTTCTAAATTGATAAACGGATTTTCGGTTGGTTAAGAACTGTACTTGCAACGTATCTCTTATAATTTCTTAACTCGCCAATTTTCGCCACGTCAATTTTTGGCGCCGTTACCGGGGAATAAGTTCTGCTATTTACATTTATTTAAATAATGTAACCATGTATTTAGGCTCGAAGTCTCACTGGTTGTGTGTTCTTTAGCTCAAAAACCATGTTCCAAATATAACTTCAAGCAAATTTAACAAAAAAGTTTTGATTAAAATTAGTGAAATTTTGTTCTAAAAATAGGGTCTTAGAAGAAACTTATTACCTTTTTAATCAAGTAGAACATGCATGCAACTAACTTATTACCTTTTGTGAAAATTTCTTATTTTGAAGAACAAAACTCTCGCGCGATCTAGAATTTCCACAAATAAGTTCCCGTTGTAAATATAGCTTCTAGACCGACAAGAATTCCTTTCTTACAAAAGTTTTGTTTGTCACTTAAGCAAACCCAATAAAATTGATAACCGAAGTATTTAAACCTTGGGTCGTCTTCTCAAGGAATTGCAGGGAGGTGTTCTTATTGTTGGTTATGAGTCTTGTAAATTGGGGGTTTTTAAAATAAGGAACAGGTAATTTAATTGACAAGAAAAATAAAATAATAATAGTAAAATCTCTTGGCAAGGTATTAGAACTGGAAGTCCTATCCTAGTTATCCTTATCAATTGTGATGAGAATTGAATTTTTTTCCCACTTTGTTAACCTCTAACTATGAAGGTAAGTTAAGTGGATGAATTAATTTGAATCCTCAAGTCCTAGTCTTTCCTTGGGAAAGGCTAGAGTTATTGGAACTCGTTTGAATTCTTGAAGAATTCCAATTTTCAGTCAACACCTCGAGTTTGATAACTCAAGCGTCACCAATTATTTAACCAAAGCCAAAAGGAAGAAAATATCTAAATTAAATTAAAAGCATTCATAAATAGAATAAAGCAATCATAAATCTAAAACACATCAAACTACGTTTAAACATAAATTCAAATCTAACATGGAAAGATTTATAAGCTAAATTGAAAAGATAAATATCAATTAAAGCAATAAAATAAAATTAAAAAAATAAATTAAAGGAACATTGAACCTGTGATGAAGAAGAAATAATCCTAAATCCTAAAACTAAATCCTAAGAGATAGGAGAGATCCTCTCTCTCTCTAAAACTATATCTGAAAACTAAAAATTATGAATTATGAGCTGATGATTGTGAAGGATGCATTCTCTCACTTTATATCCTCTAATATGTGTTTTCTGGGCCGAGAACTGGGTCAGAAACAACCCAGAATTCGCTGGTTTCGAATTCAAACACGCTGGTTTTTTTTGCCACTACGATGCGTCCACGTAGATCACGCGTTCGCATCACTTATCGTCAGAGAAACTATGGCAAATTATATATCAAATTGAAGCCCCAGACGTTAGCTTTCGAACGCAACTGGGACCGCATCATTTGGACCTCTGTAGCTAAAGTTATAGCCGTTTGAGTGTGAAGAGGTCAGGCTGACAGCTTTGCAGTTCCTTTAATTTCTTGTATTCCTTCCATTTTTACATGCTTCCTTTCTATCTTCTAAGCCATTCCTGCCCTATAAACTTTGAAATCACTTAACACACATATCAAGGCATCTAATGGTAATAGGAGAGGATTAATATTAGCAATTTAAAAGCCCAAGAAACATGTTTTCAATCATAGCACAAAATTAGGAAGGAAAACGTAAAACCATGCAAATAGTATGAATAAGTGGGTAAAGAGTTGATAAAAATCACTCAATTGAGCACAAGATAAACCATAAAATAGTGGTTTATCAATAGTCTGAGCCTAGAATTAAATAGCAGAACCTTCTGTCCTGGTTCAAAGACTCTAGATGACAGTTTATTGTCATGCCACTTTTTTGCTTTCTCCTTATAAATTTTAGCATTTTCAAAAGCATTGAGTCTGAATTCCTCTAGCTCATTCAGCTGGAGCAATCTTTTCTCCCCAGCTAACTTGGCATCCAGGTTTAGGAATCTGGTTGCCCAGTAGGCCTTATGTTCTAGTTCCACGGGCAGATGACAGGCCTTGCCATACACAAGCTGGTATGGAGAGGTTCCTATAGGAGTCTTGAATGCTGTTCTATATGCCCACAGAGCATCATCCAAGCTTTTTCCCCAATCCTTTCTATGGGCAATTACAGTTCGTTCCAGGATTCTTTTTAGTTCTCTATTAGAGACTTCAGCCTGCCCATTTGTCTGTGGATGATATGGAGTTGCTACTTTGTGGCTAATTCCATATCGGACCATAGCAGAGTAAAGCTGTTTATTGCAGAAATGAGTGCCCCCGTCACTAATTAGTACTCTGAGGACGCCAAATCTACTGAAAATATGTTTCTGGAGGAATTTCAGTACGGTCTTAGCATCATTTGTGGGTGTGGCAATTGCTTCTACCCATTTAGATACATAGTCTACTGCCACCAGAATGTAAGTGTTTGAGTATGATGGTGGGAAGGGACCCATGAAGTCAATACCCCATACATCAAACAACTCAATCTCTAAGATCCCTTGTTGAGGCATGGCATAACCATGAGGCAAGTTGTCAGCTCTTTGCAACTGTCACAGTTACACACAAACTCTCGGGCATCTCTATAGAGAGTAGGCCAGTAGAAGCCACATTGGAGGACCTTAGTGGCTGTTCGCTCACCTCCGAAATGTCCTCCATACTGTGATCCATGGCAGTGCCATAGGATCTTCTGTGCCTCTTATCTGGGTACGCATCTGCGGATCATTCCGTCTGCATATCTCTTAAAGAGATATGGTTCATCCCATAAGTAGTACTTTGCATCAGAAATTAGTTTTTTCATTTGCACTCTGCTGTACTCCTTGGGTATGAACCTCACAGCTTTATAATTCACAATGTCTGCAAACTATGGTGCTTCCTGAATGGTGAAGAGTTGCTCATCCGGAAAGGTTTTAGAGATCTCAGTAGGAGGGAGGGACGCCCCTGCTACTGGTACTATCCGGGACGGGTGATCAGCTACCTGGTTCTCTGTCCCTTTTCTGTCTCTTATTTCTATATCAAACTCTTGCAGAAGCAACACCCATCTTATGAGCCTGGGTTTTGAATCCTGCTTTGTGAGTATACACAATCACTTTTGAACCTACTAAATAGGATCTAAACTTGTTAATGGCATAAACCACTGCAAGTAACTCTTTTTCTGTGGTTGTGTAATTCTTCTGTGCATCATTTAAAATACAACTAGCATAGTAAATGACATGCGGAAGCTTGTTATGCCTCTGTCCCAACACTGTACCAATGGCTTGGTCACTAGCATCACACATTAGTTCGAATGGTAATATCCAATTTGGTGCAAAGATGACTGGTGCTGTGACCAGCTTGGCTTTCAGGGTCTCAAACGCCTGCAGACACTCTGTGTCAAACACAAATGGTGTGTCAGCAGCTAGCAGATTGCTCAGAGGTTTTGCAATTTTCGAAAACTCCTTTATAAACCTCCTGTAGAATCCTGCATGTCCCAGAAAGCTTCTGATTGCCTTTACATTGGCAGGTGGTGGTAATTTTTCAATTACCTCTACCTTGGCTTGATCCACCTCTATCCCCTTGTTTGAAATTTTATGCCCAAGGACAATTCCTTCAGTCACCATAAAGTGACATTTTTCCCAATTTAAAACTAGGTTAGTCTCTTGGCACCTTTTCAGAACAAGTGCTAGATGATCAAGACAGGAGCTGAATGAGTCTCCAAATACTGAGAAGTCATCCATGAAGACTTCCAGAAATTTTTCCCCCATATCAGAGAAGATAGAGAGCATGCATCTCTGAAAGGTTGCAGGTGCATTGCAAAGACCAAAAGGCATCCTTCTGTATGCGAATACTCCAGATGGACATGTGAATGCTGTTTTCTCTTGATCCTGAGTATCTACTGCAATTTGGTTGTAGCCTGAATAGCCATCCAAAAAGTAGTAATAGTCATGACCTGCTAGTCTCTCTAGCATTTGGTCTATGAATGGCAAAGGAAAATGATCCTTTCTGGTGGCTGTATTGAGCCTTCTGTAGTCAATACACATACGCCACCCTGTAACTGTTCTTGTAGGAACCATTTCATTCTTTTCATTGTGAACCACTGTCATGCCTCCCTTTTTGGGTACAACTTGGACAGAGCTTACCCAGGGGCTATCAGAAATAGGATAAATAATCCCAGCCTCTAGTAACTTAGTGACCTCTTTCTGCACCACCTCCTTCATGGCTGGATTTAGCCGCCTCTGTGGTTGAACCACTGGCTTAGCATCATCCTCCAATAGGATCTTGTGCATGCATATTGCTGGGCTAATGCCTTTAAGATCACTTATGGACCATCCAAGAGTAGTCTTCTATGTCCTTAGCACTTGAATTAGTGCTTTCTCTTCCTGTGGATTTAAAGCAGAGCTTATGATCACTGGAAAAGTGTCACCTTCTCCCAGAAATGCATATTTCAGGGATGGTGGTAGTGGTTTGAGCTCAGGTTTAGGAGGCTTATCCTCTTCCTGAGGAATTTTCAGAGGTTCTTTTATTTCCTCTGATTCCTCCAGATCAGGCTGAACATCTTTAAAGATGTCCTCTAGCTCTGATTCGAGACTTTCAATCATATTAATCTCTTCCACCAAAGAGTCACTAATATCGGTGCTCATGCAGTCATTTGATGTGTCTGGATGCTGCATAGCTTTGACAGTATTTAACTTGAACTCATCCTTATTGACTCTCAGGGTCACTTTCCCTTTTTGTACATCAATGAGGGTTCGTCCAGTTGCTAGGAAGGGTCTTCCTAGGATGAGAGTTGCACTCTTGTGCTCCTCCATTTCCAACACTACAAAGTCAGTGGGAAAGGCAAATGGCCCAACCTTGACAATCATGTCCTCAATTATGCCTGATGGGTATTTAATGGAGCCATCAGCAAGTTGAAGACATATCCGGGTTGGTTTGACCTCTTCAGTCAAGCCAAGCTTTCTGATGGTAGATGCAGGTATTAGGTTGATACTTGCTCCAAGGTCACATAGAACTGTCTTGGTACAAGTACCCTCTAATGTGCACGGTATCATAAAGCTTTCTGGATCTGTAAGCTTCTCTGGTAAGCTTTTCAGAATGACTGGACTGCATTCTTCAGTGGGAAAAACTTTTTCAGTTTCTCTTCAATCCTTCTTATGACTTAAGATCTCTTTCATGAACTTAGCATAAGAGGGTATTTGCTCAAGTGCCTCTGCAAATGGGATCTTTATCTCAAAAGTCCTGAGATAGTCTGCAAAGCGGGCAAATTGTTTATCCTGCTCTGCTTGGCAGAGTTTCTGAGGATAAGGCATCTTGGCTTTATATTCTTCAACCTTAGTTGCTGCAGGTTTATTCCCTATAGAGGTGGTTGGAGAAGCCTTCTTAGAGGGGTTACTATCAGCACTTGCAGGTGTATGATCCCTCATTGGCGTTTGAACGCCAGAATTAGGTGCTGGATGGGCGTTTAACGCCAGCTTCCCACCATTTTCTGGCGTTTGAACGCCAGAAGTGGGCATCCACTGGGTGTTTAACGCCAATCTTTCACCCTTTTCTGGCGTTTGAACGCCAGAATTATTCCTCTCTGGGCTCTTGCTGTCCTCAGAAGAATTTTGGGTAGTGGTTTGGTCATCCTCTGTCAGTTGTTCCTTTCTTAGATTTCTGCTACTTTGAGCTGATTTATTCAATGTCTTCCCGCTCCTTAATTGGACAGCTTGGCATTCTTCTGTTATCTGTTTAGATAGCTGCTGTCTTGTCTGATTCAATTGTGCTTCCATATTCTTGTTAGCATTTTTAGTGTCTTGGAGCATCTCTTTAAATTCTGCTAATTGTTTTGTCACAAGGATTAATTGCTGATTAAGTTCAATAATCTGTTCTTGAGGATTAGGATCAGTAGTTACTATCCTAGCCTCTTCTTTTATAGAGGACTCAATGCTTGAGTACAGATGCTGATTTCTAGCAACCGTATCTATGAGTTCTTGAGCTTCTTCAATCGTCTTTCTCATGTGTATAGATCCACCAGCTGAGTGGTCTAGAGACATCTGAGCTTTTTCTGTAAGCCCATAGTAGAAGATGTCTAACTATACCCACTCTGAAAATATTTCAGAGGGGCATTTTCTTAGCATCCCTCTGTACCTCTCCCAGGCATTATAAAGAGATTTATGATCCTCTTGTTTAAAGCCTTGGATGTCCAGCCTCAGCTGTGTCATCCTTTTTGGAGGTAAAATTGATTCAGGAATTTGTCTGATAGCTGTCTCCATGTTTTTATGCTTGCTGTGGGTTGGTTATTTAACCACCTTTTAGCTTGATCTTTTACAGCAAATGGAAACAGTAATAATCTGTAGACATCCTGATCCACTTCTTTATCACGTACTGTGTCAGTAATTTGTAAGAACTGTACCAGAAACTCGATAGGTTCTTCCTGTGGAAGACCGGAATACTGGCAATTTTGCTGCACCATGATAATGAGCTGAGGATTTAGCTCAAAACTGCTTGCTTTGATGGGAGGTATACAGATGCTACTCCCATATGCAGCTGTAATGGGGTTAGCATATGACCCCAAAGTCCTTCTGGACTGTTCATTTCCACTTATGTCCATGATGGAGAAAAGGAAATTGATATGAATTGCAAATAAATTATATTTTTAAAAATTTTATTTTATTTAATTAAAAGTAACCGAATAAAATAAAACGAAATAAATGAAAAATAAAATAAAAGTTTTGAAAATTAAGAGAAAAAGTAAAAAGATAAATAAATAATTCGAATGCTAAAATGGCTAATTAATTAAAAAGATTTGAAAAATTCTGGATATGATTTTCGAAAATTAGAAGAAAATGGAATAAAAGCAAATTGAAAACTAAATTAATTAAATAATTAAAAAGATTTTGGAAAAAGAATGCTTAGTTAATTTCAAAATATGAAAGAGAAAAGTAGTTAGGTAATTTTTTTTAAAAAGATTTTGAAATTAGCAATCAAAAAGATATGATTGAAAATTATTTTGAAAAAGATATTATTGAGAAGATATGATTGCAATTTAATAAAAAAAAGATATGATTGAAAAGATATGATTGAAGAAATTAAAAAGATTTGATTTTTGAAAAGATCAATTTTTGAAATTAGAATTTTGACTTGACTAAAAAAAAGATATGATTTTGAAAATCTTTGACTAATTTAATGCAAAATTTCGAAATTTATGAGTAAAATAAGGGAAAGATATTTTTTTGATTTTTGAATTTTAATGAGGAAAGAGAAAAATAACAAAATGACACTAAACTTAAAAATTTTAGATCAAAACAAAGAGAACAAACAAGAAAACTTTGAATGTCAAGATGAACACCAAGAACACTTTGAAGATCAAGATGAACACCAAGAACAAATTTTTGAAAAATTTTTAAGTAAATAAAAGCACAAGGGACACCAAACTTAAAATTTTTAGAAAATAAAACACAAATTTTCGAAAATTTAAAGGAAAACACAAAGAAGACACCAAACTTAGAATTTTTAAAGATCAAGAAAGAACTAAGAACATGCAAATTCGAAAAGTTGAAAGAAAATAAAAGCATGCAATTGACACCAAACTTAAAATATGAAACTAAACTCAAATAAAAGACTCAAATTTAGTGACTCTAAACCAACAAAAATAATTTATTCCTAATCTAAGCAATAAGATAAACCGTCAGTTGTCCAAACTCGAACAATCCCCGGCAACGGCGCCAAAAACTTGGTGCACGAAATTACAATTACACTTTTGCAACTCCGCACAACTAACCAGCAAGTGCACTAGGTCGTCCAAGTAATACCTTACGTGAGTAAGGGTCGATCCCACGGAGATTGTCGGCTTGAAGCAAGCTATGGTTATCTTGTAACTCTTAGTCAGGATATCAATAATTCTTAGATTTAATTGTAGAAAGTAAAAGAACATGAAATAAATACTTGTTTTGCAGTAATGGAGAACAGGTTGAGGTTTTGGAGATGCTCTATCTTCTGAATCTCTGCTTTCCTACTACCTTCTTCTTCATGCACGCAAGGCTCCTTCCATGGCAAGCTGTATGTTGGTGGATCACCGTTGTCAATGGCTACCATCCGTCCTCTCATTGAAAATGGTCCAAATGCGCTGTCACCGCACGGCTAATCATCTGTCGGTTCTCACTCATGTTGGAATAGGATCCATTGATCCTTTTGCGTCTGTCACTACACCCAGCACTCGTGAGTTTGAAGCTCGTCACAATCATCCCTTTCCAGATCCTACTCGAATGGGTTTAGACTTTCCGGATCTCAGGAATGGCCGCCAATAATTCTTGCCTATACCACGAAGGTTCTAATCTTATATTAGAAACCCAAGAGATATGCACTCAAGCTATTGCAGATAGAATGGAGGTGGTTGTCAGGCACGCGTTCATAGGTGAGAATAATGATGAGTGTCACGGATCATCACATTCATCAAGTTGAAGTGCGAGTGAATATCTTAGAATAGAAACAAGCGTGATAGAATGAAAAACAGTAGTAATTGCATTAATTTATCGAGACACAGCGGAGCTCCTCACCCCCAACCATGGGGTTTAGAGACTCATGCCGTCAGAAATATAATATGAAACATGTAGAGTGTCATGAGGTACAAGATGAATCACTAAAAGTAGTTTTTATAATAAAACTAGTGACCTAGGGTTACAGAAAATGAGTAAGCTAGAGTAGTTAGTGTAAAATTCCACTTTCGGGGCCCACTTGGTGTGTGCTTGGGCTGAGCATTGAAGCTTTCACGTGTAGAGACCTTTCTTGGAGTTAAACGCCAGCTTTTGTACCAGTTTGGGCGTTTAACTCCAGCTTTCATGCCAGTTCTGGCGTTTTGACGCTAGAATTTCTATGCTGACTTGGAACGCCGGTTTGGGCCATCAAATCTCGGACAAAGTATGGACTATTATATATTGCTGGAAAGTCCAGGATGTCTACTTTTCAACGCAATTAAGAGCGCGCCAATTGAGCTTCTGTAGCTCCAGAAAATCCACTTCGAGTGCAGGGAGGTCAAAATCCAACAACATCTGCAGTCCTTTTTCAGCCTCTGGATCAGATTTTTGCTTAGGTCCCTCAATTTCAGCCAGAAAATACATGAAATCACAGAAAAATACACAAACTCATAGTAAAGTCCAGAAATGTGATTTTTATTTAAAAACTAATAAAAACATAATAAAAACTAACTAAAATATACTAAAAACATACTAAAAATAATGCCAAAAAGCGTATAAATTATCCGCTCATCAGTTGTGAATCGTCTTCATGGTCACAATATTAGCCAATACACAACACCTACAAGAACTACGTTGCAAAGGATCATCTAGTACCCGAGGCATTTGAATAACTGGATTCCAAATCACCAAATGTCTTCTTCTTCCAACGGAGGAGTAACGGATACAAAAGACTCCCATCTCAGTTCCAATGAGGTAAAACCAACCGTGTTGGGTTAAAAGGAAAGGCAAGTTTAGATAGCCGGTTTCTTCGATAACCGCATCAATCTTCATGATCCAATCCACTGAGTTGCTCACAGTGTAACACCCTAACTTTTAGCACATCATGATCGTACCAAAAGCTCAAGTGTTACTTACCTCTAAACCTTTTTATTATATACTATCTTTATTTAATATTGAGCCTTTGCGAATACGAACCAAAACTTTAATTAAGAAGACGAGAGAAAACTTTATTTTCAATTACTTAATCATAAAATATATATATTCACATAGCATTATATACATAGAATTGTTCAAATAATCTCAATTACAAGTCCTACCTCTCTAAATAAAACTCTAACTAACAAGGTGAGGGGAAAATAAATTCTAACAACTCAACTCATAAAAAGAATCTTCTATGCTCTTGTAGTTCCGCACTAAACCTTCGCACCTGTAGCTGAAAGGGGGTGGAGATAGGGGATAAGAATTGGGGAGTTCTTAGTAGGGTTAGGGTGTAGAGTTATATTCATTTTATATATTTGGTCAGCAATAACAGTCAACAAAGTACAACTCAATTCAATCATTATAGAACACAGAATCCAATCACAAGCACACACAATCATAGAAAACACAATCACAAACAAGTATACATAAACAAGTATGATGCATGTCTAGTCCTATACAGGCCATGAGCTCATGTGTCGGTTTGTTGTCCGATTTCCGACACTGATCCTGAGATAAGCGTTTCGTACCGCCGTCCTTATCTCAGCCAACGTCCCCTCCATGAGCGTTATGCACCGCCGTCCTCATGGGAAAACTTTCCTTTCGGTCTCCAGTGAGCGTTACGTATTGCCGTCCTCACTGAACCGTCTTTATAGTATCAAGTGAGCTTTACGTATGCCGTCCTCACTAGACACTTTGCACTAAGGCCCAATAATACTCAATTTCTTTTAATCTTTGTTCTCTGCTCTCCTGTAGCAGGGATTCCTTTAATCAATACTTTCTTTTCTATCTGCTCTATTGTGGCAGACGTTCATCAAATTCTTTCAGTCACTGCTCTCTGCTCTTCTGTGGCAGAGATCCTTTTACTTAATATATCCTTCTCTTCTTGTTCTTTTTCTTTTCTTTTCTTTTCTTTTCTTTTCTTTGTCTTTTATTTCCTTACTTCTTTTCTTTCTCTATTCTTTTCTTTAATCTTTTAATTCTTTATCTTAATTCAACTTCATACTCTTCCCTCGTCATTCCCTATTGTCTTATGAAAAAGAATCATAAAGTACTTTAATTAAGTCTGCGTTCTCTAAAGCTTTTAAGATCACTCTATTTGCTCTTCTCTGACTTATGGTAATATTAATAATATCTTTACTAGATTCGAAACCCTTAACCCTTTCCTTCCAAAATATTACTTGTATTTTAATCCATTTTGAGTCTTTTGTTTTACCGATTTTTCTCAACTTTTAATTTAATCATTCAACTACCAAATCTCATCAATTTTCTCAAAATACCATATCACAATAGTCCTAAGATCATTCAAACAACCACAGCTGAACTGTTCTTCATAGCCAAACCAACAAATCACAAGCAACAACAATAATTCGACATAAACTCATTCAATTTCAAACAATAATCATTAAACCAACAATAACACATCGAGAATACATTTAATTCATATTAAAATTACCAAAACTTTACTTTCTTATGAAATCAAATTAACGGGATTTTCGGAGAAGTTTTCTGTCCGAGCTGCTGAAGAAAAAAACGTCAGAAATCTTCTGTGCCTCCAATTGGCCGAACTCAAGGGTAAAAGGACCTACATCACCATCAACTTCTACCGGAAAAAAATAATGTCAACGTATAGAGGAAGAGGATACAAACACTTTTATCGGATTAAATTTTTTCACTATTTCTTCCCTCACGCACGGTCTATGTTCCTTTCTTTTCTTTCCCTTATGATTCGGTGATGTTCAATAGAATGAATGCATATAGTTTTTAGTAATTTTTATTTAGTTTTTATTAAGTTTTTATAGATTTTAGTGTTAAATTCACATTTTTGGATTCTACTATGAGTTTTTATGTTTTTGGGCAATTTCAGGTATTTTATGGCTGTGAAATTGAGGAGCTGGAGCAGAAGTCTAATTCAGAGACAGAGAAAGCACTGCAGATGCTGTCCAGATCTGACCTGCCTACATTCGAAACAGCTTTACTGGAGCTACAGAAATCAAAATGGAGCGCTCTGAACGGCTATGGAAATCTGACTTCTAGAGCTTTCCAGCAATATATAATAGTCCATACTTTGCTTCGGATTAGAAGGCCCAAAACTTGCGTTCAACGCCAGCTTCCTGCCCTCTTCCAAGCATCCAGCTCCCAAAGAGCAGAGCCCAGCGTCCAAAGGCCCAAAGAGGACCCCCTAGCTGACGTTCCACGCCCAAGGAGCCTCATAGCACGTGGATCTCATCAAACCTCATCCCAAACACTCACTAAGTGGGTCCCAAAGTGGATTTTAGCACTAAATAGACTATTTTACCCTTACTAGTCATATGTTTAGTATTTAAGGAATTTTATTCATGTAATTTAGGAGACTTTGGAACCTTTTACACCTCTCATTGAGGAAGGTCTGCCATTTTTTTTCATTTACTTTATGTTTTTACTTTCAATATGAGTTTCTAAACCTCCTAAGTTGAGGGGAGGAGCCCTGCTGAGTCCTATGAATTAATAAAAACATTACTGTTTCTTCTTCGATCCGTGTGTGATCTATCTCTAAGATGTATATCCCGATCTTCATCATGGTGAATAGGATGATCTAACCAATTAGCTCTGTTCATCACATTAAGACGAACATGCCTGACAAACACCCGCGTCTACTTGGGCTCGTGTGAATACTCGAAAGGAAAAGCACGAGCCAACAGCTATGTTTATACATCTCTTAAATGGTTAATCCACGACTTCATTGGGGACTTCTCGAGACACCAGTTCAGCCGATTTTCGGGGAGATTAGGGTCTCCGTGGTATAGGCTAGAATACAAAGAAGCAGCGTTCTCTGATCTAGAAGATTTGACCTTGTCTGTGGCGTTTTGAGTAGGATTGCCCGGAGAACGACTTGCTAAGCGCTTCATCTTCCGTTAGATTGAATGACCACGGCCAAAGGCCATGGCCACCAGCGTTCAATCTGTAGTAGAAGAGATCAATGACCACGGGCAATGGCTTTGATCACTTACAGCCTGCCATAGAAGAAGATCATTCACAAGCAAAGAAGACAGTAGTACCAGAGTTAGTTCAGAAAGGCAAAGCAACTCCAACTCTCAACTGTATTCCTATTACTGAAAACACTTGTTTTACAAATACAAATTATGAATAGTTTCCTCTAATCCAACTACCTTCTGATTCCGCCTGACTAAGACCTGCAAGACAACCATAGCTTGCTTCAAGCCACAATCCTCGTGTGATCGACCCTGACTCGCTCAGGTATTACTTGGACGACCCAGTGCACTTGCTGGTAATGCTGCTGTACGAAAAGGTGTGGGGCTTCACGTACACATGCACCAAAACCCAAAGTGAATGAACAATGAGCAAACACGCCTTTCCCATATCTTTGAGATTTGGGAGAGAAAGTCAAACGAAGTTAGCCTTTGCCTCCAATAACGGCAGGTAGCACTGAAACTGACGATGGTTGGATTATCATATAAATAGAAGATTTCACTTATAACCTCATCAGGGAGTTGTGGAACCTCTACTTTTGTGGGAGGAAGATGAAGGTGTAAAATGGAGTATTTGACAAACTCCAAACAATACTTTGCGATGACAAATGCTTGCTGAAGTCCATTTATAGAATACTAACATATCATTGAAAACACACCTAACGGAATTTAGGCCGACTAGCTAAATACAGACATACAGAGTTTTGAAGTTAAAATAGCATATACAGAATATCCCTCTTAAAGTAAGCCTCTAAGGAAAAAATATAAATACAAAAGTAAGAAAACTAGTCAAAACAACCAAAATGACAACAAAATGGAATAAGGTCCTCTGCTCTGCTACCATCAAGCAACTCACCGAGGTAGGTTGCGACCTGCATCTGAAAAATAACAACAAAGTATGGAATGAGAACCAGAGGTTCTCAGTATAGTAACAGTGCCCAGTAATGTAAGATATAAGACTCCTGGACGCCAAAGGCAATCCTAGAGCTTCATATCCATCATGAGATTCAAACTTAAAGCATACTAAAATTAAAACCATTACTTTAAAAACCATAAGAAAACAAGGGAATCTAACTTAAGGATTTTCTAATCTAATATTTACACCGCTGTCCCACAGCCATCGCCAGCCAAACTGCCATGCGATCCCATCGCCACCGCTTTTCGAACCACCTCAATCCCAATAAAAAATACAAGTAATAACTATGCAAGTAAAGCACAAGTAATACATGTATATCAAGAAAGTCAAGAAGCAAGTAATCATGTTATACAATTAGGCAAGCAATTCAAGTTGGCAAAGCAAGCAAACAGATAGAAGATGCACATGATGAATGCATGTCCTATTTGGCTATGATACCACATTGTCGGTTCAACTGTCAACCCGACACATCTCCATGGAGATGTCGCCCTTCGGTCTTAGAATGGGAACCCTCGAGATATCGTGCCCGAAACACGGTTCAAGATATAGTGCCTGCACACTCTAGTGATTCCAAAGGGATGCGAGAGGAATACTCTTGCCACAGATCTCACATCTCAACATAAGCGGGACTAGCCACAGCCCTTACGCCATCGCTACGACCTCGACAGGCGGGATTAACCTACCATCCCTGCCAAGTGCATAGCGTCTCAACAATCTTAGTATAAAATAATAATTTAGTATTTTTCAGAAATCATTTTCATTATTCAGTCCACTCCGAGTCCCAGACTCCTTTCAACCATCATTAATTCTTACTTCCACAATTTACCATAATCATCATCAGCATAATACTCCAATGGTCCACTCGCAACCTTCATAAACCTAAACCTCTGTCTTCAAAGCTTTTTGCCAGAAAATTCCTAATTAAACTTACCTAAAGCACTCTCTATGTTTTGATGCCTAAAAACAAGCTAAAGAATCTTAGATAAGTGCTATGGAAGTTTACAAGCTTGCCGGAAAGGTAATATAGTTAAAAACAAGGTTTTATTGAAAAATAAGGCAGTGTGCGTACGCACTCCCAAAAGAATTTTCGCAAAGTGTGTATACGCATAGAGGTGTGCATACGCACAGAAGATAAAAGTTTTCATTTACGCACAGATATGTGTGAACGCCCTCAACAGAATACACTTCCCAGCATGTGCGTCCACACGATGTTGTGCATATGCACAACTTGCAAATTTTGCAGGGTATGTATGCGCACTAGAGTGTGCGTTCGCTCTCAATAGTAGGCATTCCTCTGAGTGTGCGTGCGCACTAGTGTGTGCGTATGCACGTTTTCAAAATCTTACAGGGTGTGCGTGCACACAAGGCTATGCGTACGCACTAGTCAAAATATAGCCACTGTTTAGAGCACGCGCACAGCAGTGTATGTACGCACACAAACTAGAAATAACAAATTTTGCAATATCACAGAATTCAGATTTTTGAGACTAACTTCCAACGATCATATCTTTTTATACAAAATTTCTATTTCTACGGAATCTATACCATTCTAAAGATCTTTGAATTATCTTTAATTTGATACAAAAATCATTCAATTTCAAGAACTGTAGCTCAAGATATGATCCGTCAAAGTTCACCAAAAATCTATTTTTACCAAAAATTTCTAAACCTCAATTTTACCAAACTCTGAATCCAAAATCACTTATTCCACGTTCAAAATAGTCCTAATGTACCTAAATCATATTCATACACCTTTATTCATTCCATAACTTAGCAACACATAAAATCACCCATTCCATACACCAAATTCTACTTGTAAACTCAAATCCCAATAATTTACATCACAAAAGATCATTCCACCATCCTCTATCAACATCGACAAACCTCATCATTCATTACAATTCTCAAAATCATCATTATCCAAATCCTACATCATACATCAACATTATCATTCACCATAATCATCAAAATCATCAAATTTATTATACATCACAACTATCAACAATCAATTTCAATTCTATTCTTAGTCCACTAGCCTAAGTGTCTAGAAATATTACATACATAGAGAAAACCGAAACTATAATACCTTGACCGATTCCCAATATATGTTATACATCGAATTTAGTCCAAATCAAGCCTCCAATCACCAACAATTAATCCAAAGCACCAATAATTCACAATTCAAGCTAGACATACATAATTTATTATAAATCAACACCTAGGGTTCATCAAATTCACAAATTCACAAGGTAAAGAATTTTCTTACCTTCTCCGATGGTGTTTGGGGCACAAACCACCGATAGTCCAACTTTAGAGACCACCTAATTAATTGAAAACAAAAAATCTACTCAAAACCAAAATCTTAAATTTTGAATTTCTTAGGCATGCAGAATGGAGAAGAAATTTTGAAACCTTACCAACAAAGGTTAGATGAAACTAACGGGCTCAGCGAGAGCTTTGTGTACCCACAAATAGAATGCGAATCGGAGCACCGTAGCTCAAGTTATGATCATTTGAAGAAGAAGGTGAATAGTACCACTCCTTCCTCCTCTCTCTTAATTCAGCAGCTGCTCTTTGTATTTTTAGGTTGTGTATGAGGTTGAATGGCCTTCATTTAAGTATATATATAAGTTGGGCATGGGCCCAATGGTGCGGATTTTACAACCACAAACTTACCGGCAAGTGCACCAGGTCGTACCAAGTAGTACCTCAAGTGAATGAGGGTCGATCCCATGAGGATTGATGGACTAAGCAACAATGGTTAAGTGATTTACTTAGTTAGACAAATAGAAAATGGTGTTTGAGAGTTCAAAAGCATTAAACAGTAAATTCAGAATATCCGAAGGCAGGCACTAAATAAGTTGAGAATAATATATGGAGAAAATAGTTAAGGCTTCAAAGTTATCTATTTTTCAGATTGACTTTTCTTACTAACTATTTTAATGATGTAAGATTTAATTCATGGCAAACTATATGTGACTAAACCCTAATTCCTTAGACCTTTTTAGTCTCCTCTAACTTTCATCAACCGCCAATTCCTTGGTCAATTAATTCCAATTAGAGGGTGAAGTTTAATTCTAGTTATTATGCCACAAAAATCCTAATTATCCAAATATAAGAGGATTATATGTCACGTATCCTGTTAAATCCATATAATTAGAATTTAGGAGAAATTATTTTCAAGCTGTTGTTCAAGTAAAGAGCTTTTCCAAGTTATACAAAAACTCAATTAGAAAGATGGTCATACTTCCATTCTACCCAAATTCATAAGATAAAGAACGAAAATAATTCTTAAATTATAAATCAGTACATTAATTAAAATAGAAAAACAATAGAATCAATCCATACAATAGACAGAGCTCCTAACCTTAACAGTGGAGGTTTAGTTGCTCATGGTTCAGAGAGAAAACCTAGGATTCTCTTAAACTGTGAATTGTGAATAATTGTGAATTGGAATGGAATAATGTTGATCTAAAATGTTGTGTTAGAACCCCCTGTTGAAATCCCTTTTTATATCTAATCCTAATTAATTTAAAATCTATTATCTAAAACTAAAATAATATCTTTTCCTAAAAATACTATTTGAATTTAAATTAGAATTAATTAACAAGTCTTCAGTTGATGGGTGGGGACCACTTATTTTGTCCATTCTGCAGCTTCTAATCTGTGTTTTCTAGACTGAAAACTGAGTCAAAATCGCCCAAAAATCGCCCCCAGCATTTTTTTGCGTTTTCTGCACGTGGCGCATGTCACGCGTACACGTCACTGAGCAAATCTTCAGATCACGTGTATGCGTCAGTCACACGCACGCGTCGCCATGAAAAGCTTCAAATCACGCGCACGCATCAGTCACGCATACGCGTCGCTCTTTGCTGCCATCTCCTTTGGTTCTTGTGCTGCAGAAACTCCATCACATCCAGCCGAATGCTACCTAAAATAAACAAAATTGCAAAAGACTCAAAGTGGCATCCATATTGGCTAAAAGATAATTAATTCTTTATTAAACTCAAGAAATTAAATGCAAATTCACTAGGAAAAGATAGGAAAGATGCTCACGCATCACCCAACTTGGGCCCTGATGAGCGGATATTTTATACGCTTTTTGCCATCATTTTCATATAGTTTTTAATATGTTTTATTTAAGTTTTATTATATTTTTATAGGTTTTAGTGTAAAATTCACATTTTTGGATTCTACTTTGAGTTTGTGTATTTTTATGCAATTTCAGATAATTTCTGGCTGAAATTGAGGAGCTGGAGCAAAAGTCTGATTCAGAGATAGAAAGTACTGCAGATGCTGTCAAGATCTGACCTCCTTACACTCGAAAGAGCTTTTCTGGAGCTACATAAGTCCAAATGCAGTGTTCTCAATGGCTATGAAAAGCTAACATCTAGGGCTTTCCAGAAATATATAATATTTCATACTTTGCTTCAAAATTCAAGGCCCAAAACTGGCGTTCAACGCCAGCCTCCTGCCCTATTCTGGTGTCCAATGCCCAAGGGAGGAGGGACTAGCATCCAACGCCCAAGAAGGACCCCCTAGCCAGTGTTCAATGCCCTAGAGGCCTCCTAGCATGTGGATCTCAATCAAACTCAGTCCAAACACTCACCAAGTGGGTCCCGAAAGTAGATTTTAACACTAAGACTATTTTACCCTTCTTATGTAATCCTTAGTCATTAGTCTAGTATTTATTTGAGAAATTTTACACTTTTCGGGGAATCTTCCACCACTTTACACATTCATATTGTATTCTCTATTAGTATAAGTTTCTAAACCTCCTAGGTTGAGGG
Organism: Arachis ipaensis; assembly: GCF_000816755.2. Lineage (NCBI taxonomy): Eukaryota > Viridiplantae > Streptophyta > Magnoliopsida > Fabales > Fabaceae > Arachis > Arachis ipaensis. The sequence goes on from NC_029792.2 coordinate 39,563,744, forward strand.
GAGGAGCTCTGTTGAATTTTATGGATTAATAAAAGTACTACTGTTTTATTTCAATTCGTGTCTGATTCTTTATTCTAAGATGTATCTTCGTTCTTCATCCTTATGAATGTGTTGAACCGGCACAAGGTTATCTCATTCTATATGGGTTCAGAGTGAGTCTTTCATCGGACAATGATGAACCACTAGCTTGATTATACATCTCTTAGATGGCTAATCCACGACTTCGTTGGGGACTTCTCGAGACACCAGTTCAGCCGAGGTATGGGGAGATTAGTGTCTTTGTGGTAAAGGCTAGAACCAAAGGCACAATATTCTCTGATCCGGAAGATTTGACCTTGTTTGTGGCATTTTAAGTAGGATTGTAACACCCTAATTAGCCTAAGCTTTATTTCGCGTCGTAAAGCAAAGGTTAACAAGAGATTACGACAGTTCTAAAGCTCATACGTATAATATATAGAAAGTATAATATAATCTAGAAGCCCGATGAAAGATATAGCTCAAATTTTGGATTTGAAAAGCACAAAATGTACTAACGAAGCTACTAGCTTGAGGCACACGAAACAGATAAGATATATCAAAAGATAAGTATATAATATCATAGGAAACTAGCCACGACTCGTGGAGTTTAAGCCAGCTAGCCATATACAAGTATACAGAACCATATAAAAACCTGACAGTTTAAAAATAGCTTATACAAGTTTTTCTCTCATAAGACAAGTGATGAGCGGATAATTTGTACGCTTTTTGGCATTGTTTTTAGTATGTTTTTAGTAGGATCTAGTTACTTTTAGGGATGTTTTCATTAGTTTTTATGTTAAATTCACATTTCTGGACTTTACTATGAGAGTGTGTGTTTTTCTGTGATTTCAGGTATTTTCTGGCTGAAATTGAGGGACTTGAGCAAAAATCAGATTCAGAGGTTGAAGAAGAACTGCTGATGCTGTTGGATTCTGACCTCCTTGCACTCAAAGTGGATTTTCTGGAGCTACAGAACTCGAAATGGCGCGCTTTCAATTTCATTGGAAAGTAGACATCCAGGGCTTTCCAGCAATGTATGATAGTTCATACTTTGGCCGAGTTTAGATGACGTAAAAGGGCGTTGAACGCCAGTTCTACGCTGCTGTCTGGAGTTAAACGCCAGAAACAAGTCACAAACCAGAGTTGAACGCCAGAAATACGTTACAACCTGGCGTTCGACTCCAGAAAGAGCCTCTGCATGTGTAACATTCAAGCTCAGCCCAAGCACACACCAAGTAGGCCCCAAAAGTGGATTTATGCATCAATTACTTACTTTTGTAAACCCTAGTAGCTAGTTTATTATAAATAGAACTTTTTACTATTGTATTAGACATCCTGAGTTTTATCTTTGGATCATAGTAGTCTTGGTTACTCCGGTTCCCCTCTGGGACCGAGACCAATGAACTCCATTATCACCTATGTATTTTCAACGGTAGAGTTTCTACACTCCATAGATTAAGGTGTGGAGCTCTGCTGTTCCTCAAAGATTAATGCAAAGTACTACTGTTTTCTATTCAATTCATCTTATTTTGCTTATAAGGTATTCATTCGTACCTCAACTTGAATGTGATGAATGTGACAATCATCATCATTCCCTATGAACGCGTGCCTGACAACCACTTCCGTTCTACATTAGATTGAATGAGTATCTCTTAGATCTCTTAATCGGAATCTTCGTGGTGTAAGCTAGAATGATGGCGGCATTCAAGAGAATCCGGAAAGTCTAAACCTTGTCTGTGGTATTCCGAGTAGGATTCAATGATTGAATGACTGTGACGAGCTTCAAACTCGCGAGTGCTGGGCGTAGTGACAGACGCAAAAGGAGGGTGAATCCTATTCCAGCATGATCAGGAACCTCAGATGATTAGCCGTGCCATGACAGGGCATCTTGGACCATTTTCACAAGAGGAGGGGATGTAGCCACTGACAACGGTGATGCCCTTGCACAAAGCCAGCCATAGAAAGGAGTGAGACTGATTGGATGAAGACAGCAGGAAAGCGGAGGTTCAGAGGAACGATTGCATCTCCATACGCTTATCTGAAATTCTCACCAATGATTTACATATGTATTTTTATCCTTCTTTTATTATTAAATTTTGAAAACCCCATTACTATTTTATATCCGCCTGACTGAGATTTACAAGGTGACCATAGCTTGCTTCATACCAACAATCTCCGTGGGATTCGACCCTTACTCACGTAAGGTATTACTTGGACGACCCAATGCACTTGCTGGTCAGTTATGCGAAGTTGTGAAGATATGTTTAGACCTTGGTTCTGTGCATCCATTTTTGGTGCCATCGCCAGGGAATCAATTTCGTACAATAATTCACAACCTGAGTAACAATTTCGCATACCAAGTTTTTGGCGCCGTTGCCGGGGATTGTTTGAGTTTGGACAACTGACGGTTCATCTTGTTGCTCAGATTAGGTAATTTTCTCTTTTGTTTTATTTTCAAGAATTTTTCAAAAATTTTCTCCTTTGTTTTCGAAAAAAAAATTTTTAAAATAAATGTTTTCAAAAAATATATTTTTCTTCAGAATTTTTAAGAATGAATTCTAGTGTTTCATAAAGCTTGTTGAAGCCTGGCTGGCTGTAAAGCCACGACTGTAGGGCATGTTAGGCGTGTCATGTCTGAGTTACATACTAAAGCTTGGCTGGCTATTAAGCCATCCTGACCCTTTGATTGGAGCTTTAGTCTAAAGAGCATAAGATTCCTGGAATTCATATTAAAAATTTTGAATCCTTATTTTTTCTTTTTCAAAATGATTTTCGAAAATTTTAAAATAAAAAAAAATCATAAAATCATAAAAATAAAAAATATTTCTTGTTTGAGTCTTGAGTCATGTTATAAGTTTGGTGTCAATTGCATGTTCATTTTGCATTTTTTTTTGAAAAAAAAATTTCATGCATTCATAGTGTTCTTCATGATCTTCAAGTTGTTCTTGGTAAGTCTTCTTGTTTGATCTTTGCATTTGCATGTTTTGTGTCTTTTCTTGTTTTTCATATGCATTCTTGAATTCTTAGTATCTAAGCATTAAAGAATTCTAAGTTTGGTGTCTTGCATGTTTTCTTTGCATTAAATTTTTTTTAAAAATATGTTCTTGATGTTCATCATGATCTTCATAGTGTTTTTGGTGTTCATCTTGACATTCATAGCATTCTTGCATGCATCACATGTTTTGATCTAAAATTCTCATGCATTGCATAATTTTCATGTTTTTCTCTCTCATCATTAAAAATTCAAAAATAAAAAAAATATCTTTCCTTTTTTCTCTCATAAAATTCGAAAATTTGGATTGACTTTTTCAAAAATTTTTAAAATCTAGTTATTTTTATGAGTCAAATCAAATTTTCAATTTAAAAATCCTATCTTTTTCAAAACCTTTTTCAAAAATCAAATATTTTTCATTTTTCTTAGTTATTTTCGAAATTATAAAAATATTTTTCAAAAATCTTTTTCTTAATTTTATATCATAATTTTCGAAAATAACATCATCAATTAATGTTTTGATTCAAAAATTTCAAGTTTGTTACTTACTTGTTAAGAAAGATTCAAACTTTAAGTTCTAGAAACATATCTTGTGATTTCTTGTGAATCAAGTCATTAATTGTGATTTTAAAAATCAAATCTTTTTTTTTTGAAAAAAAAAACTAATTTCAATCATATGTTTTCAAAAATATCTTCTTATCTTACCTTTTTCAAAAATTTGATTTCAAAATATCTTTTCTAACTTCCTAACTTCTTATCTTTTCAAATTTGTTTCAACTAACTAACTAACTTTTTGTTTGTTTCTTATCTTTTTCAAAACCACCTAACTAACTCTCTCTCTCTCTAATTTTCGAAAATATCTCCCTCTTTTTCAAAATTTCTTTTTAATTAAACTAATTATTTTATTTTTTATTTGAATTTTCGAAAAACTACTAACCCTTTTCAAAATTATTTTTCGAAAATTACTAACTCTTTTTCAAAAATTATTTTCGAAAATCCTCTCCCTCTCTCATCTTATTCTAATTATTTATTCATCTACTAACATCTCTTCCTCACATCACTCACCAAATTCGAACCCCCTCTTCTATCTGTGTTCGAATTTTTTCTTCTTTTCTTCTTCTACTAACAATAAGGAACCTCTTTACAGTGACATAGAGGATTCCTCTTTTCTTTTTCTCTTCTCTTTCTTATGAGCAGGGACAAAGAAAAAGGCATTCTTGTTGAAGCTGATCCAGAACCTGAAAGGACTCTGAAGAGGAAACTAAGAGAAGCTAAATTATAACAATCCAGAGACAACCTTATTGAAAATTTCGAACAAGTAAAGGAGATGGCAGCCGAACCCAACAACAATAATGCAAGGAGGATGCTTGGTGACTTTACTGCACCTAATTCCAATTTACATGGAAGAAGCATCTCCATTCCTGCCATTGGAGCAAACAACATTGAGCTGAAACCTCAACTAGTTTCTCTGATGCAGCAGAACTGCAAGTTTCATGGACTTCCATCTGAAGATCCTTTTCAGTTCTTAACTGAATTCTTGTAGATCTGTGATACTTTTAAGACTAATGGAGTAGATCCTGAAGTCTACAGGCTCATGCTTTTCCCTTTTGCTGTAAGAGACAGAGCTAGAATATGGTTGGACTCTCAACCCAAAGACAGCCTGAACTCTTGGGATAAGCTGGTCACGGCTTTCTTAGCCAAGTTCTTTCCTCCTCAAAAGCTGAGCAAGCTTAGAGCTGATGTTCAAACCTTTAGACAAAAAGAAGGTGAATCCCTCTATGAAGCTTGGAAAAGATACAAACAGCTTATCAAAAAGTGTCCTTCTGACATGCTTTCAGAATGGACCATCCTGGATATATTCTATGATGGTTTATCTGAGCTATCAAAGATGTCATTGGATACTTCTGCAGGTGGATCCATTCACCTAAAGAAAATGCCTGCAGAAGCTCAAGAACTCATTGACATGGTTGCTAATAACCAGTTCATGTACACTTCTGAGAAGAATC
>NC_029792.2:39568896-39570030 GCF_000816755.2 Arachis ipaensis
AAACAGAACTCTGCACATCTGTGAGGCTCCATGAGAGCCCACTGTCAAGCTATTGACATTAAAGAAGCGCTTATTGGGAGGCAACCCAATTTTTATTTATCTAACTATATTTTTCTTAGTTATATGTCTTTATAGGTTCATGATCATGTGGAGTCACAAAATAAATATAAAAATTGAAAACGGAATCAAAAACAGCAGAAGAAAAATCACACCCTGGAGGAAGACCTTACTGGCGTTTAAACGCCAGTAAGAAGCATGTTTTGGGCGTTCAACGCCAGAACAGAGCATGGTTCTGGCACTGAACGCCAGAAATGGCAGCATCTGGGCGTTTGAACGCCAGAAATGCACCCTGGAGGAGAGCTGGCGCTAAACGCCCAGAACAAACATGGTTCTGGCGTTCAACGCCAGAAATAGGCTACAAATGGGCGTTCAACGCCCAGAACAAGCACCAACCTGGCGTTGAACGCCTAGAGTTGTGTGCAAGGGCATTTTACATGCCTAATTTGGTGCAAGATTGTAAATCCTTGAACACCTCAGGATCTGTGGACCCCACAGGATCACCTCAGGATCTGTGGACCCCACAGGATCCCCACCTACCTCCACTCACTTCTTCTCACCCCTCTTTCACACAATCCCATAAACACTCTTCCCCAAAACCCTTCACCAATCACCTCAATCTCTCTTCCCCATCACCTCTTCACCACTCACATCCATCCACTCTTCCCCATAAACCTACCTCATAAACTCCACCTACCTTCAAAATTCAAAATCAATTTCCCACCCAAACCCACCCTAAATGGCCGAACCTTAACGCCCCCTCCCTTCCCTATATAAAGCCTTCCATTCTTCCTCATTTTCACACAACACAACCCTCTCTTCTCTTCTTGGCCGAAACACACCTCCCCCCTCTTCTCCATCTTTTCTTCTTCTTCTTCTTTATTTTTTCTTTCTTCTCTTGCTCGAGGGCGAGCAAAATTCTAAGTATGGTGTGGTAAAAGCATAAGCTTTTTGTTTTTCCATTACCATTGATGGCACCTAAGACCGGAGAATCCTCTAGAAAAGGGAAAGGGAAGACAAAAGCTTCCACCTCCGAGTCATGGGAGATGGAAAGATTCATCTCCAAAGCTCATCAAG
>NC_029792.2:39571039-39571869 GCF_000816755.2 Arachis ipaensis
GCTGGGATTGACATAGAGGGAGATATCCTCATTAAAGAGGACAAGCCCATCACTAAGAAAAAGATGGAGCAAGCAAGAGAGCCCATTCATGGAGCTCAAGAGGTGCAGGAAGCTCATCACCATGAGATCCCGGAGATGCCTCATATGCATTTTCCTCCACAAAACTATTAGGAGTAAATCAACACCTCCCTAGGAGAATTAAGTTCCAACATGGGACGATTAAGGGTGGAACATCAAGAGCACTCCATCATCCTTCATGAAATAAGAGAAGATCAAAAAGCAATGAGGGAGGAGCAACAAAGACAAGGAAGAGACATAGAAGAGCTCAAGGACATCATTGGGTCCTCAAGAAGGAAACGCCACCATCACTAAGGTGGACTCATTCCTTGTTCTTACTTTCTCTGTTTTTCGTTTTTCTATGTTAAGTGCTTATCCATGTTTGTGTCTTCATTACATGATCATTAGTAGTTAGTAACTATGTCTTAAAGTTATGAATGTCCTATGAATCCATCACCTCTCTTAAATAAAAAATGTTTTAATTCAAAAGAACAAGAAGTACATGAGTTTCGAATTTATCCTTGAACTTAGTTTAATTATATTGATGTGGTGACAATGCTTCTTGTTTTCTGAATGAATGCTTGAACAGTGCATATGTCTTTTGAAGTTGTTGTTTAAGAATGTTAAATATGTTGGCTCTTGAAAGAATGATGACTAGGAGACATGTTATTTGGGAGACATGTATCTGAAAAATCATAAAAATTATTCTTGAAGCAAGAAAAAGCAGCAAAGAACAAAGCTTGCAGAAAAAAAAAGGCGAAAAAGGCGAAAAA
>NC_029792.2:39572899-39581695 GCF_000816755.2 Arachis ipaensis
GTTCACCCAATTATGTGTCTGTGGCATTTATGTATCCGGTGGTAATACTGGAAAACAAAGTGCTTAGGGCCACGGCCAAGACTCATAAAATAGTTGTGTTCAAGAATCATCATACTGAACTAGGAGAATCAATAACACTATCTGAACTCTGAGTTCCTATAGAAGCCAATCATTCTGAACTTCAATGGATAAAGTGAGATGCCAAAACTATTCAAGAGGCAAAAAGCTATAAGTCCCGCTCATATGATTGAAGCTATGTTTCATTGATAGTTTGGAATTTATAGTATATTCTCTTCTTTTTATCCTATTTGATTTTCAGTTGCTTGGGGACAAGCAACAATTTAAGTTTGGTGTTGTGATGAGCGGATAATTTGTACGCTTTTCGGCATGTTTTTAGTATGTTTTTAGTAGGATCTAGTTACTTTTAGGGATGTTTTCATTATTTTTTATGTTAAATTCACATTTCTGGACTTTACTATGAGAGTGTGTATTTTTCTGTGATTTCAGGTATTTTCTGGCTGAAATTGAGGGACTTGAGCAAAAATCAGATTCAGAGGTTGAAGAAGGACTGCTGATGCTGCTGGATTCTGACCTCCCTACCCTCAAAGTAGATTTTCTGGAGCTACAGAACTCGAAATGGCGCGCTTCCAATTGCATTGGAAAGTAGACATCCAGGGCTTTCCAGAAATATATAATAGTCCATATTTTGGCAGAGTTTAGACGACGTAAAAGGGAGTTGAACGCCAGTTCTACGCTGCTGTCTAGAGTTAAACGCCAGAAACAAGTCACAAACCAGAGTTGAACGCCAGAAATACATTACAACCTGGCGTTCAACTCCAGAAAGAGCCTCTGCACGTGTAACATTCAAGCTCAGCCCAAGCACACACCAAGTGAGCCCTGGAAGTAGATTTATGCATCAATTACTTACTTCTGTAAACCCTAGTAGCTAGTTTATTATAAATAGAACTTTTTACTATTGTATTAGACATCCTGAGTTTTATCTTTGGATCATAGTAGTCTTGGTTACTCCGGTTCCCCTCTGGAACCGAGACCAATGAACTCTATTATCACCTATGTATTTTCAACGGTAGAGTTTCTACACTCCATAGATTAAGGTGTGGAGCTATGCTGTTCCTCAAAGATTAATGCAAAGTATTACTGTTTTCTATTCAATTCATCTTATTTTGCTTTTAAGATATTCATTCGTACCTCAACCTGAATGTGATGAACGTGACAATCATCATCATTCCCTATGAACGCGTGCCTGACAACCACTTCCGTTCTACATTAGATTGAATGAGTATCTCTTAGATCTTTTAATTGGAATCTTCGTGGTGTAAGCTAGAATGATGGCGGCATTCAAGAGAATCCGGAAAGTCTAAACCTTGTCTGTGGTATTCCGAGTAGGATTCAATGATTGAATGACTGTGACGAGCTTCAAACTCGCGAGTGCTGGGCGTAGTGACAGACGCAAAAGGAGGGTGAATCCTATTCCAGCATGATCGGGAACCTCAGATGATTAGCCGTGCCGTGACAGGGCATCTTGGACCATTTTCACAAGAGGAGGGGATGTAGCCACTGACAACGGTGATGCCCTTGCACAAAGCCAGCCATAGAAAGGAGTGAGACTGATTGGATGAAGACAGCAGGAAAGCGGAGGTTCAGAGGAACGATTGCATCTCCATACGCTTATCTGAAATTCTCACTAATGATTTACATAAGTATTTTTATCCTTCTTTTATTATTAAATTTCGAAAACCCCATTACTATTTTATATCCGCCTGACTGAGATTTACAAGGTGACCATAGCTTGCTTCATACCAACAATCTCCGTGGGATTCGACCCTTACTCACGTAAGGTATTACTTGGACGACCCAGTGCACTTGCTGGTCAGTTATGCGAAGTTGTGAAGATATGTTTATACCTTGGTTCTGTGCATCCGTTTTTGGTGCCATCGCCAGGGAATCAATTTCGTACAATAATTCACAACCTGAGTAACAATTTCGCATACCAACAAGCCTCTAGGCTAAACAAAATACAAAATGAGAGATATATAAACAAGATAAACCAAAAAGACTCCAAAAGAATCCAGGATCCTCTGCTTCTGTCACCATCCAAAGCAACTCACCGAGGTGGGTTGCGACCTGCATCTGAAAAACACAACAAAGATATGGTATGAGAACCGGAGGTTCTCATTATGGTAATAGTGCCCAGTGATGTAGGATATAAGACCCCGGGACGCCAAAGGCAATCCTCGCTCCATATACATCACAAGATTCAAACTTAAAGCATCCTAAAACAAATAAACATAATATAGACCTTATCATAATTAAACCGGGTAATCTATCTTAAGGGATTTCTATTCTAACCAAACACCGCTGTCCCACAGCCTTCTCCAACCTATCCTCCATGCGATCCCATCACCACCACCTTCCGAACTTCCTCAATCCCAGTAGAAAGCACAATTAATAACAATGCAAGTAATTCACAAGTAAAATTATACAAGGCAAGTAGATCAAGTAGGCAATTAGGCATGTTATTCAATTAGGCATACGATTACAAGTCGGCAAAGTAAACAAACAGATAGAAAATGCATATGATGAATGTCTGCACTACTGGCTGTGATATCACATTGTCGGTTTAACTGCCAACCCGACACATCTCCATGGAGACGTCGCCCTTCGGATTTTCTCATATGGGAACCCTCGAGATATAGTGCCCGGATCACTGTCCAGGTACCGGCGCCTGCACGCTCTATTGATCCGAAGGGATGCGAGCGGGATACTCTTGCCACAGACCTCACATCTCAACGCAAGCGGGACGAACCACCACCCTTACACTGCCGCTGCTACCTCGACAGGCAGGATCCAACCGCTGTCCCTGCCGGGCGCATAGCATCTCAAAATCTCAGTAAAAACAATATTTCAGTGGTTTTCAAAAAACATTTTCAGTATACATGGATCCATTATCTCATTCAGAGTCTGCGACTCATCTCAACCACTGCCCATTCATTACTCAATTTCCAATTGTCAACAGTTCATCATTTTTCATATCATATATCAATCATCATTCACCTAACGTCAAACCATTCTCAGAACGCCAGAAACCTAGGCCTCCATTTTCTAATTTATCATAAAATTATGTACTAGAACTCCTAAGTTATATCCCATGTTCTAATACTCAAAACTAGGCCCAAAAGTCTTAAAATAGTGTTATAGAAGCTTACAACGTTGTTGGGAAGGTATAATAGTTGAAAAATAAGAAAAATTTAAGAAACAGGACGTGTGCGGCCGCAAAGGGGTGTGTGCGTGCGCACGCCCAGGAGATTTTAAGATGGGTGCATATGCATAGGGGCGTGCGTACGTACAGGTGGCAAAACTTTCAAAACCTGTTCACTCGCACAACCTATGCCAGCGCCCCCAACAGACTGGCCTTCCCGACGTGTGTGTCCGCACAGACCTATGCATCCGCACAGGTTGGAATTTTTCCTTAGATATGTGCGCGCACAAGCTGTGCTAGCGCTGCAAAGAGAACGCACTTCCCTGTCTGTGCGTGTGCACAGGTGTGTGCGTCTGCACAGGTCAAAATATTTGCAGGGTGTGTGTAACACCCTAATTACCCTAAGCCTTACCTCACGCCGTAAAGCAAAGATTAACTAGAGATTACGACAGTTCTGAAGCTCGTACATATAATATATACAAGAAATACATAAGTACATAATATCATAGGAAACTAGCCTCGACTCGCGGAGTTTAAGCCGGCTAGCCATATACAGTATACAGAACCATACAGAAACCTGACAGCTTAAAAACAGCTTATACAAGTTTTTCTCTCATAATACAAGCCTCTAGGCAAAGACAAGATACAAAAGTGAGAGACATATAAACAAAATAACCAAAAGACTCCAAAAGAATCCAAGATCCTCCGTTTCTGTCACCATCCAAAGCAACTCACCAAGGTGGGTTGTGACCTGCATCTGAAAAACACAACAAAGATATGGTATGAGAACCAGAGGTTCTCAGTATGGTAACAGTGCCCAGTGATGTAGGATATAAGACCCTGGGATGCCAAAGGCAATCCTAAGCTCCATATCCGTCACAAGATTCAAACTTAAAGCATTCTAAAACAAATAAGCATAATATAAACCTTATCATAAATAAACCGGGTAATCTATCTTAATGGATTTCTATTCTAACCAAACAACGCTGTCCCACAGCCTTCACCAACCTATCCTCCATGCGATCCCATCGCCACTGCCTTTCGAACCTCCTCAATCCCAGTAGAAAGCACAATTAATAACAATGCAAGTAATTCACAAATAAAAGCATACAATTCAAGTAGATCAAGTAAGCAAATAGGCATGTTATTCAAGCAGGCATACAATTACAAGTCGGCAAAGTAAACAAGCAGATAGAAAATGCATATGATGAATGCCTGCCCTACTGGCTGTGATATCACATTGTCGGTTTAACTGCCAACCCGACACATCTCCATGGAGACGTCGCCCTTCGGATTTCTCATATGGGAACCCCCGAGATATAGTGCCCGGATCACTGTCCAGGTACCGGTGCCTGCACGCTCTATTGATCCGAAGGGATGCGAGCGGGATACTCTTGCCACAGACCTCACATCTCAACGCAAGAGGGACGAACCACCGCCCTTACGCCGCCGACGCTATCTCGACAAACGGGATCCAACCGCCGTCTCTGCCGGGTGCATAGCGTCTCATAATCTCAGTAAAAGCAATATTTCAGTGGTTTTCAAAAAACATTTTCAATATACATGGATCCATCATCTCATTCATAGTCCGCGACTCATATCAACCACTCCCCTTTCATAACTTAGTTTCCAAATATCAACAGTTCATCATTTCTCATCTCATATACCAATCATCCTTCACCTTACGTCAAACCATTCTCAGCACGCTAGAAACCTAGGCCTCCATTTTCTAATTTTTCATAAAATCATGTACTTGAACCCCTAAGTTATATCCCATGTTCTAATACTCAAAACTAGGCCCAAAAGTCTTAAAATGGTGTTATAAAAGCTTACAACCTTGTTGGGAAGGTAGAATAGTTGAAAAACAAGAAAAATTTACGAAACAGGACGTGTGTGGCCGCACAAAGGTGTGTGCGTGCGCACGCCCAGGAAATTTTAGAATGTGTGCGTACAAATAAGTTCCCGTTGTAAGTATAGCTTTTAGACCGACAAGAATTCCTTTCTTACAAAAGTTTTGTTTGTCACTTAAGCAAACCCAATAAAATTGATAACCAAAGTATTTAAACCTCGGGTCGTCTTCTCAAAGAATTGCAGGGAGGTGTTCTTATTGTTGGTTATGAGTCTTGTAAATTGGGGGTTTTTAAAATAAGGAACAGGTAATTTAATTGACAAGAAAAATAAAATAATAATAGTAAAATCTCTTGCCAAGGTATTAGAACTGGAAGTCCTATCCTAGTTATCCTTATCAATTGTGATGAGAATTGGATTTTTCTCCCACTTTGTTAACCTCTAACTATGAAGGTAAGTTAAGTGGATGAATTAATTTGAATCCTTAAGTCCTAGTCTTTCCTTGGGAAAGGCTAGAGTTATTGGAACTCGTTTGAATTATTGAAGAATTCTAATTTTCAGTCAACACCTCGAGTTTGATAACTCAAGCGTCACCAAGTATTTAACCAAAGTCAAAAAGAAGAAAATATCTAAATTAAATTAAAAGCATTCATAAATAGAATAAAGCAATCATAATCTGAAACACATCAAACTATGTTTAAACATAAATTCAAATCTAACATGGAAAGGTTTATAAGCTAAATTGAAAAGATAAATATCAATTAAAGCAATAAAATAAAAGTAGAAAAATAAATTAAAGGAACATTGAACCTGTGATGAAGAAGAAATAATCCTAAATCCTAAAACTAAATCCTAAGAGAGAGGAGAGATCATCTCTCTCTCTCTCTCTCTCTAAAACTACATCTGAAAACTAAAAATTATGAATTATGAGCTGATGATTGTGAATGGATGCATTCTCTCACTTTATAGCCTTTAATCTGTGTTTTCTGGGCCGAGAACTGGGTCAGAAACAACCCAGAATTCGCTGGTTTCGAATTCAAGCACACTGGTTTTTTTTCGCCACTGCGACGCGTCCGCGTAGATCACACATTCGCGTCACTTATTGTCAGGGCAACTATAGCAAATTATATATCAAATCGAAGCCCCGGACGTTAGCTTTCGAATGCAACTGGGACCGCATCATTTGGACCTCTGTAGCTAAAGTTATAGTCGTTTGAGTGCGAAGAGGTCAGGCTGACAGCTTTGCAGTTCCTTCAACTTCTTGTATTCCTTCCATTTTTGCATGCTTCCTTTCCATCCTCTAAGCCATTCCTGCCCTATAAACTCTGAAATCACTTAACACACATATCAAGGCATCTAATGGTAATAAGAGAGGATTAATATTAGCAATTTAAAGGCCCAGGAAACATGTTTTCAATTATAGCACAAAATTAGGAAGGAAAACGTAAAACCATGCAAATAGTATGAATAAGTGGGTAAAAAGTTGATAAAAATCACTCAATTGAGCACAAGATAAACCATAAAATAGTGGTTTATCAATAGTCTGAGCCTAGAATTAAATAGCAGAACCTTCTGTCCTGGTTCAAAGACTCTAGATGACAGTTTCTTGTCATGCCACTTTTTTGCTTTCTCCTTATAAATTTTAGCATTTTCAAAAGCATTGAGTCTGAATTCCTCTAGCTCATTCAGCTGGAGCAATCTTTTCTCCCCAGCTAACTTGGCATCCAGGTTTAGGAATCTGGTTGCCCAGTAGGCCTTATGTTCCAGTTCCACGGGCAGATGACAGGCCTTGCCATACACAAGCTGGTATGGAGAGGTTCCTATAGGAGTCTTAAATGTTGTTCTGTATGCCCACAGAGCATCATCCAAGCTTTTTCCCCAATCCTTTCTATGGGCAATTACAGTACGTTCCAGGATTCTTTTTAGTTCTCTATTAGAGACTTCAGCCTGCCCATTTGTCTGTGGATGATATGGAGTTGCTACTTTGTGGCTAATTCCATATCGGACCATAGCAGAGTAAAGCTGTTTATTGCAGAAATGAGTGCCCCCGTCACTGATTAGTACTCTGGGGACGCCAAATCTACTGAAAATATGTTTCTGGAGGAATTTCAGTACGGTCTTAGTATCATTTGTGGGTGTGGCAATTGCTTCTACCCATTTAGATACATAGTCTACTGCCACCAGAATGTAAGTGTTTGAGTATGATGGTGGGAAGGGACCCATGAAGTCAATACCCCATACATCAAATAACTCAATCTCTAAGATCCCTTGTTGAGGCATGGCATAACCATGAGGCAAGTTGTCAGCTCTTTGGCAACTGTCACAGTTACGCACAAACTCTCGGGCATCTCTATAGAGAGTAGGCCAGTAGAAGCCACATTGGAGGACCTTAGTGGTTGTTCGCTCACCTCCGAAACGTCCTCCATACTGTGATCCATGGCAGTGCCATAGGATCTTCTGTGCCTCTTCTCTGGGTACGCATCTGCGGATCATTCCGTCTGCATATCTCTTAAAGAGATATGGTTCATCCCATAAGTAGTACTTTGCATCAGAAATTAGTTTTTTCATTTGCACTCTGCTGTACTCCTTGGGTATGAACCTCACAGCTTTATAATTTGCAATGTCTGCAAACCATGGTGCTTCCTGAATGGCGAAGAGTTGCTCATCCGAAAAGGTTTCAGAGATCTCAGTAGGAGGGAGGGACGCCCCTGCTACTGGTACTATCCGGGACGGGTGATCAGCTACCTGGTTCTCTGTCCCTTTTCTGTCTCTTATTTCTATCTCAAACTCTTGCAGAAGCAACACCCATCTTATGAGCCTGGGTTTTGAATCCTGCTTTGTGAGTAGGTATTTAAGAGCAGCATGGTCAGAATACACAATCACTTTTGAACCTACTAAATAGGATCTAAACTTGTTAATGGCATAAACCACTGCAAGTAACTCTTTTTCTGTGGTTGTGTAATTCTTCTGTGCATCATTTAAAATATAGCTAGCATAGTAAATGACGTGCGGAAGCTTGTTATGCCTCTGTCCCAACACTGTACCAATGGCATGGTCACTGGCATCACACATTAGTTCGAATGGTAATGTCCAGTTTGGTGCAAAGATGACTGGTACTGTGACCAGCTTGGCTTTCAGGGTCTCAAACGCCTGCAGACACTCTGTGTCAAACACAAATGGTGTGTCAGCAGCTAGCAGATTGCTCAGAGGTTTTGCAATTTTCGAAAAATCCTTTATAAACCTCCTGTAGAATCCTGCATGTCCCAGAAAGCTTCTGATTGCCTTTACATTGGCAGGTGGTGGTAATTTTTCAATTACCTCTACCTTGGCTTGATCCACCTCTATCCCCTTGTTTGAAATTTTATGCCCAAGGACAATTCCTTCAGTCACCATAAAGTGACATTTTTCCCAGTTTAAAACTAGGTTAGTCTCTTGGCACCTTTTCAGAACAAGTGCTAGATGATCAAGACAGGAGCTGAATAAGTCTCCAAATACTGAGAAGTCATCCATGAAGACTTCCAGAAATTTTTCCACCATATCAGAGAAGATAGAGAGCATGCATCTCTGAAAGGTTGCAGGTGCATTGCACAGACCAAAAGGCATCCTTCTGTATGCGAATACTCCAGATNTTCCCAGTTTGGTTAGTCTCTTGGCACCTTTTCAGAACAAGTGCTAGATGATCAAGACAGGAGCTGAATAAGTCTCCAAATACTGAGAAGTGAGAAGTC
>NC_029792.2:39584084-39614677 GCF_000816755.2 Arachis ipaensis
TATCCTGAGTATCTACTACAATTTGGTTGTAGCCTGAATAGCCATCCAAAAAGCAGTAATAGTCATGACCTGCTAGTCTCTCTAGCATTTGGTCTATGAATGGCAAAGGAAAATGATCCTTTCTGGTGGCTGTATTGAGCCTTCTGTAGTCAATATACATACGCCACCCTGTAACTGTTCTTGTAGGAACCAGTTCATTCTTTTCATTGTGAACCACTGTCATGCCTCCCTTTTTGGGTACAACTTGGACAGGGCTTACCCAAGGGCTATCAGAAATAGGATAAATAATCCCAGCCTCTAGTAACTTAGTGACCTCTTTCTGCACCACCTCCTTCATGGCTGGATTTAGCCACCTCTGTGGTTGAACCACTGGCTTAGCATCATCCTCCAATAGGATCTTGTGCATGCATATTGCTGGGCTAATGCCTTTAAGATCACTTATGGACCACCCAAGAGCAGCCTTCTATGTCCTTAGCACTTGAATTAGTGCTTTCTCTTCCTGTGGATTTAAAGTAGAGCTTATGATCACTGGAAAAGTGTCACCTTCTCCCAGAAATGTATATTTCAGGGATGGTGGTAGTGGTTTGAGCTCAGGTTTAGGAGGCTTATCCTCTTCCTGAGGAATTTTCAGAGGTTCTTTTATTTCCTCTGATTCCTCCAGATCAGGCTGAACATCTTTAAAGATGTCCTCTAGCTCTGATTCGAGACTTTCAATCATATTAATCTCTTCCACCAAAGAGTCACTAATATCAGTGCTCATGCAGTCATTTGATGTGTTTGGATGCTGCATAGCTTTGACAGCATTTAACTTGAACTCATCCTTATTGACTCTCAGGGTCACTTCCCCTTTTTGTATATCAATGAGGGTTCGTCCAGTTGCTAGGAAGGGTCTTCCTAGGATGAGAGTTGCACTCTTGTGCTCCTCCATTTCCAACACTACAAAGTCAGTGGGAAAGGCAAATGGCCCAACCTTGACAATCATGTCCTCAATTATGTCTGATGGGTATTTAATGGAGCCATCAGCAAGTTGAAGACATATCCGGGTTGGTTTGACCTCTTCAGTCAAGCCAAGCTTTCTGATGGTGGATGCAGGTATTAGGTTGATACTTGCTCCAAGGTCACATAGAACTGTCTTGGTACAAGTACCCTCTAATGTGCACGGTATCATAAAGCTTTCTGGATCTGTAAGCTTCTCTGGTAAGCTTTTCAGAATGACTGCACTGCATTCCTCAGTGAGAAAAACTTTTTCAGTTTCTCTCCAATCCTTCTTATGACTTAAGATCTCTTTCATGAACTTAGCATAAGAGGGTATTTGCTCAAGTGCCTCTGCAAATGGGATCTTTATCTCAAGAGTCCTGAGATAGTCTGCAAAGCGGGCAAATTATTTATCCTGCTCTGCTTGGCGGAGTTTCTGAGGATAAGGCATCTTGGCTTTATATTCTTCAACCTTAGTTGCTGCAGGTTTATTCCCTATAGAGGTGGTTGGAGAAGCCTTCTTAGAGGGGTTACTATCAGCACTTGCAGGTGTATGATCCCTCATTGGCGTTTGAACGCCAGGATTAGGTGCTGGATGGGCGTTTAACGCCAGCTTCCCACCCTTTTCTGGCATTTGAACGCCAGAAGTGGGCATCCACTGGGTGTTTAACGCCAATCTTTCAACCTTTTCTGGCGTTTGAACGCCAGAATTATTCCTCTCTGGGCTCTTGCTGTCCTCAGAGGAATTTTGGGTAGTGGTTTGGTCATCCTCTGTCAGTTGTTCCTTTCTTAGATTTCTGCTACTTTGAGCTGATTTATTCAATGTCTTCCCGCTCCTTAATTGGACAGCTTGGCATTCTTCTGTTATCTGTTTAGATAGCTGCTGTATTGTCTGATTCAATTGTGCTTCCATATTCTTGTTAGCATTTTTAGTGTCTTGGAGCATCTCTTTAAATTCTGCTAATTGTTTTGTCACAAGGATTAATTGCTGATTAAGTTCAATAATCTGTTCTTGAGGATTAGGATCAGTAGTTGCTATCCTAGCCTCTTCTTTTATAGAGGACTCAATGCTTGAGTACAGATGCTGATTTCTAGCAACCGTATCTATGAGTTCTTGAGCTTCTTCAATCGTCTTTCTCATGTATATAGATCCACCAACTGAGTGGTCTAGAGACATCTGAGCTTTTTCTGTAAGCCCATAGTAGAAGATGTCTAACTATACCCACTCTGAAAATATTTCAGAGGGGCATTTTCTTAGCATCCCTCTGTACCTCTCCCAGGCATTATAAAGAGATTTATGATCCTCTTGTTTAAAGCCTTGGATATCCAGCCTCAGCTGTGTCATCCTTTTTGGAGGTAAAATTGATTCAGGAATTTGTCTGATAGTTGTCTCCATATTTTTATGCTTGCTGTGGGTTGGTTATTTAACCACCTTTTAGCTTGATCTTTTACAGCAAATGGAAACAGTAATAATCTGTAGACATCCTGATCCACTTCTTTATCACGTACTGTGTCAGTAATTTGTAAGAACTGTACCAAAAACTCGATAGGTTCTTCCTGTGGAAGACCGGAATACTGGCAATTTTGCTGCACCATGATAATGAGCTGAGGATTTAGCTCAAAACTGCTTGCTTTGATGGGAGGTATACAGATGCTACTCCCATATGCAGCTGTAATGGGGTTAGCATATGACCCCAAAGTCCTTCTGGACTGTTCATTTCCACTTATGTCCATTATGGAGAAAAGGAAATTGATATGAATTGCAAATAAATTATATTTTTAAAAATTTTATTTTATTTAATTAAAAGTAACCGAATAAAATAAAACAAAATAAATGAAAAATAAAATAAAAATTTCGAAAATTAAGAGAAAAAGTAAAAAGATAAATAAGGGAAAGATATTTTTTTGATTTTTGAATTTTAATGAGGAAAGAGAAAAATAACAAAATGACACTAAACTTAAAAATTTTAGATCAAAACAAAGAGAACAAACAAGAAAACTTTGAATGTCAAGATGAACACCAAGAACACTTTGAAGATCAAGATGAACACCAAGAACAAATTTTTGAAAAATTTTTAAGTAAATAAAAGCACAAGGGACACCAAACTTAAAATTTTTAGAAAATAAAACACAAATTTTCGAAAATTTAAAGGAAAACACAAAGAAGACACCAAACTTAGAATTTTTAAAGATCAAGAAAGAACTAAGAACATGCAAATTCAAAAAGTTGAAAGAAAATAAAAGCATGCAATTGACACCAAACTTAAAATATGAAACTAAACTCAAATAAAAGACTCAAATTTAGTGACTTTAAACCAACAAAAATAATTTATTCCTAATCTAAGCAATAAGATAAACCGTCAGTTGTCCAAACTCGAACAATCCCCGGCAACGGCGCCAAAAACTTGGTGCACGAAATTACAATTACACTTTTGCAACTCCGCACAACTAACCAGCAAGTGCACTGGGTCGTCCAAGTAATACCTTACGTGAGTAAGGGTCGATCCCACGGAGATTGTCGGCTTGAAGCAAGCTATGGTTATCTTGTAACTCTTAGTCACGATATCAATAATTCTTAGATTTAATTGTAGAAAGTAAAAGAACATGAAATAAATACTTGTTTTGCAGTAATGGAGAACAGGTTGAGGTTTTGGAGATGCTCTATCTTCTGAATCTCTGCTTTCCTACTGTCTTCTTCTTCATGCACGCAAGGCTCCTTCCATGGCAAGCTGTATGTTGGTGGATCACCGTTGTCAATGGCTACCATCCGTCCTCTCAGTGAAAATGGTCCAAATGCGCTGTCACCGCACGGCTAATCATCTGTCGGTTCTCACTCATGTTGGAATAGGATCCATTGATCCTTTTGCGTCTGTCACTACGCCTAGCACTCGTAAGTTTGAAGCTCGTCACAATCATCCCTTCCCAGATCCTACTCAGAATACCACAGACAAGGTTTAGACTTTCCGGATCTCAGAAATGGCCGCCAATAATTCTTGCCTATACCACGAAGGTTCTAATCTTAGATTAGAAACCCAAGAGATATGCACTCAAGCTATTGCAGATAGAACGGAGGTGGTTGTCAGGCACGCGTTCATAGGTGAGAATAATGATGAGTGTCACGGATCATCACATTCATCAAGTTGAAGTGCGAGTGAATATCTTAGAATAGAAACAAGCGTGATAGAATGAAAAACAGTAGTAATTGCATTAATTTATCGAGACACAGCAGAGCTCCTCACCCCCAACCATGGGGTTTAGAGACTCATGCTGTCAAAAATACAATATGAAACATGTAGAGTGTCATGAGGTACAAGATGAATCACTAAAAGTAGTTTTTATAATAAAACTAGTGACCTAGGGTTACAGAAAATGAGTAAGCTAGAGTAGTTAGTGTAAAATTCCACTTCCGGGGCCCACTTGGTGTGTGCTTGGGCTGAGCATTGAAGCTTTCACGTGTAGAGACATTTCTTGGAGTTAAACGCCAGCTTTTGTACCAGTTTGGGCGTTTAACTCCAGCTTTCATGCCAGTTCTGGCGTTTTGACGCTAGAATTTCTATGCTGACTTGGAACGCCGGTTTGGGCCATCAAATCTCGGACAAAGTATGGACTATTATATATTGCTGGAAAGTCCAGGATGTCTACTTTTCAACGCAATTGAGAGCACGCCAATTGGGCTTTTATAGCTCCAGAAAATCCACTTCGAGTGCAGGGAGGTCAGAATCCAACAGCATCTGCAGTCCTTTTTCAGCCTCTGGATCAGATTTTTGCTCAGGTCCCTCAATTTCAGCCAGAAAATACCTGAAATCACAGAAAAATACACAAACTCATAGAAAAAAGTCTAGAAATGTGATTTTTATT
The DNA here is from genome assembly GCF_000816755.2 of Arachis ipaensis. NCBI lineage: Eukaryota > Viridiplantae > Streptophyta > Magnoliopsida > Fabales > Fabaceae > Arachis > Arachis ipaensis. Next base: position 39,588,918 of record NC_029792.2, read on the forward strand.
TAAAAACTAATAAAAACATAATAAAAACTAACTAAAATATACTAAAAACATACTAAAAACAATGCCAAAAAGCGTATAAATTATCCGCTCATCAGTTGTGAATCGTCTTCATGGTCACGATATTAGCCAATACACAATACCACTGGCTGCAACATACATTGGATCCAACTGTTGAACATACGATGGACATGAAACCTTAACATGCCAGTTCCTAGTAAAACTTGAATACATAGATAAAGTGTAGGCAGTGCTGTTGGGTTCATCTTTAAAAACGTGAAAAATTGCATAATGAACACTATTCGAAAAGTGTGCAAATGCATACGTAAAGCCACACCTACAAGAACTACGTTGCAAAGGATCATCTAGTACCCGAGGCATTTGAATAACTGGATTCCAAATCACCAAGTGTCTTCTTCTTCCAACGGAGGAGTAACGGATACAAAAGACTCCCATCTCAGTTCCAATGAGGTAAAACCAACCGTGTTGGGTTAAAAGGAAAGGCAAGTTTAGATAGCCGGTTTCTTCGATAACCGCATCAATCTTCATGATCCAATCCACTGAGTTGCTCACAGTGTAACACCCTAACTTTTAGCACATCATGATCGTACCAAAAGCTCAAGTGTTACTTACCTCTAAACCTTTTTATTATATACTATCTTTATTTAATATTGAGCCTTTGCGAATACGAACCGAAACTTTAATTAAGAAAACGAGAGAAAACTTTATTTTCAATTACTTAATCATAAAATATATATATATTCACATAGCATTATATACATAGAATTGTTCAAATAATCTCAATTGCAAGTCCTACCTCTCTAAATAAAACTCTAACTAACAAGGTGAGGGGAAAATAAATTCTAACAACTCAACTCATAAAAAGAATCTTCTAAGCTCTTGTAGTTTCGCACTAAACATTCGCACCTGTAGCTAAAAGGGGTGGAGATAGGGGATAAGAATTGGAGAGTTCTTAGTAGGGTTAGGGTGTAGAGTTATATTCATTTTATATATTTGGTCAGCAATAACAGTCAACAAAGTACAACTCAATTCAATCATTATAGAACACAGAATCCAATCACAAGCACACACAATCATAGAAAACACAATCACAAACAAGTATACATCAACAAGTATGATGCATGTCTAGTCCTATACAGGCCATGAGCTCATGTGTCAGTTTGTTGTCCGATTCCCGACACTGATCCTGAGATAAGCGTTTCGTACCGCCGTCCTTATCTCAGCTAACGTCCCCTCCATGAGCGTTATGCACTGCCGTCCTGATGGGAAAACTTTCCTTTCGGTCTCCAGTGAGCGTTACGTATCGCCGTCCTCACTGAACCGTCTTTATAGTATCAAGTGAGCTTTACGTATCGCCGTACTCACTAGACACTTTGTACTAAGGCCCAATAATACTCAATTTCTTTTAATCTTTGTTCTCTGCTCTCCTGTAGCAGAGATTCCTTTAATCAATACTTTCTTTTCTATCTGCTCTATTGTGGCAGACGTTCATCAAATTCTTTCAGTCACTGCTCTCTGCTCTTCTGTGGCAGAGATCCTTTTACTTAATATATCCTTCTCTTCTTGTTCTTTTTCTTTTCTTTTCTTTTCTTTTCTTTCTCATCTTTGTCTTTTATTTCCTTACTTCTTTTCTTTCTCTATTCTTTTCTTTAATCTTTTAATTCTTTATCTTAATTCAACTTCACACTCTTCCCTCGTCATTCCCTATTGTCTTATGAAAAAGAATCATAAAGTACTTTAATTAAGTCTGCGTTCTCTAAAGCTTTTAAGATCACTCTGTTTGCTCTTCTCTGACTTATGGTAATATTAATAATATCTTTACTAGATAATATTCTTAATAAATTAAAATAATAATAATAACAATAATATAAATAAGATATTTTAAATAGTAAATAAATATTAAAATATATATATATATACATTAATATAGTAATATATATTATATACTAATATAGATAGTATCTAGAATTTAGAATATTCTTATCCATTAAGATTTAATATGTATAAATCTATCCATAATCTATCTATAAAAGATTGGATTATCAGGATAAATTTAACCATATATTTATATCCTTAAATTAATTGAATTTATATAAGATAAAGAATTCTCAATTTATATACAGAATGAATTATAAAAAGTAATTATCAATTCGATATCGCTATCGAATTTCTATTTTATTTGAAATAATCAAAAGAATATCCCAATTACTAACTGAAAGAAAGAGAAAGACCCAATCCAGATCATAATGAAAGATTCCCGTGTTTTCCTTCGGAAAGGTAAAAACTAAGACGAAAAAAAAATCGACCCTTCGAGTATTACAAATTGTATGAAAAAAGATTATAGAAGTAAGGGGCTTTAAAAAAGATATAGATATATGGTATCTATCTATGTATATTGAATTGCGAATATAGAAATAATACAATTATTTCAGATTCGACAAAATCTGGATATCCGATATAGATGAAAGAAAGTAAATAAAATGGGTGGAAACATTTTTCAATAGCGGAATATATTTCTAATAAATTCTACAGTTCCGACATAATTCTAAAAAAAAAAACATCTTAATGCGATTCTAATCGCAAGGAAAAAAAGGGGGTATGGCGAAATTGGTAGACGCTACGGACTTAATTGGATTGAGCCTTGGTATGGAAACTTACCAAGTGATAACTTTCAAATTCAGAGAAACCCTGGAATTAACAATGGGTAATCCTGAGCCAAATCCCGTTTTCGGAAAGGAAATAAACATTAAGAAAGCGAGAATAAAAAAGGGATAGGTGCAGAGACTCAATGGAAGCTGTTCTAACAAATGGAGTTGACGACCTTTCCTTTCGCGTGAGGAAAGGAATCCTTCTGTACAAATGAAATTCTCGAAAGGCTATACAGAAATATGTATATAGACTTGTTTACGTATTTGTACTGAAATACTATTTCAATTGATTAATCAATACACTACTCGAAATCCCTATTTATGAATCCTTATATCACAAATGGAAAGATGTGTATCACAAATGAAAGATGTGAATCAAATCAATTCCAAGTTAAAGAAATAATTGAATATTCATATTAACTGATCAATTTATTCACTCCATCCTAGTCTGATAGATCCTCTGAAGAACTGATTAATCGGACGAGAATAAAGATAGAGTCCCATTCTACATGTCAATCTCGACAACAATGAAATTTATAGGAAGAGGAAAATCCGTCGACTTAAGAAATCGTGAGGGTTCAAGCCCCTCTATCCCCAAAAGACCTGCTTAACTCTCTAATTCTTTTTCCCATATGTTAGTTTTTTTTTTCCAATTTTGGAAATTCGTTATGTGTCTTATTTAGTATAGTCTTTCACAAATGGATTCGAGTAGAGTTTTTCTTTCTTTTTCTTATCACAATCAACAATCATAAGTATTTGTTTGGAATATGTATTGGAATACATTGGAATCTATTTGGACTATGGAATAAGAATAATATATTCTTATATATGCTAATAATATATATTCTAATTAGAATTTTTTTTTGTCTTGTTTTTAGTTGATATGGAGTCATTGACATATATTTAAGTAATCTAATAAGATTAATATGATGCCTCAAGAGAGGTCGGGATAGCTCAGCTGGTAGAGCAGAGGACTGAAAATCCTCGTGTCACCAGTTCAAATCTGGTTCCTGGCACATGATGAATTTGTATGAGTATCTTTTATCCATAATCTATATTCATTAAAATGAAATAGGAATATGGATTGTGAATAATAGATACGTATTCTTTTTTATCGGATGTTGATACATATTAATTTATCCATCTAGGTGTCTGGAGATGCTTACTAGATGAGTAAAGAATAGGTGTATGTTCCCGGTATATGTTTATGTCTATAACAATTTTTACCCCCCACTTTATTTATCACTCAAAGTACCCGAAAACTTATATAATTACAAATTGTACCTCGATTTTTATATATAAAATACAATGTTATTCTTCAAAAATAAAATGTAATTACTAATCTTTCTTTTATAACAAAATCGAAACCCTTAACCCTTTCCTTCCAAAATATTACTTGTATTTTAATCCATTTTGAGTCTTTTGTTTTACCGATTTTTCTCAACTTTTAATTTAATCATTCAACTATCAAATCTCATCAATTTTCTCAAAATACCATATAACAATAGTCCTAAGATCATTCAAACAACCACAGCTGAGCTGTTCTTCATAGCTAAACCAACAAATCACAACCAACAACAATAATTCGACATAAACTCATTCAATTTCAAACAATAATCATTAAACCAACAATAACACATCGAGAATACATTTAATTCATATTAAAATTACCAAAACTTTACTTTCATATGAAATCAAATCAACGGGATTTCCAGAGAAGTTTTCTGTCCGAACTGCTGAAGAAAAAAACGTCAAAAATCTTCTGTGCCTCCAATTGGCCGAACTCAAGGGTAAAAGAACCTACATCACCGTCAACTTCTACCGGAAAAAAATAATGTCAACGTATAGAGGAAGAGGATACAAACACTTTTATCGGATTAGATTTTTTATTGGAGTTACGGATTACAAGAAATCAGAACTAGGAGATCAAAGGGAGTCACTATTTCTTCCCTCACGCACGGTCTATGTTCCTTTCTTTTCTTTCCCTTATGATTCGGTGATGTTCAATAGAATGAATGAAAGATAACGATGGTTATTAAGGTTAAGTGAATGTGTCATGTTTATATAAATATATGTATACATTATTAGCCACGTTAGCTTTCATTATTCTTTTTGTTTGATGACTTTCGGCCAAACAACAAGGAATAATAATAATAATAATAATAATAATAATAATAATAATAATAATAATAATAATAATAATAATAATAATAATAATAATAATAATATTTTATCTTTTTAGAAATACTTTTTTATAATAAAAATTATTTAAAAATTCTAATAAATTTTAAACTCAAAATATCATAAAATTTAATTTAATTACTTTTAGAAAAATAATTTTATTTTAATAAAATAATAAATCATGAATAACTCATTATTTAATTTTTCAAAAATTCGGGTTGTTACACACAGGATATGCAAACCTGATGAGCGGATATTTTATACGCTTTTTGACATCATTTTTATATAGTTTTTAGTAATTTTTATTTAGTTTTTATTAAGTTTTTATAGATTTTAGTGTTAAATTCACATTTTTGGATTCTACTATGAGTTTTTATGTTTTTGGGCAATTTCAGGTATTTTATGGCTGTGAAATTGAGGAGCTGGAGCAGAAGTCTGATTCAGAGACAGAGAAAGCACTGCAGATGCTGTCCAGATCTGACCTGCCTACATTCGAAATAGCTTTACTGGAGCTACAGAAATCAAAATGGAGCGCTCTAAACGGCTATGGAAATCTGACTTCTAGAGCTTTCCAGCAATATATAATAGTCCATACTTTGCTTCGGATTAGAAGGCCCAAAACTTGCGTTCAACGCCAGCTTCCTGCCCTCTTCCAGGCATCCAGCTTCCAAAGAGCAGAGCCCAGTGTCGAAAGGCCCAAAGAGGACCCCCTAGCTGACGTTCCACGCCCAAGGAGCCTCATAGCACGTGGATCTCATCAAACCTCATCCCAAACACTCACTAAGTGGGTCCCAAAAGTGAATTTTAGCACTAAATAGACTATTTTACCCTTACTAGTCATCTGTTTAGTATTCAAGGGATTTTATTCATGTAATTTAGGAGACTTTGGAACCTTTTACACCTCTCATTGAGGAAGGTCTGCCATTTTTTTTCATTTACTTTGTGTTTTTACTTTCAGTATGAGTTTCTAAACCTCCTAAGTTGAGGGGAGGAGCCCTGCTGAGTCCTATGAATTAATAAAAACATTACTGTTTCTTCTTCGATCCGTGTGTGATCTATCTCTAAGATGTATATCCCGATCTTCATCATGGTGAATAGGATGATCTAACCAATTAGCTCTGTTCATCACATTAAGACGAACATGCCTGACAAACACCCGCGTCTACTTGGGCTCGTGTGAATACTCGAAAGGAAAAGCACGAGCCAACAGCTATGTTTATACATCTCTCAAATGGTTAATCCACGACTTCATTGGGGACTTCTCGAGACACCAGTTCAGCCGATTTCTAGGGAGATTAGGGTCTCCGTGGTATAGGCTAGAATACAAAGAAGCAGCGTTCTCTGATCTAGAAGATTTGACCTTGTCTGTGGCGTTTTGAGTAGGATTGCCCGGAGAACGACTTGCTAAGCGCTTCACCTTCCGTTAGATTGAATGACCACGGCCAAAGGCCATGGCCACCAGCGTTCAATCTGTAGCAGAAGAGATCAATGACCACGGGCAATGGCTTTGATCACTTACAGCCTGCCATAGAAGAAGATCATTCACAAGCAAAGAATACAGTAGTACCAGAGTTAGTTCAGAAAGGCAAAGCAACTCCAACTCTCAACTGTATTCCTATTACTGAAAACACTTGTTTTACAAATACAAATTATGAATAGTTTCCTCTAATCCAACTACCTTTTGATTCTGCCTGACTAAGACCTGCAAGACAACCATAGCTTGCTTCAAGCCACAATCCTCGTGTGATCGATCCTGACTCGCTCAGGTATTACTTGGACGACCCAGTGCACTTGCTGGTAATGCTGCTGTACGAAAAGGTGTGGGGCTTCACGTACACGTGCACCAAAACCCAAAGTGAATGAATAGTGAGCAGACACGCCTTTCCCATATCTTTGAGATTTGGGAGAGAAAGTCAAACGAAGTTAGCCTTTGCCTCCAATAACGGCAGGTAGCACTGAAACTGGCGATGGTTGGATCATCATATAAATAGAAGATTTCACTTATAACCTCATCAGGGAGTTGTGGAACCTCTACTTTTGTGGGAGGAAGATGAAGGTGTAAAATGGAGTATTTGACAAACTCCAAACAATACTTTGCGATGACAAATGCTTGCTGAAGTCCATTTATAGAATACTAACATATCATTGAAAACACACCTACCTTCCTAACATGCAATAAATTTCACAAGTTTCAGGTCTTCTTTGCATGGTTTAGCTAACATTAAGTGCAAAATTACATCATAAAATACTAAATAGTGAAGGATTTGGGGTGGATAAATAAAACTGGGCTTTTAAGGAGCAAGACTCAAAATACTATATTAGTTATTAATGATGAAATCGTATTCTCAAATTTTTTTTTTACAAAATTTCTCCAAAAGTGTTTAGAATTGTAAGTAGATGATAATTAGAAATTTGGTAAAGTATATTTTTTCTTTCTAAAGTTTGTTTAAAATTTAAGTAATACCACTATGTTTTAGTTTGTTTCAATTTTATTCTAAAACTTTTTAAATTTGAATCAAACATACCGTTGAAAGTAAAATTGTATAAAAAAGTACTCACCAAGAGTATATTTAATTGAAATTGAAAACTTCTTGTAAGATGAAATTGAAACAAAATAAACCTTGATGGGTATTTTTGAAACCTTTAACTATTCTTGAAAGACAAAAAATATATCTACCCTACAAATTTATTTAGTTTTAGCTTTGTTATTTATTTAATTATTTTCAATATATAATTAGACAATATTTTTAAAATAACTGTTGCTAATCATATAAATAATTTTTAAATAACTATGATAATTGATATCTAAGAAAAAATATATGATATAAGATAATTTACTCAAATATTTATCATTAAATTATTATATAATTGTAACACCCTAATTACCCTAAGCTTACCTCATACCGTAAAGCAAAGGTTAATCAAAGGTTACGACAATTCTAAGGCTTATACATTTTATATATAGAAAGAAATAATAATTCTAGAAGCCTAATGAAGAAATAAGCTCAAAAACAGAGTTTCAAAAGCGTGAAATGTTTACACGAAGCTACAAACTTAAGGCACAAGATAAAGATACAAGATAACAAGATATAAGTATATAATAGAGTATAATAGTCATAAGGAACTAGTCTCAGCCTGCGGAATTTAGGCCGACTAGCTAAAAACAGACATACAGAGTTTTGAAGTTAAAATAGCATATACAGAATATCCCTCTTAAAGTAAGCCTCTAAGAAAAATATAAATACAAAAGTAAGAGAACTAGTCAAAACAACTAAAATGACAACAAAATGGAATAAGGTCCTCCGCTCTGCTACCATCAAGCAACTCACCGAGGTAGGTTGCGACCTGCATCTGAAAAATAACAACAAAGTATGGAATGAGAACCAGAGGTTCTCAGTATAGTAACAGTGCCCAGTAATGTAAGATATAAGACTCCTGGACGCCAAAGGCAATCCTAGAGCTTCATATCCATCATGAGATTCAAACTTAAAGCATACTAAAATTAAAACCATTACTTTAAAAACCATAAGGAAACAAGGGAATCTAACTTAAGGATTTTCTAATCTAATATTTACACCGCTGTCCCACAGCCATCGCCAGCCAAACTGCCATGCGATCCCATCGCCACCGCTTTTCGAACCACCTCAATCCCAATAAAAAATACAAGTAATAACCATGCAAGTAAAGCACAAGTAATACATGTATATCAAGAAAGTCAAGAAGCAAGTAATCATGTTATACAATTAGGCAAGCAATTCAAGTTGGCAAAGCAAGCAAACAGATAGAAGATGCACATGATGAATGCATGTCCTATTTGGCTATGATACCACATTGTCGGTTCAACTGCCAACCCGACACATCTCCATGGAGATGTCGCCCTTCGGTCTTAGAATGGGAACCCTCGAGATATCGTGCCCGGAACACGGTCCAGGATATAGTGCCTGCACACTCTAGTGATTCCAAAGGGATGCGAGAGGAATACTCTTGCCACAGATCTCACATCTCAACATAAGCGGGACTAGCCACAGCCCTTACGCCATCGCTACGACCTCGACAGGCGGGATTAACCTACCATCCCTGCCAAGTGCATAGCGTCTCAACAATCTTAGTATAAAATAATAATTTAGTATTTTTCAGAAATCATTTTCATTATTCAGTCCACTCCGAGTCCCAGACTCCTTTCAACCATCATTAATTCTTACTTCCACAATTTACCATAATCATCATCAACATAATACTCCAATGGTCCACTCGCAACCTTCATAAACCTAAACCTCTGTCTTCAAAGCTTTTTGCCAGAAAATTCCTAATTAAACTTACCTAGAGCACTCTCTATGTTTTGATGCCTAAAAACAAGCTAAAGAATCTTAGATAAGTGCTATGGAAGTTTACAAGCTTGCCGGAAAGGTAATACAGTTAAAAACAAGGTTTTATTGAAAAATAAGGCAGTGTGCGTACGCATAGGATTGTGCGTATGCACTCCCAAAAGAATTTTCGCAAAGTGTGTATACGCATAGAGGTGTGCATACGCACAGAAGATAAAAATTTTCATTTACGCACAGATATGTGCGAACGCCCTCAACAGAATACACTTCCCAGCATGTGCGTCCACACGATGTTGTGCATATGCACAACTTGCAAATTTTGCAGGGTATGTATGCGCACTAAAGTGTGCGTTCGCTCTCAATAGTAGGCATTCCTCTGAGTGTGCGTGCGCACCAGTGTGTGCGTATGCACGTTTTCAAAATCTTACAGGGTGTGCGTGCACACAAGGCTATGCGTACGCACTAGTCAAAATATAGCCACTGTTTAGAGCACGCGCACAGCAGTGTATGTACGCACACAAACTAGAAATAACAAATTTTGCAATATCACAGAATTCAGATTTTTGAGACTAACTTCCAACGATCATATCTTTTTATACAAAATTTCTATTTCTACGGAATCTATACCATTCTAAAGATCTTTGAATTATCTTTAATTTGATACAAAAATCATTCAATTTCAAGAACTGTAGCTCAAGATATGATCCGTCAAAGTTCACCAAAAATCTATTTTTACCAAAAATTTCTAAACCTCAATTTTACCAAACTCTGAATCCAAAATCACTTATTCCACGTTCAAAATAGTCCTAATGTACCTAAATCATATTCATACACCTTTATTCATTCCATAACTTAGCAACACATAAAATCACCCATTCCATACACCAAATTCTACTTGTAAACTCAAATCCCAATAATTTACATCGCAAAAGATCATTCTACCATCCTCTATCAACATCAACAAACCTCATCATTCATTACAATTCTCAAAATCATCATTATCCAAATCCTACATCATACATCAACATTATCATTCACCATAATCATCAAAATCATCAAATTTATTATACATCACAACTATCAACAATCAATTTCAATCCTATTCTTAGTCCACTAGCCTAAGTGTCCAGAAATATTACATACATAGAGAAAACCGAAACTATAATACCTTGACCGATTCCCAATATATGTTATACATCGAATTTAGTCCAAATCAAGCCTCCAATCACCAACAATTAATCCAAAGCACCAATAATTCACAATTCAAGCTAGACATACATAATTTATCATAAATCAACACCTAGGGTTCATCAAATTCAAAAATTCACAAGGTAAAGAATTTTCTTACCTTTTCTGATGGTGTTTGGGGCACAAACCACTGATAGCCCAACTTTAGAGACCACCTAATTAATTGAAAACAAAAAATCTACTCAAAACCAAAATCTTAAATTTTCAATTTCTTAGGCATGCAGAATGGAGAAGAAATTTTGAAACCTTACCAACAAAGGTTAGATGAAACTTACGGGCTCAGCGAGAGCTTTGTGTACCCACAAATAGAACGCGAATCGGAGTACCGTAGCTCAAGTTATGATCATTTGAAGAAGAAGGTGAATAGTACCACTCCTTCCTCCTCTCTCTTAATTCAGCAGCTGCTCTTTGTATTTTTAGGTTGTGTATGAGGTTGAATGGCCTTCATTTAAGTATATATATAAGTTGGGCATGGGCCCAATGGTGCGGATTTTACAACCACAAACTTACCGGCAAGTGCACCAGGTCGTACCAAGTAGTACCTCAAGTGAATGAGGGTCGATCCCACAAGGATTGATGGACTAAGCAACAATGGTTAAGTGATTTACTTAGTTAGACAAATAGAAAATAGTGTTTGAGAGTTCAAAAGCATTAAACAGTAAATTTAGAATATCCGAAGGTAGGCACTAAATAAGTTGAGAATAATATATGGAGAAAACAGTTAAGGCTTCAAAGTTATCTATTTTCCGGATTGACTTTTCTTACTAACTATTTTAATCATGTAAGATTTAATTCATGGCAAACTATATGTGATTAAACCCTAATTCCTTAGACCTTTTTAGTCTCCTCTAACTTTCATTAACCGCCAATTCCTTGGTCAATTAATTCCAATTAGAGGGTGAAGTTTAATTCTAGTTATTATGCCACAAAAATCCTAATTATCCAAATATAAGAGGATTATATGTCACGTATCCTGTTAAATCCATATAATTAGAATTTAGGAGAAATTATTTTCAAGCTGTTGTTCAAGTAAAGAGTTTTTCCAAGTTATACAAGAACTCAATTAGAAAGATGGTCATACTTCCGTTCCACCCAAATTCATAAGATAAAGAACGAAAACAATTCTTAAATTATAAATCAGTACATTAATTAAAATAGAAAAACAATAGAATCAATCCATACAATAGACAGAGCTCTTAACCTTAACAGTGGAGGTTTAGTTGCTCATGGTTCAGAGAGAAAACCTAGGATTCTCTTAAACTGTGAATTGTGAATAATTGTGAATTGGAATGGAATAATGTTGATCTAAAATGTTGTGTTAGAACCCCCTGTTGAAATCCCTTTTTTATATCTAATCCTAATTAATTTAAAATCTATTATCTAAAACTAAAATAATATCTTTTCCTAAAAATACTATTTGAATTTAAATTAGAATTAATTAACAAGTCTTCAGTTGATGGGTGGGGACCACTTGTTTTGTCCATTCTGCAGCTTCTAATCTGTGTTTTCTGGACTGAAAACTGAGTCAAAATCGCCAAGAAATCGCCCCCAGCGTTTTTTTGCGTTTTTTGCACGTGGCGCATGTCACGCGTATGCGTCGATGGTCTTCTTCGCGTGTCACGCGCACGCGTCAGTCACGCGTACGCGTCACTGAGCAAATCTTCAGATCACGCGTATGCGTCAGTCACACGCACGCGTCGCCATGAAAAGCTTCAAATCACGCGCACGCATCAGTCACGCATATGCGTCGCTCTTTGCTGCCATCTCCTTTGGTTCTTGTGCTGCAGAAACTCCATCACATCCAGCCGAATGCTACCTAAAATAAACAAAATTGCAAAAGACTCAAAGTGGCATCCATATTGGCTAAAAGATAATTAATTCTTTATTAAACTCAACAAATTAAATGCAAATTCACTAGGAAAAGATAGGAAAGATGCTCACGCATCACCCAACTTGGGCCCTGATGAGCGGATATTTTATACGCTTTTTGCCATCATTTTCATATAGTTTTTAATATGTTTTATTTAAGTTTTATTATATTTTTATAGGTTTTAGTGTAAAATTCACATTTTTGGATTCTACTTTGAGTTTGTGTATTTTTATGCAGTTTCAGATAATTTCTGGCTGAAATTGAGGAGCTGGAGCAAAAGTCTTATTCAGAGACAGAAAGTACTGCAGATGCTGTCAAGATCTGACCTCCTTAAACTCGAAAGAGCTTTTCTGGAGCTACAGAAGTCCAAATGGAGTGTTCTCAATGGCTATGAAAAGCTAACATCTAGGGCTTTCCAGAAATATATAATATTTCATACTTTGTTTCAAAATTCAAGGCCCAAAACTGGCGTTCAACGCCAGCCTCCTGCCCTATTCTGGTGTCCAATGCCCAAGGGAGGAGGGACTAGCATCCAACGCCCAAGAAGGACCCCCTAGCCAGTGTTCAATGCCCTAGAGGCCTCCTAGCATGTGGATCTCAATCAAACTCAGTCCAAACACTCACCAAGTGAGCCCCGAAAGTAGATTTTAACACTAAAAGACTATTTTACCCTTCTTATGTAATCCTTAGTCATTAGTCTAGTATTTATTTGAGAAATTTTACACTTTTCGGGGAATCTTCCACCACTTTACACGTTCATATTGTATTCTCTATTAGTATAAGTTTCTAAACCTCCTAGGTTGAGGGGAGGAGCTCTGTTGAATTTTATGGATTAATAAAAGTACTACTGTTCTATTTCAATTCGTGTCTGATTCTTTATTCTAAGATGTATCTTCGTTCTTCATCCTTATGAATGTGTTGAACCGGCACAAGGTTATCTCATTCTACATGGGTTCAGAGTGAGTCTTTCATCGGACAATGATGAACCACTAGCTTGATTATACATCTCTTAGACGGCTAATCCACGACTTCGATGGGGACTTCTCGAGACACCAGTTCAGCCGAGGTATGGGGAGATTAGTGTCTTTGTGGTAAAGGCTAGAACCAAAGGCACAACATTCTCTGATCCGGAAGATTTGACCTTGTTTGTGGCATTTTAAGTAGGATTGTAACACCCTAATTAGCCTAAGCTTTATTTCGCGTCGTAAAGCAAAGGTTAACAAGAGATTACGACAGTTCTAAAGCTCATACATATAATATATAGAAAGGATAATATAATCTAGAAGCCCGATGAAAGATATAGCTCAAATTTTAGATTTGAAAAGCACAAAACGTACTAACGAAGCTACTAGCTTGAGGCACACGAAATAGATAAAATATATCAAAAGATAAGTATATAATATCATAGGAAACTAGCCACGACTCGTGGAGTTTAAGCCAGCTAGCCATATACAAGTATACAGAACCATATAAAAACCTGACAGTTTAAAAATAGCTTATACAAGTTTTTCTCTCATAAGACAAGCCTCTAGGCTAAACAAAATACAAAAGGAGAGATATATAAACAAGATAAACCAAAAAGACTCCAAAAGAATCTAGGATCCTCTGCTTCTGTCACCATCCAAAGCAACTCACCGAGGTGGGTTGCGACCTGCATCTGAAAAACACAACAAAGATATGGTATGAGAACCGGAGGTTCTCATTATGGTAACAGTGCCCAGTGATGTAGGATATAAGACCCCGGGACACCAAAGGCAATCCTCGCTCCATATCCATCACAAGATTCAAACTTAAAGCATCCTAAAACAAATAAGCATAATATAGACCTTATCATAATTAAACCGGGTAATCTATCTTAAGGGATTTCTATTCTAACCAAACACCGCTGTCCCACAGCCTTCTCCAACCTATCCTCCATGCGATCCCATCACCACCACCTTCCGAACTTCCTCAATCCCAGTAGAAAGCACAATTAATAACAATGCAAGTAATTCACAAGTAAAATTATACAAGGCAAGTAGATCAAGTAGGCAATTAGGCATGTTATTCAATTAGGCATACGATTACAAGTCGGCAAAGTAAACAAACAGATAGAAAATGCATATGATGAATGTCTGCACTACTGGCTGTAATATCACATTGTCGGTTTAACTGCCAACCCGACACATCTCCATGGAGACGTCACCCTTCGGATTTTCTCATATGGGAACCCTCGAGATATAGTGCCCGGATCACTGTCCAGGTACCGGCGCCTGCACGCTCTATTGATCCGAAGGGATGCGAGCGGGATACTCTTGCCACAGACCTCACATCTCAACGCAAGCGGGACGAACCACCACCCTTACGCTACCGCTGCTACCTCAACAGGCAGGATCCAACCGCCGTCCCTGCCGGGCGCATATCATCTCAAAATCTCAGTAAAAACAATATTTCAGTGGTTTTCAGAAAACATTTTCAGTATACATGGATCCATTATCTCATTCAGAGTCTGCGACTCATCTCAACCACTGCCCATTCATTACTCAATTTCCAATTGTCAACAGTTCATCATTTCTCATATCATATATCAATCATCATTCACCTAACGTCAAACCATTCTCAGAACACCAGAAACCTAGGCCTCCATTTTCTAATTTATCATAAAATCATGTACTAGAACTCCTAAGTTATATCCCATGTTCTAATACTCAAAACTAGGCCCAAAAGTCTTAAATTAGTGTTATAGAAGCTTACAACCTTGTTTGGAAGATATAATAGTTGAAAAATAAGAAAAATTCAAGAAACAGGACGTGTGCGGCCGCACAGGGGTGTGTGCGTGCGCACGCCCAGGAGATTTTAAGATGGGTGCATATGCATAGGGGCGTGCGTACGTACAGGTGGCAAAACTTTCAAAATCTGTTCACTCGCACAACCTATGCCAGCGCCCCCAATAGATTGGCCTTCCCGACGTGTGCGTCCGCATAGACCTATGCATCCGCACAGGTTGGAATTTTTCCTTAGATATGTGCGCGCACAAGCTGTGCTAGCACTGCAAAGAGAACGCACTTCCCTGCCTGTGCGTGTGCACAGGTGTGTGCGTCTGCACAGGTCAAAATATTTGCAGGGTGTGTGTAACACCCTAATTACCCTAAGCCTTACCTCGCGCCGTAAAGCAAAGATTAACTAGAGATTACGACAGTTCTAAAGCTCGTACATATAATATATATAAGAAATATTATAATCTAGAAGCCCGGTGAAGGATATAGCTCAAAAATAGGATCTCAAAAGCACAAAATGTACTAACAAAGCTACTAGCTTAAGGCACAAGAAACAGATAAGATACTACAAAATATAAGTACATAATATCATAGGAAACTAGCCTCGACTCGCGGAGTTTAAGCCGGCTAGCCATATACAGTATACAGAACCATACAGAAACCTGACAGCTTAAAAACAGCTTATACAAGTTTTTCTCTCATAATACAAGCCTCTAGGCAAAGACAAGATACAAAAGTGAGAGACATATAAACAAAATAACCAAAAGACTCCAAAAGAATCCAAGATCCTCCGTTTCTGTCACCATCCAAAGCAACTCACCAAGGTGGGTTGTGACCTGCATCTGAAAAACACAACAAAGATATGGTATGAGAACCGGAGGTTCTCAGTATGGTAACAGTGCCCAGTGATGTAGGATATAAGACCCTGGGACGCCAAAGGCAATCCTAAGCTCCATATCCGTCACAAGATTCAAACTTAAAGCATTCTAAAACAAATAAGCATAATATAAACCTTATCATAAATAAACCGGGTAATCTATCTTAATGGATTTCTATTCTAACCAAACAACGCTGTCCCACAGCCTTCACCAACCTATCCTCTATGCAATCCCATCGCCACTACCTTTCGAACCTCCTCAATCCCAGTAGAAAGCACAATTAATAACAATGCAAGTAATTCACAAATAAAAGCATACAATTCAAGTAGATCAAGTAAGCAAATAGGCATGTTATTCAAGCAGGCATACAATTACAAGTCGGCAAAGTAAACAAGCAGATAGAAAATGCATATGATGAATGCCTGCCCTACTGGCTGTGATATCACATTGTCGGTTCAACTGCCAACCCGACACATCTCCATGGAGACGTCGCCCTTCGGATTTCTCATATGGGAACCCCCGAGATATAGTGCCCGGATCACTGTCCAGGTACCGGTGCCTGCACGCTCTATTGATCCGAAGGGATGCGAGCGGGATACTCTTGCCACAGACCTCACATCTCAATGCAAGCGGGACGAACCACCGCCCTTACGCCGCCGACGCTATCTCGACAGACGGGATCCAACCGCTGTCTCTGCCGAGTGCATAGCGTCTCATAATCTTAGTAAAAGCAATATTTCAGTGGTTTTCAGAAAACATTTTCAATACACATGGATCCATCATCTCATTCATAGTCCGCGACTCATATCAACCACTGCCCTTTTATAACTTAGTTTCCAAATATCAACAGTTCATCATTTCTCATCTCATATACCAATCATCCTTCACCTTACGTCAAACCATTCTCAGCACGCTAGAAACCTAGACCTCCATTTTCTAATTTTTCATAAAATCATGTACTTGAACCCCTAAGTTATATCCCATGTTCTAATACTCAAAACTAGGCCCAAAAGTCTTAAAATGGTGTTATAAAAGCTTACAACCTTGTTGGGAAGGTAGAATAGTTGAAAAACAAGAAAAATTTACGAAACAGGACGTGTGTGGCCGCACAAAGGTGTGTGCGTGCGCACACCCAGGAAATTTTAGAATGTGTGCGTACGCACAGGTGACAAAATTTTCAGAATCTATTCACTCGCACAACCTCTGCCAGCGCCCCCAACAGACTGACCTTCCCGACATGTGCGTCTGCACAGACCTGTGCGTCTGCACAGGTTGAAGTTTTTCCTTAGATATGTGCACGCACAAGCTGTGCTAGCGCTGCAAACAGAACGCACTTTCCTGCCTGTGTGTACGCACAGGTGTGTGCGTCCGCACAGGTCAAAATATTTGCAGGGTGTGCGTCCGCACGAGGTTGTGCGCCCGCACATATCAGAAATCTTAAAATTCTGCAACTTTGCAGATTTTCAGATTTTTAACACCAACTTTGAATGATCATAACTTCCTCTACAAAATTCCAAATTTCACAAACTTTATATCTATTTAAAGGATTTTCAAAGATCTTTCATTCTGAACAAATTTCAATCAGTTTCGAAAACCGAGGCAAAAGTTATGATCAAGCAAATTTCACCAAAAATCCCATTTTACCAAAAACCACAATTTACCAAATTTTCACAATTCTCAAACCACCTCCAACCAAAACAACATCAACCTCCCAATTACAGCACAACTACCCTCTTGGGTCAAAAATTCATCACTTACCACATCTTTTCATCACATTTCACCATTCTCCAACCATCAATACCAATCTCTCATCATACTTCATCATTTTCAACATTAATAGTATCATATCACAATTATCAATTTTCTATCATCAAACTCATTCATGCTTCTAAGCCATAAATAACAATAGTCATTCACCCCAATTTATCATACATCAAAATCTCAATATCATTATTTCTCAACATAACTATTTTAATTCAATATACAACATCAACCAACCATCATCAACACTCACATAAATTCAACCTATCCTATGGGTCACTAGCCTAAGTGTCCATGAATATTATATACTACATAGAGGAAACCGAAACCATACCTTGGCCGATTTCCTTTATGCACCAAAACCCAAATGAGCACAAGCTATGCTTTCCAACACACTCCAAGCTTTCAATTCCACTCTAATAAGCACAATTAAGTTCCAAAAGCCACAATAATCAAACTATATGCATACAATTCACCTCAAATCAACCTAGGGTTCCAATTAAACATAAATTCACAAGGGTTTAGTGGCTCATACCTCTTTCAACAGATTTGGATGTCAAAACCAAGGCTAAACAAGGCTTAGAGCAAACCTAAACATCCAAAATCACAAAAACTCATTTAACCCCAAAGCCCTAGGAACCGAAATTTTCAAGAGAGAAACTAAAAAAATTTCGAATTTTTCTTACCAATTTCTTACATGGGTTTCGTAGATCTCTTCACGAGGAACGTGTAGCCGCAAACGGTGCGGCGATCGGAGCTCTCTAGCTCAAGATATGGGCATTGGAAGATTGAGATGAATAGTACTCAATCTCTTCTCCTCTCCTTCTTCCAATTCTGATGTGTGTGTGTTTAATGAAGGTGAAAAGGGTTCACTTAGGTAGCATTTGGTGGAGAGATAGAGACGGAAAGACTGAAACTGAGAGACAGAGACTAAGAGACAGGGATTGAAATAAATCTCAGTATTCTGTTTGGTGCAAAATGGGAGACAGGAATTGAAACAAGAATGAAACTCTAATTTAATTTGCACAAAGGGTAAAATTAGAATTAATTAATTGAAATGAAAGTATTTTAGGTATAAAATGTTATTAAAGTTTCAGTCTCCATCTCTAAAAATTTCAGTCCCCTGTGTTCCTACTTTTTGGAGGTACTGAAATACTGAAATTTTAGAGACAGAGACAGAAATTTTAGTACCAGTCTTTGAACTAACAAACACGATACTAAATCTCAGTCTCTCAGTCTCTGTCTCAGTACCTCAAAACAAATGCTACCTTAGTGTTTATATATGTTGGGCTTGGGCCCAACTTGGGCCCGGTCCAACCTGTTAGCGTTTTTAGCCCGTTTGGCACAACTTCGGGCCAAACCTTTAAAATTAACGCATGGTTTCCCATTTCTAACATTTTTCTAAGGTTTTTACCGGTTTTCACTTTTTCTCATGCGATACCAGGCAGACTTGAACTGGTTCAACCGGTTTAACTGCCGGTTCGCGGTTTTTTGCGATTTTTCACAGAAAGCAGATTTTCTGACTCAGAAAAACCCACTGAGTCCAAAAATCACCTTTAAATCCTCAATTCTCTCTCTAAATTTTTAGAATCTAATTTGGGCAATATTAATCACTTAATTAACCGGTTGATTAATTGTGGTTCTTACAGTGTGCGTCAGCACGAGGGTGTGCGTCAGCACGAGGGTGTGCGTCCGCACATATCAGAAATCAAGAAATTCTGTAACTTTGCAAAATTTCAGATTTTTAACACCAACTTTGAATGATCATAACTTCCTCTACAAAATTTCAAATTCCACAAACTTTATATCGATTTAAAGGGTTTTCAAAGATCTTTAATTCTAAACAAATTTCAATTAGTTTCAAAAACCGAGGCAAAAGTTATGATCGAATAAAGTTTACCAAAATCCAGTTTTTACCCAAAATCACAATTTCCTCACTTCCTTTATAAAACACAACCAAACCAATTCAAACCATTCTAAACCATTCAAAACCCCATTTTTCATCAAAATTGACCTCTTGTGTCATAGTACATCAATCATACCGCATTTTTCCCTCACATTTCATTAGCCATACCTCAAATATCACATATACAACATATTTCCCAATCTTCATTATATTACCATCAATTCTCATCATCAAATCAACCACAATTCAAATTAATATTCAACAATGCTCATTTATCCACATCCATCATATCTCACTTCATCATTTAACCATAACAATAACACCAATTTATTATACTTCATCAACATAAACAATCATCAACAACATAAATTTCCAAACCTATCCTATGGGTCACTAGCCTAAGTGTCCATGAATATTATATACTACATAGAGGAAACCGAAACCATACCTTGGCCGATTTCCTTTATGCACCAAAACCCAAATGAGCACAAGCTATGCTTTCCAACACAATCCAAGCTTTCAATTCCACTCCAATAAGCACAATTAGGTTCCAAAAGCTCCGAAAGCTACAATAATCAAACTATATGCATACAATTCACCTCAAATCAATCTAGGGTTCCAATTATACATAAATTCACAAGGATTTAATGGCTCTTACCTCTTCCAATAGATTTAGATGTCAAAACCCAAGGCTAAGTAAGGCTTAGAGCAAACCTAAACATCCAAAACACAAGATTTCACTCAAAACCAAACCCAAAAATTCGAATTTCACAAGGGCACAAAAACTGGGTAGAGAATATTGAGAAAATTACCACAAGGCTTAGATAGAAATGACGGACTCGGCAAGAGCTTCGCGTAGCCGCTGACGGCACACGAATCGGAGCACCGTAACTCAAGATATCGCGACTTGAAGTGAGAAGTGAATAATGTTTTTCCCTTCTCTTTCTCTCTTCTCATGCAGCTGGTGTTTATGTTGTGTGAGTGGTTTATGGCTTAAAAGGGTTCACTTAAAGGATTTATATATGTTGGGCTTGGGCCCAACTTGGGCCCGGTCCAACCCGTTAGCATTTTTTACCCCGTTTGGCCTAACTTTGGGCCAAACCTTTAAAATTAACGACTGGTTTTTTATTTCTAACATTTTTCTAAGGTTTTTGACGGTTTTCACTTTTTCTCATGCGGTACCGGGCAGGCTTGAACCAGTTCAACTGCCGGTTTACGGTTTTTTGTAGAAATCACATTTTCTGACTCAAAAAAACCTACTGAGTCCAAAAATCACCTTTAAATCCTCAAATTCTCACTCTAACTTTTCGAAATCTAATTTGGGAAATATTAATTACGTAATTAATCGGTTGATTAATTGTAGTTCTTACAAGGATCACTAAGGAGAATGGACTGTAGGAGCTTCACCCTCAATCAGACTGGATCCACACAAATCCTGGGGTTCAGCTCTGGAAGAGAATTGGCGACCTCTCAAGAAAGGCGTTGATTATATACAGCCTGCCATAGAAGAAATCATTCATAGTTGGAGCAGACAGTAAGACTGGATTAATTCAGAAGAACAAAGCATCTCCAAACCTTAACTATCTTCTTATCATTGCATTCACCATAATTGAGTAACGTTTTCTTTATTTTCCTTTTATGTGATTAAACAACCAAACAAATTTTCTATCCACCTGACTAAGATCTACAAGATCACCATAGCTTGCTTCAAACCACAATCCTCGTGGGATCGACCCTGACTCACTCAGGTATTACTTGGACGACCCAGTGCACTTGCTGGTTCAGTTGTGCGAAGTGTAATTAATAGAATGGATGGAACCACATCAATCGCAAGTACCAGACAATACCAACTTTGTAACTTTGCTATCTAGAAGCCATACAATTCGCATGTCTCCTTCAAAAGTAAATATTAATGGTTGGCAATAACAGTTGCTTTTTCTTCTCGGGTATTATCAACTATAAGTAGCAAAACAATAGATAGTTGTAAACTACACTTGGTGTACATGAAGTATATGTGTTAAGAAATGAGCTTCATTTAAAATATGCACTGTGAAATGATGGCTTCCATCAGAGTAGTAATCAATAGCTTACTTTACTAACCACGGTTGGTTATAAACTTGTTAAAAGAGTTACTGAGTTTATAACATACTTTTGGAAATAGAACCGGACCGGCCAATTCAACTGGTAACTAATCACCAAACTGATCCGGTTAACATCATTAATTGCCTAGCAAAACCATGGTCAGTGAATGATAAACCACTATTTTATGGTTTATATTGTGTTTAATTATGTGGTTTTATCATGATCTTTACCCACTTATTCATTAAATAAGCATGCATTTATAATTCCTTCCTAAAGTTATTGCATGATTGAAAACTTGCTTCCTAGAGACTTTTAATTATGTATTTTATTTTTCCTTTATTCCATTCGATGCCGTGATCTGTGTGTTAAGTGTTTCAGGCTTTATAAGGCATGAATGAGTTGGAGATTGGAAAGGAAGCTTGCAAAAAATGGAAGGAACACAAGAAATTGAGAAGATGACCAGTGAGAAGCGATGCGGCCGCATGGATGACGCGACCGCGCGAAAGACAGGAAATCGCAATGACGCGGCCACATGGATGACGCGGCCGCGCGAATTGGAAACTACACAAGTGACGCGGAAGCGTGGACGACACGCCCGCGTGGCAAAGCAAAACGCCGAATGACGCGTCCGCCTGAATGACGCGTCCGCATGACATGCGCGATCTGCATAATCTGCAGAATCGCTGGGGGCAATTTCGGGCCTTATTTTGACCCAGCTTTCGGCCCAGAAAAGCAGACTAGAGCCAGAGAACATGCAGAAACCAAAAACAACATTCATTCTGCATAGTTTTAGTTTTTGAGATCTAGTTTTACTCCTCCTCTAGGTTTTCTCTCGACACATTCATAGTTTTTAGGATTTGTTATTTTCATTGTTTTTGCATTGGGATATTGAGAAGAGTTATTGCCTCATCAAGACTTCGACATTCTAGTTCGTTTTCTTTACTTGTCTCTTACTCTTCCATGTTCCTTAATTTACTTAATTTTACTATTGGATTATTTTAACATTTATTAATACAAGAATTACTTTTATTTTTAATTAATCTTTTGATCATTATTTATCATGTCCTTCTTTAATTCCCTTTCTTATGTTATGAATTTTACATTTACAATGATCGAGTAGTTTCCTAACTTGATGGGGAGTTGATTGAAAGAAACCCTTGAGTTGGGATGCTCAAGAGAAAGATTGTAATTGAGTTTATTGTTGGATTGCTCTCTAGTCACTAACACCAATCCTCCCAAGAGCGGATTGGAACTTGTGGATAGAAACAGCATTCCAACTTGTTTGACTTTCCCTTACTTAGTGAGGGACAACTAAACATAATAACCCCCAATTGTCAATTGATCTTGAGAGTACTCCAACAAGAATAGGGCTTCCAGCTAACAAACTCCCAGTCAAGGCTTTTATTTAAATTTATATAAATTCTCTAATTTAATTTTCTGCCATTCAACTCAAACCTTTTTGAAAACATATGATTAATAAAATAGCACACTTTTCTGCAACTCGTTGGGAGACGACCTGGGATCCATACTCCCAGTATTTTAATTTTAATTTCTGTGACACCCTTCTAAATTGATAAGTGGATTTCTGGTTGGTTGAGAACTATACTTGCAATGCATATTTTATAATCATTCTTAACTCGCCAATTTCAGCTACCATCAGTGAACCGGTCGAATCGGCAATTAACCGGTGATTCGCCTGGACCGGCCAATTTTTTAAAGGCTTTTCGGTTCAAATACCTCCCATCCAAACGGCACCATTTTATAGGTTATTAAAAAAATAAAAAAACCTAAATGACTACCCAAGACCCGCAACCCACTCCCACTCCCACCCCTCTCGGCCTCTCCTCTCTGAAACTGAACAACGTTTCAAAAAGAACCCTAGCCATCCACAGACACTGCAGCCACCTATAGCCACCCAACCCATAGCCACCGCAGCCCCACATCGTTGTCATCGCCGAACCTTTTTCTCCCTTCTCTCTTTATTGCCCTCTTTATCTCTCTGTCACTGCTTCGCTGCTCTTTGCCGTGGGTCGTTGTCACTGCTTCTCTACTCCTCGTCGTGGGTCGTCATCGCCATTTCTCAGCACCTCGTGATGGGTTGTCGCTGCTTCTCCTTTCCTCTCCTGCATTGTTTCTGCTTCTTCCCCCGGTCGTTTCTGCTTCTCCCTTCCTCGCCGGCATCATTTTTGCTTCTCTACTTCACACCGTGTCTCGCCATCGTGGCTTCTCTTTTTTGTGTGGTGTCTCGCAGTTGCAGTTTATTTCCATGGCCAAATTTTACAAATTTTAAACCCTCAGGTCTCAAGTCTCAGACTAACTTTCTCTGACTCTATTTCTCTGAAATTTGAAATTTATTCTGAATATGCATATGATGTATTATTGATTATTCTGAGTTTTGAGATATTAATTTTTTGAATTCTGTCTGTTGATGAGTTATAAATTCAATTATTTAATTTATTAATTCTGTTGAGATTGAATTTTAAATCCAATCTGTTGTACTTGTTATTTTGGTGAATTGTTATTTTGCTTTTATTGATTCAAAATAAAAACATTGCCACAATTCTACATTGAGTTATTTATGCTGATTTTTTCTTATTTTGGATTGGTAAATCTAGTTGCTGATTTTCTGATTCTGAATTATTGATGGTGCTATGGTGCATACTTCATTGCATTGTGCTGGACATTGAAATTTTCTTGATTTTGAGATATTTATGGTTTGATTCTAATTGCTTAGCTGCATTGTATTTATGTTGGAATTTTTTTATATTTTGTTGTTGATTATTTGTGAATTTTTAATCATAAATTATTGACTGGTTTATGAGCTGATTAGAAATAACTATGGCAGTGGTTGAATTTGTTGAAGGTATAAATAAAGATAGGAAAGATATTACAGAAAGAAGTCAAGAAGACTCAAGATTGGTTAGTTAGGATTGGTGTTCTCAAGTTGGTTATTAGTCTGCATAATAATTTTGCAGTACATGTATAAATAGCTATGAATTATCAGGCTCTAAAGAGAGAGATATAGATAATTGCTTTTGTATACACTTTTTTTTTCTTACACTAATAAAGAGGTATATTCAGATTACAATAGGTTACTGATTTTCGTTCTGTTTTCTTGAAGAATTCATTTGTTGTTTTTTGTTTTTCAACCTATTGTATTGTTCTTCATTTAGTTTTGGCTTCTTGGTAGAATTGAAATGTTGAATTCATTTTAAATTGTTGAATTAGGTTTGGATTGGTTTTGAATTAGTTTTAAATTAGTTTATGAATTGCTGAATTATTTCTTAGATATAATTGTAGCTGACTAATTCAAATTTTAATATTAAGTTATTCACTATTTGATATTTTTTTACATATAGTAAAAGTCCTAGACCAATAACAATAAAGAAAAACCATAATATAAGAGTGGTTATATAGGAGAGTATGGGTGGGTTGGGTTCATGAGTGAGTTTTCAAGTGGGTTGAAATCTTGAGCCCATGACCATATAAAAAAAGTGCTTATCACTATCACTAAAGAATTTAACATCAAAATCTTTGCATATTATTTTATAATAAAAATTCAATTTACAATTTATTTATAAAAAAATATATTCATTTTATTAACCACTACTTATGCTAATTAATAAACCTTAGCTTATAATATTCTATCATGCTCTTCGTATGGAATTAGAAAGATAAATTCAAAAAAAGTTCATAAAAACATGGTTTTCATATTCTTTTAACTAATGACTGAGAATAAGATATTAATTATACATAGATAAAAGTAAACACATCAAAAGTATATGTATATTGATGGATAGATAAAAAAATAAAAGATGGATATAACAAATACTTTTTTCTATTGTTCTTGGATATAACAAACAGTTAAACTTATCAGCAGAGACTTTAATCTTATTCTCATGACAAAAACAAAAAGTACCTTTTTTGTCATGGCCTAATAGGCCCTATGCCCGAAACTACCTTTTTTTCTCATGCATGAATATAATCTTATGTTGTTTGAAGCAAATCAAAGGCCTAATTAGCGAGAATAGTGGCAGGTCTCATACATGAATATGATTCCTAGTTGTGCCAAACAGCCCAAACAGCC
>NC_029792.2:39615933-39618243 GCF_000816755.2 Arachis ipaensis
TTATGTTATACAATGTGAGCCTCATACTCCACTCCCTGCCATAAAAGCATTACTTAGTTTTTTTCTTCATTTCGAAAAGAAAAACCCCTACCAACTCTCTACTTGTTAACTTTCCAAAATACCGATTCCAGAAGAGAAGACGAAGCAGAGACATGGCTATTTTTGCCTCCAGGGGTGACATTAACAGGTACAAAAACTTCAATCAAATTACTTTCATCAATCTATATTCTTTATTGTATACTATCAGACACATGCATGTGTATTCCTTAAAAATCAGAGGTTTATACTGCAAAGTGGGTACTTGTATTTGAATTTCTTTATTATGTTTGAATATCTGTCTATGGGTATAAATTGAAAAACACGTTACCCTTATCACGAAGAATATTTGTCTCAAAACTCAATTGGTGCATCTTCCTGACAATCAGATTACCTTTTGTGGAAAATGGAACTTACTAAATCAAAATAGTACAATCTAATATTGTTTACGTTTTTAATAACATAAAAGATTTATAGCAACAACGAATAGTTGGCCTACAGATAACGACAGAATGATCAAGTTTCATCTTGTGAAAGTAAAGGTAAGTTCATTTTTTGTAATTTTATGTTAAATAGACTTAAATTTGAATTTCCACCGCGACTGAAATATGTTCATATAATGTTAGGGTGAAAGACATTTTTCCAAACACTTCTTAACCACATATGGCAACAAATTTGTTAATATATGTTTTGCAATTGATCACTGTGACAACTGCCTAAAGATACAGTTAGTCGGTAATCATGTGAATAGAGTTATAGAAGAAGACACATTTGAGAGAATTAAAGCTTTTTATCATTCAGAAAGAGATGTAATAGTTAAGCTTTAGTATGTAGGCTTTGGTCTCTTTTATCTTTCCCTGTGAGATAGGATGAACTTTGAGTTAGCTTTGACACCAAATCCAAATTTCTATGTGAGAGACCAACTAACCTCTCACAAACTTGATCAAATTGAAGTGAATTTCAATCTAAAGTACTCACAAAAGCATGAACAACCTAAAGTGACCACTGATGAGCGGATATTTTATACGCTTTTTGGGGTTAATTTCATATAGTTTTTAGTATGTTTTAGTTAGTTTTTAGTTTATTTCCATTAGTTTTTAGGAAAAATTCATATTTCTGGACTTTACTATGAGTTGTGTGTTTTTCTGTAATTTCAGGTATTTTTCTGGCTGAAATTGAGGGAGCTGAGCAAAAATCTGATTTAGGCTGAAAAAAGACTGCTGATGTTGTTGGATTCTGACCTCCCTGCACTCAAAGTGGATTTTCTGGAGCTACAGAACTCGAAATGGTGCGCTTCCAATTGCGTTGGAAAGTAGACATTCAGGGCTTTCCAGAAATATATAATAGTCCATACTTTGCTCAAGGATAGATGACATAAACTGGCGTTCAACGCCAGTTCTCTGCCCAATTCTGGCGTCCAGCGCCTGAAGAATCCTATTCCAGGATGATCGAGAACCAACAGATGATTAGCCATGCTGTGACAGAGCATGTGAGCATATTCTTCACTGAGAGGATGGGATGTAGCCATTGACGACGGTGATTCACAATTCGTGCACCAAGTTTTTGGCGCCGTTGCCGGGAATTGTTCGTGTTTGGACAACTAACGGTTTATTTTGTTGCTTAGATTAGGAAAAATTTTTCTTTTTTGGTTTAGAGTCTTTTATTATTTATCCCTTGTTAAAACACTTTAAATTTATAGCTCAATTAGTTAGAACGTGTTATTTATGTTCATAGTAATTGGCTGTCATATTTTAAAATCTTTTTCAAAAATATTTTTTTCTATTAAATCCTGTGCCAAACTTTAAGTTTGGTGTTTTCTTGTTGATTTTTCAAAAAAAAAAATTCGAAAATTTATTTTGGTTTTCTAAAAAATTTTTAAGTTTGGTGTTCTTCCTTTGTGTTCTTGTGTTCTTGTGAGTCTTCAAAGTGTTCTTGAGTTTTTCTTGTGTCTCGATCTTAAAATTTTTAAGTTTGGTGTTCCTTGGTGTTTTCCCCCCAAAAAATTTTCGAAAACAAGGAGCATTAGATCTAAAAATTTTAAATCTTGTGCTATCTTATTGTTTTTCTCTCTCTTCTTAAAATTTAAAAATATCTTTTCTCTCTATTTTAAAGCATCTTTTTCAAAAATTAATTTTTAAAATTCAGATTTTTTTTAACTTCCTAACCACTTTCTCTCTCCTCAATTTTTCGAAAATCTTCACCCACTTTTATTTATTTTTATTTTATTTTCGAAATAAATTAATAAATAAATAAATAAAAATATTTTCTCTATTT
>NC_029792.2:39618294-39636142 GCF_000816755.2 Arachis ipaensis
GATCTGGTGCTGAACGCCCAAAATGGGCACAATTCTGGCGTTCAAACGCCAGGAACAGACAAGGAGTTGGCGTCTAACGTCACTCCAGTTTCTAACTCTGGCACTCAATTGCCAGTGAGGGATCAGACACACACAAATGCTGATAACAACCCCTCTAAAAAGTCTTCTTCAACCACTTCTGTAGGCAATAAACCTGCAGCAACTACGGTTGAGGAATATAAAGCCAAGATACCTTATCCTCAAAAACTCCGGAAAGAGGAACAGGATAAGCAATTTGCTCGCTTTGCAGATTATCTCAGGACTCTTGAAATAAAGATTCCATTTGCAAAAGCACTCGAGCAAATACCTTCTTATGCCAAGTTCATGAAAGAGATCTTGAGTCATAAAAAGGATTGGAGAGAAACAGAAAGAGTTCTCCTCACTGAAGAATGCAGTGCAGTCATTCTGAAGAGCTTTCTTGAAAAGCTTAAAGACCCTGAGAGTTTTCTGATACCATGTATATTAGAAGGTAATTGCACCAAGACAGCCTTATGTGATCTTGGGGCAAGCATCAACTTAATACCTGCATCCACTATCAGAAAGCTTGGCTTAACTGACGAAGTTAAACCGACCCGGATTTTCAAAAATCGCAAAACCTCTAAGCATTCTGCTAGCTACTGACACGCCATTTGTGTTTGACACAGAGTGCTTGCAGGCGTTCGAAACGCTGAAAGCTAAGCTGGTCATAGCACCAGTCATTTCTGCACCAGACTGGACGTTACCATTTGAGCTAATTACTGATGCAAAGTACTACTTGTGGGATGAACCTTATCTCTTTAAGAGATGTGCAGATGGAATTATCCGCAGGTGTGTGCCTAGAGAAGAGGCGCAGAGGATCCTATGGCATTGCCATGGATCTCAATATAGAGGCCATTTCGGAGGTGAGCGAACAGCAACCAAGGTCCTCCAATGTGGCTTCTATTGGCCCACACTCTATAAAGATTCCCGAGAGTTTGTACGTAACTGTGACAGTTACCAAAGAGCTGGTAATCTGCCTCATGGTTACGCCATGCCTCAACAAGGAATCTTGGAAATTGAGTTGTTTGACGTATGGGGAATTGACTTTATGGGACCTTTCCCACCATCATACTCAAACACTTATATTCTGGTGGCAGTTGACTATGTATCAAAATGGGTTGAGGCTATTGCCACACCCACCAATGATACTAAGACAGTGCTGAAGTTCCTCCAGAAACATATCTTTAGCAGATTTGGTGTCCCTAGAGTACTAATCAGTGATGGGGGCACTCACTTCTGCAATAAATAGCTTTACTCTGCCATGGTTCCGTATGGAATTCGCCACAAGGTGGCTACTCCATATCATCCACAAACTAATGGGCAAGCTGAAGTCTCTAACAGAGAATTAAAGAGAATCCTAGAACGGACAGTAAATACCCATAGAAAGGATTGGGCAGGGAGCTTGGATGATGCTCTGTGGGCTTACAGAACAGCATTCAAGACCCCTATAGGGACCTCTCCATACCAACTGGTGTATGGTAAGGCATGTCACCTGCCCGTGGAACTGGAACATACGGCCTACTGGGCAACCAGATTCCTAAACTTTGATGCCAAATTAGTAGGAGAAAAAAGATTGCTCCAGCTAAATGAGCTAGAGGAGTTCAGATTCACAGCTTTCGAAAATGCAGAGCTACAAAAGTTGAAATGGCGCGATTCCAATTGCGTTGGAAAGTAGACATCCAGGGCTTTCCAGAAATATATAATAGTCCATACTTTGCTCAAGGATAGACGACGCACTGAGAGGATGGGATGTAGCCATTGACGACGGTGATCTCCTACATACAGCTTGCCATGGGAGGACGTGCATGCGTGAATCAGAAGACAGAGGAAAGCAGAGATTCAGAAGACAAAGCATCTCCAAAACTCCAACATATTCTCCATTACTGCACAACAAGTAACCTTTAGTCCATGCTCTCTTGTTTATTCGCAATTCAACTGATAAATATAATTGACTTCCTGACTAAGAATTACAAGATAACCATAGATTGCTTCAAACCAACAATCTCCGTGGGATTCGACCCTTACTCACGTAAGGTATTACTTGGACGACCCAGTGCACTTGCTGGTTAGTGGTACGCGTTGTGAAAAGTGTGATTCACAATTCGTGCACCAACCACAATTAGCGATGATTCTAATCAGTCAACAAATGATGAAGAATTAGCAGGCCTTAACACAGTTGATCTTGTGGAAATGGATAATCACATGAGGTAACATGATTCTTACTCCGTATTTGTTACCTTTGACTTGGATAGGTTGGCACATTCCATTCCTTTCAATAAACAAAATCCTAAAAATCAATTATCTGACAATTAATTGTGTTCAAATTTGTTGTTCTATCTTAGAGACATGATTTTCCACACTTACTCTAAAGAACTTAAGCCAAGTGACATCAGAGCCAGCAGGATGGTAAAATTACACAACACTAATGTGAGTATATCCTGTATGGTTCACTTAATTTAACTTGTTGGCAATTAGACTTATAATTTTATTTTGAAATGACGCTCGCAGTATGTGCCAGTGGACTTCGCAGAAATATTGAAAACCTTTGGAGATGGTGCCATTTGGACTATAATAGGTCCCCTTTTGCCACACAGGAATACTTTCCTATTCCAAGCCCATCAAAACCCTACTAATCCTTTAGATATCACGTATGGACTCGGATGGCATAATTTTTGCAAGGCGCATGTGCTGAAACCAAAAGATCTTCTAGCCTTTAGGATAGTCTGCAAATGTAATTTGATAATGGAAATAGACATTCAAAGATATCCGAGGGTGTAAAATTTCTGCAAGTCTTGCCAGAAGATTGTTTTTTATGAGCTGACCCCTGATATAATAATGTATCTTTTGAGCTAGAGTTATTAACTGATGTAAAATATTGTCTAATATTATGAATCATAATTAGCGTTTTGGCTGTGTAGCATTTCATATTTTGTTCAAAAACATTGTCCAACACACACACACACACACAACACACACACACACACATATAAATATTAACCTGTTGTGATGAAACCCACAGGATTGATCTTCCATGAACTACCTTGTCAGAATATTTTGTAGCAAGGAAAACAACCCTTATGATAATACTTCACGTAATATATACTTGGTAGATTCCTCTTTAAAAGTATTTCAACCTTAGTGAACTATGTATATGCTAAAAAAGCTTGTTCAAATAACTTTTAATACAACCACGTTGTACTATAACTGCCTCTTAATTCTACTTATATTGCAAGTCCTTATTTTCTTGTATAACCATGTATATCTATTTAAAAACTAACTAAAACATATATACATATAGTCATCAATATTCTAAAGCACACCATGGTGATGCATCTGTTGACAAAACAATTTTCGGACAAAGCAACAACTAAAATAAAAAGCAACCACATTTCATGACACTATAATACTAAAGCAACAACACGTAATATAACATATTCAACATTAGTTTTATAACATTAATTGCTCATTTCACCCTTATGCGAATAACTCAAACCAAGATTACTCCAGCTTCCTCTTTCCAACATTTCTCTTGAATGACTTGTTGCTGGAACCTTGACCATCTAGAGTACATATCCCTACCATCGCAGCATTCTCGACGACCTCACCGACCACCAATTTAGTGGGACTGGCATGGACATTTTCATATTTGCTTTCAGTTGGGTAGTCCTGCGTGCACAAAAAAAGTAAGGCATTCTAAAACATAACATCTTATAAATTAACTTTTGGGCAATGTTTAATTGCCTTCTAACCTTCGATGGAGATGTAAAACCCAACCCATTTGCTTTTGATTTAGTTTCCAATTGGCAACTACCACCCAAAGTGGTGGAAAAACTTTGATCCCCTTCATGAGAACCACCACCCAAAGTGGTAGAAAAACTGTAAACCCTTCCCTGAACCACCGAAACATACTACTTGTAAGCAACAAAAGTAGGTAGTATATTAACAAACAAAACATGTTAAACCAAATGTCAGCATACCCTAATATTAACGGAAGTTGGAGATTCTGTTCAATAAAGACCTATCAGCGATTCATCATCACTTAACTTAACTACATTGTAAGCCTGGCCAATCGACCTGATATTCCGAGATGTCACAGATAATTTGAACAAATACTTCCTCTCAATAATCGCATCAAAAGCTTTCGGATACAAACTGCCCAGGTATGTGTCTTATGTTTTGGCAATTAACAACTTAGAGACAGCTAGTAGAGAGCCAAACATTGGTTTAGAATTTCTCAATGTAGAAAATAAGCGTTTTGTTGCGAGTATAGTCCAAACCAACACTTAACCCTCAATCAAAGTTTAAAATATAATATTATCACAATCCAAAACAATTATAAACCAGGAGTTTTAAATCCCAGGTCGTCTCCCTCAGACCATACAAATTAGTGTGCACACCTTTGGTTGTGAAATGCAGAGGATTTTCAATCATGGAACGAAAAAAATTAAAAAAGAACGAAAGAACAAAAGAACTAGCAAGAGATTAAAAGACAATTAATGCAAATTAGAAGAAAACAAGGTCAAAACTAGTGAAAATGTGATAATTGCATAAAAGAGCCTTAACTTGGGAATGAAAATTAAGGAATTGTATCATTGTCATAACCACAACTATGGCAATTATGATGAGTTAATCTCACTTCGTCAATTGATAAACCCCAATTTTGTGGTTTATCTTGTGCTTAATTTAGGAGATTTTATCAACTTATCTCATATTTATTCAATGAAATAGCATGCTTTTGTAATTCTCCCTAATTTGTGCTTAAGAGTGAAAACATCCTTTTTTAGGCCTTTAAATTGCTAATTTTAATTCACTTTAATTGCATTCGATGCCTTGATATGTTTGTTGAGTGATTTCAGGCTTATAAGGCAAGGATTGGATGGAAGAAGTGAAGAGAAAATAATGCAAAGTGGAGAATTCATGAAGAAATGAGCATTTGGAGGATTCAAGACCACGTGCACGCGTCATCCACACGTACGTGTACGCATGAGGAGGGAATTTGCAAGGTGACGCGCACGCGTCGACCACGCGCACGCGTGATGCTGGTCACGTGACCTCATTAAAGGCAATATACTGGGGGCAATTTTTGAGCCATCCAGGCACAAATCCAACTCATTTCTGAAGCTATTAGAGGCTGAATCCAAGATGGGACAAAGCTGGAGCAATTAGATAATGTAGGAATCATGCTTTAGGTTAGTTCTAGAGAGAGAAGCTCCCTCTTCTCTCTAGAAATTAGGGTTCTTAGTTTAGTTTTCTCTTAGATTTAGGTTTAATTACTTGTTTGGATTTTGTTTCCTTTACTTTTCCTTGTTGATTTGCTTCAATCTTCTTAGTTTCTTTTGTTAATTTCTCTTTTATGCCTCTTTTTAGTTTATGAACACTCTTGTTAATTTCCCTTTCATTTAATGCAATTTTATGTTTCATGCTCTTTTAATGTCTAATTGAGTTGTTATTGTTATTTTCTTGCATTGGGTAGTTGTAGAATTTACTATTTCTTGCAATTTACTATGCTTTCCTTTTATGCCTTCCAAGTGTTTGACAAAATACTTGGGTAGAGTTTAGAGTAGTTTTTGAGCATTCTTGCCTTGAAAAGAGAAATTGGGCAATCTTGAGTCATTAATACCTAATCTAGATTGGTGATCTAGAGTGATTAGTTAGTCTTGTATCCATTAACATCACTTATGAATTGGGATTAACTAGTCCTATTTGACTTTCTCTCAATGTAAAGATAACATTATACCTTCTTCCGATGTTGGAGATGACGAAATAGGATTAGCTCTTGTTAAGTATTGTGTTATGATTAATGACTAGGATAGAAAACCTAGATTCTCAATCCTTGCCATGAATGCATCTTTTTAGTAGTTGTTATATTTAGTTGCTTGATTTACCTTTATTGTCATTTAAATTCTCGCCTTTTTAATTTCTTGCACTTTTATCAACCCAACCCGTGAAACTCATAACCAATAATTGAGCACTCGATTGTGATTCCTAGGGAGAACGACCCGAGACTAATACTCTCGGTTATTTTTATTGGGTTTGACTTGTGACAACTAAAATTAAACTTTGATTGAGTGTTATCTGTCGGTTTGGAACTATACTTGCAACGAAGTTATTTCCTCTTACCGAGAAGAAATTCTAAGCCGACGGTAATGCTACATCATCAACCCCTAACATCGAGGAGTAAGTCAAGCAAGCATAATTGACCCTAATCCACAAGTCCTAGCTAACTTACTAATTAACTTAGTAAAAAGCTAGCGTTAGTGGAAACAAGAGTCAACTAAAAACCCAAGAATTACGACTAAATGTTTGACATTATGACTCTACTATCTTAGGAACTCATTACCCAAACCAAGGTGTGAAAATCTATAATTTAAATTTTCACAAACACCTTGTGGGCATAAAAGCAAAACATGACAATTTGCAAAAGATAATGAAAACTATAACCAAACTATGCATAATATCAACAATAGAAACTCAATCAAATATATATAAATCATAAAACATCAAATTCATCAACTAAAGATTTAAGAAATCAAAATTGCATATTGACGATCGGTTTTTCTATCGGTAAAGAAATTTACAAATATAATCGCGTTGCAAGTATAGCTTCTAAACCAACAGAAAATCCTTTCGTACAAACGTTTGGTTGTCACAAGTAACAAACCCCTTTAAAATTGATAACCGAAGTATTTAAACCTCGGGTCGTCTTCTCAAGGAATTGCAGGGAGGTGTTCTTATTATTAGTTATGGAAAATAGTGTTTTTAGATTTTGAAAGGTTTGAACAAGGAAAATAAATTGCAGGAATTAATAAATTAATATCTAATAAAACTCTTGACAAGGTATGAAAATTCAGAAGTCCTATCCTAGTTATCCTTATGAGAATTGAGTTTAATCCCACTTAGTTAACCTTTACGAAAGCAAGGAAAAGTCAAGTGGACTAATTAGTTAGATCCCCAAGTCCTAGCCAACTCCTAAGGAAAGACTAGAGTTAGTGGAATTCAATTCAATTAGCAAAAATAACAATTAACAATCACGATAAGTTTGATAACTCAAGAGCCTCCAGTTAATCAATTAAAGCCAAGAATATAAAAAGTTAAATAAGAATCATAAATCTGAAATACCTCAATTTATTAAATAAAGAAAATCCTAACATGAATGGTTCATAAGCCAATTTTGCCAACATAAGTAATTAAAGAAAAGCATTAAAGTATCTTGAAAGTAAAAGAGAAATATAAAGTAAAAGGAATATTGAACCTGAGAAGAAGTTGAAATCCTAAATTAAGAGAAATCCTAATCCTAATCCTAAGAGAGAGGAGAGAACCTCTCCTCTAAAAACTACATCTAAATTATGAAAAGTGAATAATCGGGAGATCTCCTATGAATGGATGCATTCTCCCACTTTATAACCTCTAATCTGTGTTTTCTGGTCTTGGGATCTGGGCCAAAAGGGCTTCAGAAGTTGCTGGGGGCATTTTCTGCAGTTTTTGGTGCGTGGCGTCTGTCACGTGTCCGCGTGGGTCACGCGGTCGCGTCATTTGGAGTTCTGCTCTTCCACGCGGTCACGTCAGGCACGCTTCCGCGTCAGTTGTACTTCACGCGAATCACACGTTCGCGTCGTCTACACGGACGCGTCATTTCCAGTTTCTTCAAAAACTTTATTTTGTGTTTTCCTTCCATTTTTGTATGTTCCCTTTCCATCCTTTAAGTCATTTCTGCCCTATAAAGCCTGAAAGCACTCAACACACAAATCACGACATCGAATGGTAATAAAGGATGATCAATTTTAATATTTCTAAAGCATAGGAAACATGTTTTTCACATATATCACTCAATAAGGAAGGGAAAGTAAAACCATACAAATTACATGAATAAATGGGTGAAGGATTGAATAAATCACTTAAATTGAGCACAAAATACATCATAAAATATGGGTTTATCACATATATTAACAAAGTAGCTTTAACTCTAAGAAAATATAGCAAGAGTAGTGTAATTAAAGAGGAAATTAAAGATTACTTACAATGAGACAAGCAAAATCCAAGATCAAAACTAAAATTATAGAATTTTACTATGAACCCTAAATAAAACCCTAAGAGAGAATTAGAAGAAAACTATTCTACACTACTCCTACTCCTAATTAATTTGTAATGTATGTAAAAATGTGGCCTCTTTTGATATGAAACGATGTCCCTTTGATATAGCATTCCATGTAGCTTCAGAAACTCTAAAAATTGGGCCAAGAGGTCACAAAATCGCGAGCCACGTGCTTTATTAATGAAGTCACCTGCCCAAACTTGTGCATACGCACAGGGTTGTGTGCGTACGCACACTAGCTAATTTTCATTTGTGCTTACGCACAGGAGGTTGTGCATACGCACAGGAGGTTGTACATATGCACACTTGAGTGTGTGCTTCTCCTTTATTCTCTTTATGTGTTCTCCCCTTTTGCATGATTTCTTCCACTTCTACCAAACCATTCTTGCCTAATTGGCCTGAAATCACTTAATAAAACATATTACGGCATCGAATGGAATAAAAGTGGAATTAAATTAATCTATTTAAGCACAAAAACATGTTTTCACATTCAAGTGCAATTTAGGAATAAAACACAAAAGAATGCTATTTTAGTGAATAAGCGTGGATTTATGTGATGAAATCCACCTAATTCTAGCCAAAATTTACCATCAAATATGGATTCATCAACAGCTCCTGCCGATAATTGAAAATATTATTAATCACAAAGACTTACATTTGGATCACGTATTTCACTGGCTGATTTTTCAACAATAGCTTTGGCTTCTGAATTCCATAAGGCCACCTTAATACAACTGGTACCATCAGTAAGGATGACAGCAAGGCGATATCTATAAACAACACAATTTTAATGGCAATTAGGAACACCAAGCTGTATTCAATGACGGATCCAGAAAATTTTGATAGTGGGGGGCAAATAGAATTTTATTATTTAGGTTTTATATTTTAAAAAAAATGAGTAATCTTTTTGCTTAACAATACAATCAAAATATCTCTCTTTTTATATAAAATAATGTTACACATTCAAGTTTTTTTTTGTTAAATAAACCCAACCAAATTAATCTAAGATAACAAAAATTAGTTTTGACTAGCATTATTCTATGTCTTATTGTTTAACTTGATTAGACTTAGTTCATAAAAAGACTTGAATGTGTAGTATTTTTTTTACATATATAAGTAAATACTTATTTAGAAATTTTCATAGTTGAAAAAGTTCTTTCAATTAATGCAGTTGTTACAAAAAAAATTAAAACTAATATAAAAAAAAATATAAGAGTTATGCTATGTGTACACCAAAATTAGCCACCAAAGTCAGTCACAAGTATAAAATACATGCTGGAATACAAATATGCATTGAAAATAAATTAAACTACACATGTATTTATACATAAATGCATTGGTGGTTGATTTTAGTGGCTGCTTTTGGTGCACAAATAACATTTTTGTAAAGATAAATAATACTCTTTCGAGTCGATTTCTAAAAAGAACATAAATTTCATTTAAATTGAGAATTGATCATTCTAATGACATCTAATATGAAATTTTTAAATTGATTATGAAGTACCAAAAATTGAATAAAAAATTATTGTGGGGTCAAATTTAATAATTTAGTGGGGGCAAATAAATATTATTATCATATGCTACTCAAAAAAATTTCAAATTGTAGTGGGGCGCTTGCCCCCGCACGCACAAACATACATCCGTCCCTGGCTGTATTGTGACAGATGCTAAATAAATGAACATTAATACATCCTTATTATCATCTAATTACCTGAGAGTGCCATTAAACCCCACCTTTCTATAATGGTCACACCAATAGCGGTCCTTATTTGGCTGCACTTTTTTGGAACATGTGTTGCACGATACGTTGAACCAATCCTTCAAACCCACATTGACAGAAACTATGGTACCAACAATCGACCAGGATGTCTCCTAACCATTAAAAAATCATAACCTCTTTCCATCAACAGATTACGTAAAATAAAGGAATGTTTAAACTCAAAAACTAAATCAAGAAGCTCACATGGTCCAAGTTGAGAACTTCTTCCATTAACTTGATTGAAGTTGTTCCCCGGGACATTTCATCTGACACGGAAGGCTAGCCATGACTCTCAATAAGATTGATTATCTGAGAAGCTAAATCACCTTGCTCAAGCAAACTATATAACACAAAAATATTGAACATAACATAGCACAGTCTTTTTTGGTAAAAAAATTATCCACATTTGAAGATAAAAAACTAAAGAAATAGACCTTCACTTTTTTTCATTTTTGCATACCTCTTTTTGAAACTAATAGCAGCAAGGAAGTCAGCATTACAATATACTCAAGAAGGATCAAAGCTACTTTGGATGTTAACATCATTCAAATACACATATGGTTTAAAAAACTGGGCAACCATAACTAATGGCTCACAATCTGGCCTATGTAGAAACGTAACCATTTCATCAACAAAGTTGCCAAATAGAGTACACTTCATCTTATGTCCCCTAAAAATATAGGCAGAATGCATGAATAAGAACACCACCAAAGTCACACACAAACACCTAATATAGAATAAATTATAACCCCATCAAAATAATTTATTCAAAAATTATTCAACAACAAAAGGAGTCTCAAGAAAATAAACTCTAAATCCTCTAAATAAACCACCATGCGTTTAGTGTGTTGCCTAGTTTTGGTTACCAAATCTCTTGCATTTTCTTTAGCTACCACATGACCAATGCAATCTACATAAGACATGGAAAACATATTCCAATCACTAACTCTTCGCTCAAAATCAAGGTGACCAAGAATTAAAGTAACCATAATAACTTAGAATGAAAGTCTCAATACTAACCGATCAGGTGGTTTTGAGCGACGATCGAAGCCGTTGACTCAATTTCTTCATACTTTGTGAATTAAAACGGGTTGAAAAGAAATGTGTCAGGGGTGAGTCTAGACACAGACGTTTTCATATAAAAACTTAGTTTATTTTTGTGAGGTGTACTCCTTACTGATTTTCCATAGCCTTGCACAATAAAGTTCTTCATGGAATAGATTTCATGCTCACGGATAACACTCCTAAATATCACAATGCTGTTCCTCAGTACAGTTCAATAGATTCGATCACCCTATGAACAAAAGCCAACCACACAAAAATAAAGTAAGAAAAATTTAAGAAAAACATTAATAAACCCACAGGCTTCATCACACTAAAATAATAACGATATCAATACACGATACACTTACCTGTTCATCCTGAGGATCATCTCGATACTAAAAACTTCATCTGAATTTCACTGACTCGAGACCTCGTACATTCAAACAATGCCTACCACCACAGACCATTCTAGTTTAGACGGGTTGATGTCTACCACACGATTAAATCCATGGGTTGCACTATTTGAAACATTAAGCATTGCCATCTGAAACTACCTCTATAGTGTATATATCTTCTACATACACTACCCTATCACACAAACATGTATATATATAGCATCAGCTTCACACAAGGCAGACCAAAAAATTGTCATAAAAAATTGCCATTGAAATGTATTAACAGCGCGGGAAAGTTTAACATCTTTTATGCATGCTTAATCCAAGTTGGCGATCCTGTAAATTACTTATCAACCAATAAGAAAACAGAGAGTTAAGTTTATTGTATGTCTAACTTTGGGATTGCTGAAACTAAATTGGTGACTGAGAAGGACAAAGTTGGGGAGTAACCAAATGCTTCATACCAGTAACCAAATATCATGTCTAACCTTGGTATTGTCGAAACCAAATTGGCGACCGAGAACGACAAAGTTGGAGAGTAACCAAATGCTTCATATCAGTAACCAAATTGGTGAGTATGCTTTGTCACCTCATTGATAAGCATGTATTACTGTATTAGGCAATATGGGTTTGTATCACTGTTTTGCTATTCTACTTTTATTAATATAAAGATTCCTATTATATATTAATATTAATAATAGATTAATATATATTAATAATTTAATTAATAAATATATGAGTAAAGGATAAATAGGTCTCTGACCTTTTTTTCGCAGATATTATTGTCTCTAAATATTGAAAAATACATTCATGTCCCTAACCTCTCCAAAACATGGACAAATTTACCTCTCTGTTGAAGTCACTCTGTTGGACCCGACAGAAAAGTCTGACGTGGCTCCCGTAACGCTGACCTGTTGATAAACCCCAATTTTGTGGTTTATCTTGTGCTTAATTTGGAGAATTTTATCAACTTTTCTCACATTTATTCAATGAAATAGCATGGTTTTGTAATTCTCCCCTAATTTGTGCTTAAGTGTAAAAACATGCTTTTTAGGCCTTAAAATAGCTAAATTTAATTCACTTTAATTCCATTTGATGCCTTGATATGTTTGTTAAGTGATCTCAAGTTTAGAAGGCAAAGATTGGATGAAGGAAAAGCATGCAAAGTGGGAGAACTCATGAAGAAATGAAGGAACTGCAAAGCTGTCAATCCTGACCTCTTTCTACTCAATCGATCATAACTTAATATACAGAGGTCCAAATGAGGTGGTTCTAGTTGCCTTGGAAAGCTAACATCTGGGGCTTCAAAATGATATAAAATTTTTTATGGTTGCCTTGCAGTTAGGTGACGCGCACATGTGCATCACGCGCACGCGTCGCAGGACCAGCGTGGACCATTTTGGGCAAAACGTGGCCAGCGATTTCTGAAGCATTTTGGACCCAATCCAACTCATTTCTGATGCTATTGAACCCAAGGATTGAGGGGGGAATGAACAAAGTAGTCATAGTTTAGTTTTTCATCATGTTTTAGAGTAGAATTCTAGAGGAGAAGCTCTCTCCTCTCTTGATGTGTGAATTCTTTGATGACACGTGGCTTTGATCTTTTGAAAACAGGACATATTAGTCCCTATGCACCAAAACGACGCCTTTTCACCACCTCCCCTCCAAACACACTTTAATTCCCTTATGCTGCAATACGCCATTTCACCCCCAAAGCCAAAAGCCTCGCTTATTGTCTCTTCTTTTTTCCAAATCTTAATCATTAACAGTTGATCCTCTCGTTGCACGTGACCTCAATTCATGCTTCAAATTCCTCGTTTCTTTCTCCCTGGAGCCTCGTCACCGAAAGCTCACCTCCGCCACATTCATCGGTTCCAACGGCAGAGAGGAAGATGACCGCCTCATCTGGTGGCCGCCGCAGCCCGTCTTGGACCTCGCATGCCTTGCCGTCGATTCCGGCGGTGACCCCTTAGCCATTCATCGCCTCCTCAATCCACCGCTATGATTCCATAAATGAGAAGGAGAAGAGAATGGAGAAGCCTACCACTACAAGGTGTAACATCAACTGTGACTATGGGTAAAGCAATGGGAGCAGGTTCAGTTATAGGCTGGGCTGGTGCCGGTGCTCTTAGGACTCCTCAAAATCCTATGATGGGTTTTGGAATGGGTATAGATATGGATATGGACATGGGCATGAACAATGGCCCAGGTGCTGCTATGGAAATGGGAATAGGAATGAACAATGGCCCTGGTGCTAGAATGGGGATGGAGGGCTACAGAGGCATTAATCCATCAATGGGCATGGGCATGGGCATGGGAATGGGTATGGGGCAAGGAGTCCAAATGCAACCCCCTATGGGAATGCCTCCCGAGTCTAACATGCCAGGTAACTATAATAAATCCATGATGGGTCCGTGTAGTTATGCCTAACAGCCATATGGTGGCTACCAGTGAGTTAGGACGAATTTGAAGTCTAGAGAGCATGGTGAAGTATAGTCACTTGGTTGTTTTGTTACAAGTTGAGAGATAAAATGTCTAAGTGCCAATGCTGCTAGTGATCCACGTAGTGACATTAATTTTATAGCGGTGTATCTTCAACTATAATTTCATGGGCATAGGCTCGAGGTTGGTTTACGGTGTTGTTTGTTTTGATTTGAGGTGTTCTTCAAGTAGTTATTGGATTCATTTCTTGGAAGCACATGTTATTACAACTTGAATGGATGATCCTCAGAAAGCTGATCTTGTTGAGAGGGATATAGAGCAGGTTTGAAATCACTTGTTCTTCATTTTTTGGGCTTTGGTTTTTTCGGGAGCTATAATGAATGTAGCTGCTATTAGATTCTAGTATCACATTTTATTGAAATACATGATTCATTAGTGTGCCATTGTTATTTTGTTGCTTAAATAATTTGTAATTGATCTTCTTTGTTGACCGAGGAGATAATGAAACTTGAAGCTGTGGTCTTCCCTCATATTTTACGGTTTTGCTGTTACAGATTCATGGAACTTTTGAGGGAGCAGGTTAAATGGATGTTATGGGTATTACACAAGGGGATTAGAGTGTGTCTGGAGGGTCCTTGAATGACGTCATTTTGGTGTCGGAGGACTAATATGTCCTATTTTCAAAAGCTACATGCCACGTGGGCTCCTGTGATGACTAAGTCAGCGCCACGGGAGCCACGTCAGATTTTTCCATCAGGTCCAACGGAATCACTTTAGCGAAAGAGTAAATTTATCCACATTTTAAAAAAATCAGGAACATAAATGTATTTTTCAATTGTTGGAGACGAAAACAGCCACAGAAAAAATAGTCAGTAACCTATTTATCCTTTACTCTAAATATATTAATAGATTTTCTCACTTTATGAATTTCTCCTTGCTGTAGAGTAGTTTTCCCCCGGCGCTGGAGTTCTCGGTTTGGGCCATGGGTCAAACAGAAATAAACTTCACTCCTCCCCGAGTACGAGTAAAGCACTGCTGAAGTAGTACTGATTACTGAAAATCGCTCTCCTTCTGAAACCCTAGCACTGCCTGTTTCCTTCATTGTTTCGTTTTCCTCTCATCGGTTACTCTAACAAAAACAAAATACCCCCAACAACTTCTGCACCGTGTTTTCCTCCCTCCGCCGCCATCCGCCACTTATCCCAGCTCCCGCCATCGCGTCACCGCTGTGCTGCCACTCGGCAGCCTCGAGGGTCTTCCGACCAATTAGAAATCTGTGCTGGTCTGCTGCGCTCCGAGGATCAGCACCAATAATAAATCGGTCAGCGAAGGTACATCTTTTAAGATTACTGTGGAGATCTGAGAAATAATTTGTTGTTCTTGTTGTTTCACCATTTGTCTCATTGCAGGTACGGGTATTTCGATCCGCAAGAATGGGTTCCCGAAAGGGTGACAACCCTCACTTCGTTGACGGTGCCAGTCCTGGGTTTGCTTCCTCATTCGTTAGTTTTTTCTTTCCCTCTTTTTTCTTTTATAAGTTTTCTTATCTTGTCTCTAATTTTCATTGATGCAGGAAAATCTTTATCGGAGGTCTAGCCAAAGACACCACTTTGGGTGTGAAACTCCTCCCTTCGTTTTTTATTTATCTTTTATTTTTTTTATTTCGTTGGTACTGATGTTCTTGATATGATTTGATAGATACTTTTGTTAAGTACTTCGAGAAGTACGGAGAGATAATGGACTCGGTTATCATGAAGGATCGGCATACCGGTAAACCCAGGGGTTTTGGTTTCATCACCTATGCGGATCCATCTGTTGTGGACCAGGTCATCCAGGAGAACCATGTTATCAATGGCAAACAGGTGAGTATTATTCTTAGGGTTTTGGCTACTTTGGTGGAAAATTTTGTTCTTTTGTTTCCTTAATGCTTTATATAAGAATACATTTGTTTTTCTAGTAAATTTAGGGCTATTGTTGTACAACTGACACAACGATGTAGAAAAGAAGTCTATCGGCAAATCAATATGGTTGGGGTTTTTGAGAGTTCTCATCAGAATATAGTGTTTTATCTGTTTTCGTGTATTTAATTTTTGCTTTTAATTATTATAGTATTGTAGTATGCTTTAGAGATTGTAATATGTTGTCTTGCATGGCTTGAGATCTTTTATTTACTTATAATGAATGATTACTTCTGCTTTTACCAGGTTGAGATCAAGAGGACTATTCCTAAGGGTTCATCACAAGCTAATGACTTCAAAACAAAGAAGATTTTTGTTGGTGGTATTTCAACATCGGTCACTGAAGGTTTGCTTTGCTGGCACTTTTGCTCCTTTCATGCCGTATTGTTTGATGAGATGTGAGGAAACGGGTAAAGTGTTAAAGTTGGTGTAACCACCTTTGGATCATTGAGATTCACTTGCAGCTGTAGTCATTGATCCAATGGTTATTAAACTCACTTTATCACTCT
Source organism: Arachis ipaensis (assembly GCF_000816755.2). NCBI lineage: Eukaryota > Viridiplantae > Streptophyta > Magnoliopsida > Fabales > Fabaceae > Arachis > Arachis ipaensis. Next base: position 39,634,551 of record NC_029792.2, read on the forward strand.
ACAAGTTTCCTCACTTTGGAGGATAGAAACCGCAGTTTAATTTATTATTATATTTTTTGTGGATATTTTGATTCAATCTGCTTATGTGTCTTTCCTTTGTTGTACAAATTTCAGATGAGTTTAAGAACTTCTTCTTGAAGTATGGGAAAGTTGTGGAACATGAGATTATACGTGATCACACTACTAAACGTTCCCGGGGTTTTGGCTTTATAGTTTTTGACAGTGAAAAAGTTGTTGACAATATGTTAGCAGATGGGAATATGATTGATATGTCTGGTACTCAGGTGAGTTATCATTGGTGGTTTAGGGTGTTTGATGATGTATTTGAACCCAGCAAAGCCAATATCATGTATAAATTAGTGATCAAAGTTGAAGGACGTCATTGTGAAACATATACAATGGAGTTCGTGGCTGTTACTTCCCATCATTGAGCAACTTAATGTTTTTCTGTCATTATGTTATTTTTATTCTGCTTATGTTATAAGTGGATGTACTACAGGTTTATTATTTCTCCTCCCAGGGTATAAAATCGTATTCTTCTTATCAAGGAGCCTAGGTTGACTCACTTCTTTGTTGTAGGTTGAGATCAAGAAGGCTGAACCAAAGAAATCCTCAAACTCAGCTTCTCTTCCTCCATTTGCTAGTGACTCTAGGGCACTTCCTTACTATGATGGTTTTGGTGGATTTGGTGATTCTTTTGGAAGTTTTGGAAATAGCAGTTTTGATCCTGCTTCTTATAGATCACTTGGAGGATTTGGTGGTAGGCTTAGCAGTTATGGTGGATATGGCGGTGGATATGATTTTGGTGGTAGTTTTGGAGGGTCTGGTGGTGGTATTGGTGGTGGCTATGCAGGTTATCGTGGAGAATCGTCATTTGGTTACTCTAGTCGCTATGGTTCCTTCATGGGGGGCCTTGGTGATGGTTATGGTGGGAGTGGTTTAGGTGCTTATGGACGAGGTGGTGGGGCCTATGGAAGCTATGGGGGTGCGGCTACTGGCGGAGGTTATGAACCAAGATCTGGTACTGGTTATGGTGGGGCAGGAGGACATTATGGTAGTAGGGGAGGTTATGGTGGCAGTAGCCGCTACCATCCTTATGCAAGATAGATTATTATTAAGCTTTGTCATAGAAGCTGCATGCAGGTTTAAGCATTTTCTAGAAACAAGGCACTCATGGCAGGTGGCCACGTTTTAGAAGTCAGACGAACCACTAGCATGTCTGTATTAATGAATTGCTTAGACAGCCGAAGGTAGAACGCCATCAATCTAGAGCTTGTGATCATCATCAATCTAGAGTTACCCTTCAGTTGTCATCCTAGAAGATGTTAGGCAGGCACATTATGACTTCATTTCGTAATCAGATTGTTGCATGTTAGACTGTGCCACATTTCTAGAATAGAGATTTAATTAGAAGCAGAGTGGAGTGGTGTGAATCTGTATTATTGTAGGTTATACTTATTAGTCTATTGTTTGGAATAGTACCTCTTGATCTATCCTTTAGTTGCATGTTAAGCCTGTGTTGAAGATGTTGGTTATGCTGCAGTTGCTATTTAGTTATATGTTAAGATTATATTTTTGTTATAGTTCAGTGT
>NC_029792.2:39636177-39638222 GCF_000816755.2 Arachis ipaensis
TTGAAGTAATGAGATATTTGCACGTAGCAATTTTGGATGCCCTTCAAGTTTAGATATGAAATTCTTATCATTGTTCAGGACCGACCATTAGTCACCCTGCTCCCGTCATGAAGGTGAATTTATACCCATCTGCATAAGAATTTCCTATACTTAGACACTATCAAAACCTTTATTCAACTCCCCCCTCGAAGGATTTTTCGGTGGCATCTGTTGCCAATTATAATTAGATTATAGAATTCGATTTATTGCCAATTATAATAGATATTTTGACCCCATGTTTCCAGCTATAGTTATGATTAGAAGCTACATGATTCCCCATTTAACCTGCTATAACAATGTAGAGATTCAGACCTAGTCTTCTGTAATATCATTACTTCATTAGTTCATACAGTGCATAAATTAAATCAAGCCATTTTACTTTACCATATGTATGGTTATGGACACGGGGTAGTGAAAAAATGGCTATCGTTCCAGATTTCTACTTCTCTTTCATCTTATCAGCCATGGGTTCTTTAATATATTGATCATTTTAATGCTATAGTTTATGACAGCGAGTTCCGCACTGTTCAACGCTTTATTTTATTGCACCTTATGTGAATTGATGTTTAGAGATTTAAGTAGCAAGTATATTAGAAAGATTTCCAGGTTGTCTATGTATTTTTATAACAGCACGATTCAATCTAGGATTGTTATGATGTAGAACGAATTATTCGTGTCCCAATATTTTGAATTGCCAATTATAATGTTTTCTTGTTTACTTTCCAATTTTGCTTTACTAATAGGTTTAGAATTTATGGTATAGGTTTAGGGTCTAGGTATAGTAACGGAACATTTATTCAGTTAATACCCGAGATATTGTGGTATAAGGATGATTTTGTGGTGGATAATTGTGTTAATGTTTGATTACATTGTGAAAAAATTTGATTATTTTGTTGGAAAAATGTGTTAACATGTATAAATATAGAGATGAGATTGACTTTTGGAATTTTGGTATTCATACAGCATATTTGTAATAAAAATAATAGATTCAAATCTTCAAATGATATACAAACATTCATAAATGTTAAATTGTAGCAAAATCATTTTGAATACTAGAGAATTAACTGTCACAAGTGTGTTAAGTCGTTTTGTATTTTCTTTTAAGACGTGCATGTGAAAAGTTATTTTTCTATTTTTATAAATAAGTTTTGCTAAACACTTTGTTTTCTTTTGAGTTGTGCTTGTTAAGTTATTTTTCGATTTTATAAAGAATTTTGACTAAACTATTTTCTATTAAGTCAGTTTTTCAGTTTTTTAATATTTTTAGAAGCGTTTTGTTTTTTAACTTTTCAAGTGTTTCTAAAATGAATTTTGGCCTCCGTTTATTGATATAACTGAAAGGTTGATGTCAATAAGTCAACAGAGTAACTACGGAATCCCCTTAGATTTGTGGCTGGAGTGCTGGACCTCAACTAAGTATCAACCTTGGTAAATCATCACAATATGAATGGATTGATGAATTCATATCCTTGTGTGGGTGGCTGTGGAGATAGAGAAATCAAGAAGTGTTTACCATTATTAGTTAATGGACTGCTGTATACATAAGATAGCATTCGAACTCTCAATATTTACTTAAGTAGATTAGTTATCTAACTGATTGGTTTTAATTTGGTCTAACTAATACAAAAGTTTTGCATAACCTAAATAGTAACCAATTTTGTACAACAAATTATTCGAGCTACAATCTTTTTTTTATGATAGTATTTAATAGTACTGTTACATTATCAAGTAACTAATTTTGCATCACTTTCTTTTTTCTCTCTGCCCCCTTCTTTCTTTCACTTCTCTTTTTCTTCTTCCAGATGCCTTATTTATTTATTTATTTACTTTTTCCTTGATTTTATTTTCTTTTCTTCTATCCCTCAATTACAAATTCTTCTTTTGTTCTGTTCAAATTTAGAAGAACCTTAGGAATAGTTTCATGGATTCTACGATAAAAAAAAATAGACAATAACAAACCTCTTGTTCCTTAAAATTCATATAGGCTTCATCTGATTTATTACGTA
>NC_029792.2:39638319-39683695 GCF_000816755.2 Arachis ipaensis
ATTATGGGAGGTGCTGCATGAAATGATACTTCAATTTATAATGGCATAAAGCAATGGAGAACATTTAAACCGGATATCCTGAAACCAAAACCGAAGTCATTGTTCCACTCAAATTAGTAGGATTTATGTAGAATTGCACGTGTCAAACCAACTCGAGTTAATCAAGTGGTTAGTTTATTTATTCACTTAAACAAGTGTTGGAGGTTTGAATCCACCATATATATGCAACAACTCATTAGTTAGTGGCAAATCCTTCCGCAATAAATTAGTTCTTAACCTGCCGAATTAGGAGTAAAATGGGAATAAGCATAATTGTTCATTATTCATTCCTTACACCAGAATATGACCTCCATCACGATTATTTAATGGTAATTTGAACTGTACAATAAAGTCACTATACTGAGTTTTAAAAGAAATTACAGAAACGTGAAAATGACAAAATAAAAAAGAAAAAGAAAGTATGCTATAAAATTAATGCTCCAACACTAGTGGCACAATGGAGTAAAAGAATGTACAAGAATAATCTATTTTCTCTTCTTGACTGCGATACTAGGAAAAATGAGAATTTAGAAACTAATGTGTGGCATCTTTGGAAGGAAGATCATGGTTAGTCCGAGTGAGCGTTAAGTTTCCTTCGCGTTCATTCGACTCGATAAGCATCAACACGACTTCGCGCATCGAAGGCCTCTCAGAAGGAGACATGCTTGTGCAAAGCAGAGCAATCTTCAGAACAGTCAGCATGTGATTCACAGTGACTTGTTCTTCAAGATCAATGCGATTGTCGAGTATTCCCTGCGTCAACACGTTGTTGTGGCTCCGAATATGGGTTCTAACCCATGTCACAAGATCACCACCTTGCTCCAATGGTTGAACCGGTGCTCTACCTGTTAGCAGTTCCAAGAGCACAACGCCATAGCTATAAATGTCACACTTTTCTGTTACCTTCATGGTGTATGCATATTCTGCATGAACGGATAAAAATTATTAATTCACAAAACATTAGTTGAGAAGTTCAAATTAATCAAAGTTCTGTCTCATAAGCTAACGAATTAAAAAAAAAACAAAAACAACTACCAATACAAAAAGCAAGCAAACGTGAGAGACTAAGAGACGCAACTGCTATGGCAAAGAAATTAGGTAAGATTCATTTCTTTATTATAATTATTTATAGGAATCAGACTTTTGTAAAATCTACTCAAATTCTACCCAATCAACCATATGACCAAAATCCAAACCTATAAATCTGGTATAATTTGCTCCTGCTAAAACAGTAAATTTGGACAACTTTTATTTATTTAGTTTTGGATAAAGAAACTTGGGAATAATTTTGATCTATCAAAGTTTAAAAGTTACCAAGGGTCAAATTAATGTTCAAAAAATCTTTAAAGGATCTTAATTTACCTATCTATGCACTACTGATCATAAAACAGACAAAGCAATTAACAATAATTTAGCAAAAATAAACTAAACCATAATAATAAGTCCAGGCAATAAAGGCCAAGTACAAAAACATAACATGACATTATGAAGTTGATATTATCAGGATTGTTAAACTTTCAAAAGTGGTAATAAGTCTTGACAAGTTTGAGCCATAGACTCAACTTTTTGACTCTTTACATATAATTAAAAGCTAAATATGTATATCTTTGTAAAACAAACCAAAATAACTATGTGTATACCAAAATCAATCATTAACATAGAATATATATTGAAATACAAAATACACATTAAAAATAAATTAAACTCTATATGTATTTATACACAAATATATGATGACTAATTTTTAGTATGCTTATAGCATTTTTGACCAAAATATTATATTGTAATAGATATTAATCAATTTTAACTTGATAACAAAGTCGATGAAAGAAACACTACAAATACATAACTAAAAATATTACTCAAAATTAGCCTAGAAAACTAAAAATATTTAACAAGTGACTAAAAGAAATAATTTTGAATGCAAAACCAGGTATAAATCTTGGCTTGCACATCACTTCCAAAATCAAGAGTCTACCGGTTTACTAAAGGAAAAATGTTCACAGGCCGATACTTTTATTAATATTAACTGACACTAACATTTTATTTTTAGTACAAAAATATTTTTTATTGGGCAAGTGTTGACAAAAATAATAAACTTTGTTGATCATGCGGTATTGCTAGTAAACTAAGTAAAAGTTTAAAGAGTTAACACCAACCAGAGAGAGGAAAAATGTATCCAAACAAGATACAAAGCAAAAGGAAGTTATGCTTCCATTAGTTAAGTATAGTAATTAAAAAAAGAAAAGGAAAGAGGAGCTTACCAGGAGCAATATAGCCATAAGATCCAGCAACTGCAGACATGGATTTTGATTGTGGCATGTCAATCACTTTGGCTAACCCAAAATCACCAACATGAGCCTCAAAATTTTCATCAAGAAGAATGTTATTAGATTTTATATCCCGGTGAATAATCTTTGGCTTGCAATCATGGTGCAAGTAGGCAAGACCCTCAGCAGCACCAAGAGCAATCATGAACCGAATTGGCCACTCCAAATTGGTAGCAGAACCATGCAACACTTCACCTAAGCTTCCCCTCTCCATGTACTCATAAAGCAGCAGATTGGAGCCTTGGTGATAGCAGAATCCATAAAGCTTCACAATGTTTCTATGCCGAATCTTCCCCAGTGTCAGTATCTCAGCTCTAAAACTATTCTCAATGTTGTTCCCTTCCCTGTTTGATGCTAACTTCTTAACTGCAATCGTCTTCCCGGACTTCATCACCGCCTTGTAAACCGTCCCACAGGCTCCCCTGCCAATCACATAGCTCTCATGAAATCTTTTCGTTGCCTCAACAAGATCCTGGAATGTGAAGCCGTCCTTCGGAGGAAAATAGATATCCGAATCAAGGCAGGGAGATTCCGTGTCTCTCAAGGAACTCGTGGAATTGAACGGCCATCTCATAACATATAAAATAACTAAAATTAAGATGAGAGAAACGCTGCCCACGGTGGCTGCAGCGATCATGACTATTTTAGCACGGCGAGAATCATCATGTCTAACCGGAGGAAAACCACGAGAAGACAGATCGGAGTTGCATTCATTGAGAGGTCTACCACAGAGGTCGTTGTTACCACCAAGAAAACTGCTTGCAGCCATATTTTGGAAGATCTTATCTGAAGGTATTGGTCCGGAGAGGTTGTTGTATGAGAAATTGCATCCCAGCAAGCTTGAAAGCTGGTCGAATGAGCTTGGAATTTCGCCATCCAAATGATTGTTATTGAGATAGATATACTCAAGCATATTGAGATTACCGAGCTGAGATGGTATTCTCCCAGAAAGATTATTGTAACTGAGATCCATTCCAATCTGCAAGGTCGAGAGGCGACCGAGCTGAGCCGGAATTTCGCCGGAAAACAAATTGCCATCCAGTTGCAGCCAGTTCAAATGAGATAGATTACCTATTTCTTCAGGGATTTTTCCAGAGAGTTCATTGCCAGAGAGTTTGAGAATCTCCAAATGTTCAAGTGTTCCTATGTTGTTGGGCAAGGAACCAATAAACTTGTTCTTACTGAGATCCAGCCTTTGCAGCTTCTGGCACCTAAAGATTTCGGATGGGATTGTTCCAGTGAAGTGGTTTGATGAAACATTGAAGGTCACCAGCTGAGAAAGATTTCCAATTTCCTTAGGTAACTCCAGTGTGAAGTAATTGTTTGCTATGTGAAGCCTTTGTAATTTACTGCAGTTCGCGATCACAGGAGGAATCGGACCACTGAACTTGTTTTCGTTCAACTCGATGGCGATGAAGTTTGGCAGTTTGCAGAGTTCTGAAGGGAAGCCACCTGTAAGCATGTTTCCAACTACAAGCATCTGCGCTAATGACTTGCACTTGAGTATCCCTCTTGGTATGTTTCCATAAAACCGGTTCGATTGAAGGTTCAACAACATCAAATGAGAATTCCAGCATAGATGAGGAGGTATTGTTCCTGTCAAATTGTTATCAGAGAAATCAACCACCCAAAGAGGACTATGAAGTCCAAGTTCTTGAGGGATAACACCACTCAACTTGTTGTCAAAGAGCTGCAACTGGGACATATTAGTCAAGTATTGAAATCCTGAAGGAATCGAGCCGGTAAGGCCATTCATCGACAGGTCGAGCCTTGACAGATTCCTCAAGCTACTGAGCTCATCCGGTATGACACCAATTAAATGGTTCTCGAAAAGAAAGAGCAAGCGCAGGCCACGGATTTTGCTCAGCTCGGATGGGATGTACCCTACTAAAGAGTTCTCTGAGAAATCAATTTCCCTAGCAGAAGAAAGGTTCCCAATTTCCCTTGGAATGGTTCCATTCAGATTGTTTTTGTATAGATACAAAAACTTCAATGACTTGAGGTTCCCAATCTCTGGAGGTATAGGTCCAACAAGATCATTCCAATACAAAGCAAGAATCTCAAGATTGGTTAAATTCCCAATCTCTTTGGGAATAGGCCCTGATAACTGATTGTCCCATAGAATCAATTCTGTTAAATTCTGAAGCATCCCAATCTCACTTGGAAGCTCCCCTGATATATCATTTTGCGCAAGACCGAGATACATCAAGCTTGCGCACCCACTTATTTCCTTTGGCAGTGAACCGGTAATGTTATTCGCCCCGGCTCTGAAAGTCACAAGATTCTTGAGCTTCCCAATGGTACTAGGCAAGGGACCAACAAGAAAATTGCTATAGGCTACCAATTCAACCAATGAAGACAAGTTCCCAAACTCATCTGGAAAAACACCATTGAGTTTGTTGTTGCATATGTTCAAGCTTCTCAAACGAGACAAATTCCCCAGTTCATCAGGAATTGGTCCCTGAAATTGGTTATTGTTCAAGTAAAGATACTCCAAATTCAAGCAATCGCCAATTTCCTTTGGTATTTTTCCACTCAACTTATTGTGAGAAAGATTGAGATAAGTTAGGTGAGTCAAACCTCCAATGCTACTACCATTTAAAATTCCAGAAAGACCCATTGAACTCAAATCAAGGGACATGACAACTGGACTTTTACTATTATTATATTCATAATAAGAGCAATTTACGCCTAACCATTCACATGGAGTTTCATCAGCAGGGTTCCAATTCCGCAAAAGATTATTCTTATCATGGAAACCATTCTTGAGGTCTAGGAGGATTTGCCCCTCTGCGTTCAACCCTTCGGCCGTGCAAAGAATCAGAGATAAAAATAATAGTAAGAGTACAATCACAGAATACCCTTTTGACATCTTAATTTTTGAGACCTGTCACACCAAAAAATGAAATAAATCATTACATAAAACAAAATCAAACAATCACTTTTTGTTTTTGTTATGAATCAAACTCATGCATCACTCAACTTGTTGTAAGAAACTGGAACCATATTAATAATAATAAAGTAACACATACCTTTCAAAAGTGTAGCATCACTCATCAAAGAAGGGATAATAACAAAAGCAGCAAGCACTAAACTTGTGATGCAAAGTGAGAACAACCATTGAGTTTATGAATCTCTAGGCCAAAAATAGGATATACTGTACCCACCCACTGGCCTTTTTAGCATTAAAAAGTGGCAGATCTTTGATCTGTAACAGAATAAATAAACACTCAAGAAATGAAAGGAAGAGATGCACACCATGTTCAATCATCAATCATCATCAGAAACTGAATATTCTGGGCACTGTGTGCAAGTTGTGTTGTTGGGGAGAGTGCGTAGTGAAAAGGAAATAATGAATAAGTGATGATGAGAATGAAGGGATCGTTTTTGAGGTTGAAGCATTAATGGCCGACAAAGCATGCTTTCATCCTTTCTCTTATTTGGTCATTCTCCGTTGTCCCTAAAACCACACCAAAAGGTTATGGCTACTGGTTTTTTATTTTGTCGTTGTTGCCTTTATTTAACTTTCTATGTTTTGATGGTACCTTTTTTTTCTCTCACTTTCTTTCAAGTGCTGGGAAAGGAAGAAGAAAGTGTGATGCGGCAGAGAAAAAAGAGAAATAGAGGCTTTAAGTTTGTTTTTGAGTTTTTTAAATGTTTTTTAAGTTTGTTTTGGTTGTGATTGGAAGGTTATTGTTGGTGGTGCTTGGTAGGTAAGTAGGCGCTGAAATAGATGTAGATGTAGCTGTACTGGTATATACTACACACAAGTCATAATAACTCAGATACAATACTCAGTTCCTTTTTTCTACGCGTAACAGATTCGTTCAATCCACGCTGTTTCCGCCACGTGAACTTTGAGTAAATCTTCAAACTCCTTTCACTTTTTTTCAATTGTTTTTGAAAAGATTATTACTGAAAAAAAATATAAGTAAATAATTTTTATGTAAGATAACATGTTGTAAAATAAATAAATAAAGAAGAGAAAATAAATATAAAATAAAGAGATATAAATAAATAAATTTAATATTAATATTCACCCTAATTAATATCTCAATATAATAAAAATGATTCATATATATATATATATATATATATATAGTAACGTATATAGAAAAGAGAAGAATGTTTATATATTATCGTAGCATGTAAACAAAGAGAAGAGTGCTTTGTTATTGTTGCGTAAATTGCATCTGATCGTACTCCTATTTATACATGCATAAAGTCCTCATTTTTTACCTTCATTAAATGTGATTTCTCTTGGTAACATGACATTTCACCATGGAAGTTGAGCCGCCCATGTTAAATGGGCACTCATCTCATACTTATAACAACACTCTCCCATGGATGACCATTTTGGATTATGTCTCATTAAAATTTTACTAAAAAAAAAATTCAATGGAAAAAAATTTTAGTGAAGGAAAGAGTACAATATCCTTTGTGATGAGGATTGTCTCATTAAAAACCTTGTCAAGAAAAATTCAATAGGGAGAAAAACCTGACCAAGAAAAAAAAGAATACAGTCTCCTCTTTTTGCCAACAATATTTTATATCTTGAAATCGGCGCATCCCAATCTGATGTACCAATATTTCAAAGGAGGATTTTGGAATTGACTTTGTAAATAAATCTGCCAGATTATCGCTTGAGCGGATTTGTTGGACACCAACTGTTCCTTAATTTTGAAGATCATGAGTGAAAAAGAATTAGGGAGAAATATACTTTGATGTATCCACCCTTAAGTTGAGCAATACATGCTGTATTATTTTCAAACAGAACAGTTGGAACTATCTTATGATCAATTAGTCCAAATGATGACAGAATATATTGGATTAAACTCCTTAGCCAAAAACACTCGCGACTAGCTTCATGTATCGCTAGTATTTCGGCATGACTAGGGGATGTTGCTGTAATTGTCTATTTCGTGAAACTCCATGATATAGCTGTACCACCATATGTGAACAGGTATCCTGTTTGAAATCTCCCTTTTTGTGGATCAGACAAGTATCCAACATTTGCATAGCCAACTAATTATGACTTGGATTCATATGGATAAAACAAACCCATATCAACTGTTTTATGAAGATATCAAAAAATTTGTTTGATTCTATTCCAATGTCTTATGGTTGGAGGAGAACTATACCTTACTAGTAAGTTCACCATAAATGTAAATGATATGTCAGGTCATGTATTATTAGCAAGATACATTAGCACTCCAATAGCTCCAACTGTTTGAGCCACAAGCATCCAAGAATGTGACCAAGTTGAGCAAGAAAAACACAAGGAGTGGAGTAGAGGAGCTGGCTAAAGCATTGGAGGAAGGAGAATTAGGAAGTACTAGCCTCTATCAAGCCCTTTCCTTCAAGAAAAACCAGCAGCCTCACCATCTTCACCAACCTCTTCTTCTTCAAAATTTAACAATGAAATTCACACCAACCATCCTTCAAGAACTCCTTTCAAGCTGGCCGAATTCGGGTCAAGGAGGGAGACCATAACCGAAAAGAAACTTCAAGAAAGTTACAAGAGGGGGTTAGGAATAAATTCAATATCTTAAGTAACACAAGAGTTAAGAGTTAAGTAGCTATATATGTTGGTATATGTGGCTATGATGATTGTTGATGATATTTGTTGTTAATAATGGCTGATTGTGATGATTGATGATGAATTAGATGATGAATATTGATGATTATGTTGTTTGAAATTTTGGTTGTTTGAACCAAAACTTTGGAATCTCACCAAATGTGTGAATGATGAAATATTATTCTTGGGTCTGTGATGAATTAATAGACAAGTAAGAATGACTAAGTGGAGATAGAATTATAATTTTAGAGTTATAGGCGTAGATATAAGATTTGGTATATAAGGTTGTAAAAATTGCTCATGCAGAATTTCTGCATAATCAACAGTGAATTAAAATAATTTTTGGGAGCAGTTTAGACTACTATTTTAGATAAAGTTATTTTTACATGAAACTTTAGTATGTCTTGAATGTCCTATAAAAATTTTAGAATTTGCTGATAAGTAGATTGGGAGAAATGAATTTTTGAAAATTGATCATTTCTGTAGAAAATTCTGTCCTCTTGCTGTAGAAGCACCAACTTCCAACTAAATTAACTTCAAATGTTGACAAGAGATTAAGTTGAAACTAGTGAAAATTTAAAGTTTTATATGTTTATAATACTCAGTTTAAATTTCAGACTTATGCCATGTTTATAAAAATAGTTATACATGTGAGAAGGTGATTAGCTCACTGCCCTTTTCAACTAGCTTCCACTAAAACAGGGCCATATTTCAAGCTATATAACTTTTTGATGTGATATGGTATTGAATAGGGGTGTGCAAAAAAACTGGTTTCACTGAACTGAATTGAAACTGAACTGAAACTGTTTTAAATAAACCAGTTTTTTTAAATAAAAAACTAAATTGAAACCATAGTTTTTATGAAAAACCAGTTTATTAAAAACCAGTTTTTATGGTTCAGTTTAGTTTTAAACCAAATTAAAATTGGTTTTATTTAAACTCCAAAATTAATTTTACATACTCTTTCTTTCTCTTTCTCCCTTCTCTCTCTCTCTCCCCCTTCTCTCTTTTCTCTTTTTTCTTTCTCTCTCTCCTTCCCTTATTTCTCTCTCCTTCCCTTCTTTCTCTCTCATTTTCTTTCTCTTTTTTCTCCTTCATCTCTCTCTTTATTCTCTTTCTCTCCTTCCTTTTTCTCTTTTCTATTTTTCTCTCATCCTTTTTTCACTCTATATCCCTCTTCTCTTTCTCTCCCTCTTTTCTCCAAAATAAGAGAGAGAAGGAGGAGAGAGAGAGAGAAGAGGAGAGAGAAGAGGAGGAGGAGGAGAGAGAGGAAGAGAGGGAAGAGAGGGAAAAAAAGAGTGCAAGAAAAGAGAGAAGGAGGAAGAGAGAGAGGGAGAAAAATTGAGAGAGACAGAGAGAAAGAGAGAGGGAGAAAGAGAGAGAGAGAAAAATGGGAGAGAGAGGGAGTGAGAGACAGAGAGGGATAGGGGAGAGAGAGAAATGAGAGAAAGGGATAGAGAGGGAGAAAAGGAGAGATAAAGAAAGGGAAGGGAAAGAAAGAGGGGTAGAAGAGAGAGAGAGAGAGAGAGAGAGGAGGGAGAGGGAGAGAGAGATGGAGATAGGGAGAGAGGGGAAGAGAGAGAAAAGAAAAGGTGGAGAGAGAGAAGGAGAGAGAGAGAGAGAAGGAGAGAGAGAGAGAGAGGAGGGAGAGAAGGAGAGAGGGAGAAAAGAGAGAGAAAGAGAGAGAGAGAGAGGAGGGAGAGAAGGAGAGAGGGAGAAAAGGGAGAGAGAAAGAGAGAGGGAGAGGTTTAGTGCAGTTTCAGTTCAGTTTATAGAAAAACTGAACCATGCACACCCCTAGTATTGAACTGAAATTTGCTTTGTTTGAAAGCTAGGTGAATCTTATTTAAGGTTACCAAATTTTAAGGACATTTGGATAGAATTAGTTTTTTCATGAATTTACTAAAACTACGGCTCTGCTATTTATTTATTTATTTTTTTTGCTCTCAAAGTGATGGCAGAACTTCAAAATTTTTTATAAAATTCAATTTTAATTGAATTGCCTCAAAATTAGTTTTATATTAAAGCTTGCCTACAAAATTATCTTGTATAATTAAAGATTCCGTGCTTGAGCTTTTTACAATATATATGAATATTTTATAAGGTACAAAGAGTTGGGGGCGAAAATCTCCAAGAGAGTAATGCAGAGAATAAGAAAAGCCCCAAGATATTAACCAAAGATTGCTAAAGTGGGGACTTCTGCCTAACTGACAGCCCGTTTCTCATTGTGATGCACACTAGAGATGCTAGAAAAATTATTATGATTATGATTCGGCCTAACTAACATGGATAAACCCGTGATGCCGAGGTATCCTGACTGACATGGGTTCGTCCATGATGATACCAATGTGCCTGACTGAAACATTGGAGAAATCATATCTGAGCGTAGTCCTGGGTAACGTCGGATTGCGGGTAGATAACTGACGCATGAGCTTACGGCTTGCACTAGGGATAGGCATGCACCATAAATTGCTTGTGCATTTGATTGTGATGGTTTACGATTCATTCTTTCTGCTATGTGCTATCTGTTTCTCACTAAATTTTTATTCTCTGATTCTTGTTTGTATTTTTTAAATTATATGATTTAAATTTCTTCAAAGCTTAGAATAAGATAGTAAAGTTAGAAATAATAGTCGTAGAAAATAGTGTAGGAATGACATGAATCCCAAAGGAAGATACCAAAGAAGAGTTATGTCAAACCCCACAAGTATGGAAAGGAGAAAAGAAGTTTAGTATAGTATTTAGGACAAAGTAAACTGAAAATAAATATTATGATAAAACCAAAATTCTAGGTTTCACAAGAGAGATGTGTTTTTGTGATGTCGCCTTACTGGGAACCATATAGGTTCTTACCCCTTCTTTTCCCTTATACCACATATGGAAGATCCAAATTTGGTTGCCGCTACTGAAATTCTATTCGTAGAGGTACCAGAGGAGCATGTGTTTCAGGACCCTACAGGAGATGTTGTGAGAGGTGCTCGAGACTAGTCTTGAGATGATGTCAGCAGACTTGTGCCTCGACAGTGGAGAATTGTAAGATAGATGGACTTCATTCCTTAGACTATGTTTTTCCTTACTTTTGTAGCATTTTGAGGGATAGGACTTATATATATATCAAGTTTGTATGAACTAACTTGTGATATATATAGGTGTGAAAGTTTTTCTGTAATCTCGTTGCTATTTGATTTTGCTGTTAGTTGGTATTTATTTTATATTGTATATCTCTGATGATAGTTTTGGTTATTGCTAACGGGTTTATTAAGAAAAAAGATATGATACAAATAAGATAACATACGCAATTCCATTAATATGAAAGGCTCATATGTAGTAAATATTATTGAGTCTAGAGTTTATAAGGTTACTGAGAAGTGACACCTGATGACTAACAGTGACCCTGACCTGCTAAAAATTGGGTCGTTACATTTATCAACACCTTGCAGGAAGACTGCCCTGTACACCTCGCAGGGAGAGTGTCCTGTACACCTCGCAATTAGAAAGAGGACGTGGGGGAATAAAATCTCATATATATATGTCTCGTATGGAGAGTGTTCTGTCACCTTTCCGACATTCCATAACACAAATCACAATCATATTCACAATTAAACATATCCATAATCATACTCAAGCTTTGAGTGGGATAAAATCACTATCCTCACTGTGGGCGCAACAAAACCATCATTATTCTCATTAAATTCACCATTAATTATAATGACTGTGCTTTTAGTACGATCATGAGGTGCTAAAAGTTAGGTTGTTACATTATGGTATCAGAGCAGTTCGTTCCTGTTAGAGCCTTGGGAATGGACTGACTATACTTTACTGCATACTCTGAGAGTCTGTCATATGATAGGACTTATCTTAATGACAAGAGTTTGAGTTTTAGATGCATGACTATCTATTGATTAATGCTGTTAGTCAACCGTTGTATTTCTCAGGACATTAGGTCTGGTCAACTTAATACTAATGACTTTTGTATATGGAAACTGTAACAACTCTAATTTTTTCGAATTTTTATTAAAATAATATTTTAAAGCGATTATTTTTATTTTGACAAATCAATTTNTTAGTTGGCGAAAAGCCATTAAAGAAATGGTAAATAAAGAAAACAAAAAACAAATGAGGCTTATGTATGCATTGACACATAATCATTTTCATCTCATTAGTCATCATCATCTAGTTTTAGCTATGTTCATTTGCATGCACGGTGAGCAATAGAGAAGAAAAAGTGACCGAGAGAGAAAGAGAGAGAACCGTAACCACCAAAATTTTTGGTTTCGATTTCTTGAGTTCTGTAACTCCAATAAAAAATCTAATTCGATAAAAGTGTTCATATTTTCTTCTTTTATGTGTTGGCATCATTGATGCGTGAGCATCTTTTTTATATTTTCCTAGTAAATTTGCATCTAAATTGTTGAATTTAATTAAGAATTAATTATATTTTAGCCACTATAGATGCTATTTTGAGTTTTGTGCAATTTTATTTATTTTAGGTAGCATTCGGATGGATTTGATGAAGTTTCTGCAGAGAAAGAGAAGAAGCCAAGGAGATAACCAGCGAATACCGACGCGGACGCATGGCTCACGCGACCGCGCGGAATAGAGGAAATCGCAATGACGCGATCGTGTGCCTGACGCGAACGCGTGGACTAGAATCTGCACAAATGACGCGAACGCGTGGACGACGCGGACGCGTCACATGAGCGATCTGCAGAATTGACAGAAAACGCTGGCGGCGATTTCTGGGCTATTTTGACCCAGTTTCCAGCCCAGAAAACACAGATTAAAAGTTGCAGCATGGAAAATTCAAGTGGTCCCCATCCATCCATTGAAGATTTGATTATTTAAATTAATTCAAATTTAAATTCAAATTTTAATTCTAGGAAAAGATATTATTTTAATTTTTAGTTTTAGATATTAGATTTTAAATTAATTAGGATTAGTTATAAAAAGGGGAGACTTCTCTCCTAATAGAACATACCATTAGGGGGATTCCATTAGGGAATTCTATACAAGTTTACATTCTACATTCCATGAGCAACTAATCCTCCATTGTTAAGGTTAGGAGCTTTGTCTATTGTATGGATTGGTAATATTATTTTTCTATTTTAATTCATGTTTTGATTTATATTTCAATAATTGTTTTCGTTCTTTATTTTATGAATTTGGATGGAACGGAAGTATAACCCATGTTCTATTTGAGTTCTTGTAAAACTTGGAAAAGCTCTTTACTTGAACAATATCTTGAAAACATATTATCGTGAATTTTTAATTGTTTGTATTTAACGGAATACGTGACATATAATCCCTTTATTTTTGGACAATTAGGATTCTTGTGGCATTTAAACTGGAATTTGATCATCACACTCTAATTGAAATCAATTGACCAAGGAATTGGCAGTTGATGAATTTTAGAGGAGATTAGGAAGGTTTAAGTAATTAGGGTCTAGTCACAAATAGTTTTCCATGAATTAAATGTTGCATGATTAAATTAGTTAATAAGAAAAGTCAATCAGGAAAATAGATAACTCTGAACCCTTAACTGCTTTCTCAATATTTTATTCCCAAATTAATCATTTCCCTGTCTTCTATTTAATGCTCTTTGAATATTCAACACTCTTTTCTGTTTGTCTAACTAATCCTATCAAACACTATTGTTGCTTAATCCATCAATCCTCGTGGGATCGACCCTTACTCACGTAAGGTATTACTTGGTACGATCCGGTACACTTGCCGGTTAGTAAGTGTGGTTGTAAATTACCGCACCAAGTTTTTGACACCATTAACGAAAATTGACTGTGATTAACAACTATTAGTTGTTTAATTGTTTAGATTAGACGTTTTAATTTTAATTTTATTAAAAAAAACTGTTTTATTATTTTTCGAAAAAAAAAATTCCCTTTGTTTCNTTAGAATTTTGTTCTTTTTTTCTTTGCTTTCCTGTTTACCACATGGTGCGTTTAATTCTTTTTGGTGTGTTATGCTAAGGAAAAATAATGGAGAGAGATCATATGGGTTACTACTCACACCCGAGTAGTGATTCATATCCTTATAAATGGAGAAACTACCCAAATTTTGGTTGGCAAGGTCAAAACCAAAGAAATCTCAGTGCTCCATGTTCCAACTATCAAGAGTCACCACCTCCATATTCATATCAAGAACCACCACCTCTCTATCCGTATCATGAACCATCATCTTTCTACCCATATCAAGAGCCACTATCTCCCTATCCATACCAAGAACCATCATCTTTTTACACTTATCAAGAACCATCACCTCCTTCTTATTCATCTCAAATACCATCAGATCTTGAGCTTCTCATGAAAGAATGCTTACATGATATAAAGACAAGTATCAAAAATATAGAGAAGCATATGCAGTCGATTATCAAGTACTAGGAAGAGGAACAAGCAAATTCCTTCCCAAAAGATACAATGCAAGATCCTATGGAAGAAAGTGAGGAAACCAATCAAAGGATTTTATACTCTAGTGCATTAGAGAACTTTCCATCCTCACACATGGAAGAAGAGGAAGATGCAAAAACAAAGGAGGAAGATGCACCCACAAAGGAGGAAGATACACAACCTCCCATGCCCTTGGTAAGCAATGAAGAAGAGATTGAATTAAAAGAAAGCTACCAAAAAGAAGAGGTTGAAATTGAGGAAACTTGCAAGGAGGTGGTAGAATTCAAAGTAGAACACAAGGGAGTAGAGCTTGCAAGACCTCTTCCAAAGTCATCACCATCCAATACAACATTCAATTGGGTAAAATTCCTATCCTTAATCCTTACTTTCCCACTTGAATATGGGCTACTGGAGACGGATGGTCAACTTAGAGCTCTTTGTGGCATTAAGAGTAAGAGGAAGATGGTTAGTGGTAAGAGTTGTCAAGCAAGGTTCAATATGGTTGCATGCTCCGAATTGAAGTGCAAGAATTGGTGTAGAGCTAATCTGAATGGGTCTAGAAGGTTGTTTGGATGTCTCTATGAGAATTCAGATCGCTTGCCACCCGGTGGGAACAATGGTGATCCACAAGAAGACGGGTGTAAAAGCAAGGTTTGGGACCCTGAAATTCATTCCCACAATCAACACTCTTGGAGCCTTGTCACTTACTTCAACTTGCTCAAAGGCTTTATGCGCCTAGTTTGGGATCCCAGTAGCCATTGAAATTACAAACATTGGTAGAGATTCCTGGATCAGTACAAGCACAAGCCACCATGACAAGGAAGCTCACAACATGTCCAACTTAAGGACTTTAACTAAAAGTGCTTGGTGGGAGACAACCCACCATGGTATGATCGTTCTTTTTCATTCTTAGTTGTTTTTCCTAATAGTAGTTTTCTTACTTAGTTGATTTTTATTAAGTTCTTACTAATTTTCTGATCATGCAGCTATTTTATCACAGGAACCGAACACTTCAGGCAACATAAAAAAAAACGAGCACACGACGCACAAGCGTCACTGACGCGTACGCGTCATATGTGTGTGCGTGAAAAATAAAATTGGACAGAGAGTTGAGCTGGAGTGGGGCTGGAACTGTGCTGGGCGCATAAGCCGCATCACGCGTACGCGTCTCTGACGCGTGCGCGTCGTTTGCTCAAATAGCCAACCACGCGTGCGCGTCCCTGACGCATACGCGTGGCCCTGAAAACGGCGTCAACAAGTGCTTGGGCAGAGAGTTGTGATAGCTTGAGGCTGGAAGTGTGCTAGAGGCACAAACTTGATCACGCGTACGCGTCCCTGACGCGTGCGCATCCTTTCCGAAATTGGCCACCCACGCGTGCGCGTGCATGACGCGCACGCGTCATCTGAAAATTTTGTTCCTAAGCCATGCGAGCAGAGAGTTGTGCGTGCGCGCGGCCGCCTTCGCGCGATTCGCACAAACCAAGGGCACGCATACGCATGCCAGACGCGTACGCGTCGCATGCGACGCCCAAATTAAACTCCTCAGCGCCTGATTTCAAATCATCCACCCCCCAATCCTAATTCTCTCTTGTTCTTTTATCCTTTTATTATTCTTTCATCTTACTATTTGTTTTTGTTTTCAATTCTTCTTTGCTTGAGGACAAGCAAACCTTTAAGTTTGGTGTTGTCGCTATGCTTATGGCTTTTCTGCTTATTTTAATAGCACCAAAGGGAGATGAATGTTCTTCATGGAGGAATGAGATGGCCACTAGCATAACTGAGGTGGTTGAGTTCCCTTCATTCTATTTCTCTTCCGTTCTTATTTTGTTATTTTCTGTTTTCTGTTGCTTTGATTGCCTGCATGGTCTTTAGTGCTTTCAGTTCTTAGAATTAATTTCATTCTATTTGTCTCATGTACCGCTCACTGAACTTGAATCTAAAAAGAAAAAGAAAAAGAAGTGATGTATTGCATGAGAAATTGAGTACACCCGACGCGAAAGCGTCGCTGATGCGTACGCATCATCTAGGGTTGCAAGAAAAATAAAAAGTTACAGAGAGTTGCGTGGGAGTGGCGCCAGAATGAAGTTTTTCGCACAAACAAGCCCACGCGTTCGCGTCGTTTGTGATTTTCGTCATTCACGTGGTCGCGTCACCGACGCAATCGCGTGACCTGCAAATTCGACGTAACAGAGCATTTTGGGCAAAGAGTTGTGCCAGCTTGGGGGCAAGAAGTGTGCTAAACGCATAAATTTGGTCACGCGGACGCGTGATTGACGCGTTCGTGTCAGTTACACATATGGCCATCCACGCGATCGCGTGCCTAACACTAACGCGTCATTATGAAGAATGCGCAACGCACACGATCGCGTCATTGACGTGAACGCGTCACTTGCGCCGTCCAGTTTTCTTCTTTCTCTCTCCCAATCCTAATTCTCTCTTATTCTCTTATCCTTTTATTTTTTCTTTCATTTTAACATTTGTCTCTTCTATTTTCAGTTCTTATTTGCTTGACGACAAGCAAACCTTTAAATTTGGTGTTGACGCTTCGCTTAAGGGTTTTTTGTTTATTCCTATGGCACCAAAAGGGAGGCGAATCATCTTCACTGAGGAGCACAACCTGAAGAATAAACGATTGCTAGGATAACTAAGGTGGTTGAGTTCCTTTCATTTTTTTTATTCCTTCCCTCTTTGTCTATGTTATGTTCCGGTTTCCTGCTACTTTGTCTTGTTTATTGCATGATCCTTTATTAGTTAGAATCCTAGGACTAGTTTAGTTTTTTCTTAATTGCTTAATTCTGAAAAGATGTCTCATGTATTTCCCACTAAGCTTGAAATCAAAAAGAAAGAAGAACAGATGTAGTGCATGAGAATTTGAGTTTAATTTTTAGAATAGTCTTATTTACTTAAATGTGGTGGTATTTTCTGTGATTCTGAATGCATGACATGAACAGTGCATATTTTTTATAGTGAAGTTTATGAATGTTAAAATTGCTGGCTCTTGAAAGGATGATGAAAAAGAGAAATGTTATTGATAATCTGAAAAATCATAAAATTGATTCTTGAAGCAAGAAAAAATAGTGAAAAACACAAAGTTTACAAATAAAATAAAATAAAATAAAATATAAAAAAAAGAAAGAAAAAGCAAGCAGAAAAAGCCAATAACCCTTTAAACTAAAAGGCAAGGGTAAAAAAAAAAGATCCAAGGCTTTGGGCATTAATGGATAGGAGGGCCCAAAGGAATAAAATCCTGGCCTAAGCGGCTAAATCAAGCTGTCCCTAACCGTGTGCTTGTGGCGTGAAGGTGTCAAGTGAAAAGCTTGAGACTGAGCTGTTAAAGTCGTGATCCAAAGCAAAAAGAGTGTGCTTAAGAACTCTGGGCACCTCTAACTGGGGACTCTAGCAAAGCTGAGTCACAATCTAAAAAGGTTCACCCAATTATGTGTCTGTGGCATTTATGTATCCGGTGGTAATATTGGAAAACAAAATGCTTAGGGTCACAGCCAAGACTCATAAAGTAGCTGTGTTCAAGAATCAACATACTGAACTAGGGGAATCAATAACACTATCTGAATTCTGAGTTCCTAAGGATGCCAATTATTCTGAACTTCAAAAGATAAAGTGAGATGCCAAAACTATTCAGGATTGCAGTTGTAAACCCCACCATAAAAAGAGACATGGGCTTAATCGAACTCTCATTCTCATGCAAATTCACATCCTAAGCTTATATTAGCTTTGGTTGTTTGAGGACAAGCAACAGTTTAAGTTTGGTGTTGTGATGCGTGAGCATCTTTTCTATATTTTCCTAGTGAATTTGTACCTAAATTGTTGAATTTAATTAAGAATTAATTATATTTTAGCCACTATGGATGCTATTTTGAGTTTTGTGCAATTTTATTTATTTTAGGTAGCATTCGGATGGATTTGATGAAGTTTCTGCAGAGAAAGAGAAGAAGCCAAGGAGATGACCAGCGAATACCGACGCGGACGCATGGCTCACGCGATCGCTCGAAATAGAGGAAATCGCAATGACGCGATCGCATGCCTGACGCGAACGCGTGGACTAGAATCTGCACAAATAACGCGAACGCGTGGACGACGCGGACGCGTTACATGAGCGATCTGCAGAATTGACAGAAAATGCTGGGGGCGATTTCTGGGCTATTTTAACCCAGTTTCCAACCCAGAAAACACATATTAGAAGCTGCAGCATGGACAATTCAAGTGGTCCCCATCCATCCATTGAAGATTTGATTATTTAAATTAATTCAAATTTAAATTCAAATTTTAATTCTAGGAAAAGATATTATTTTAATTTTTAGTTTTACATATTAGATTTCAAATTAATTAGGATTAGTTATAAAAAGGGGAGACTTCTCTCCTAGTAGAACATACCATTAGGGGGATTCCATTAGGAAATTCTATACAAGTTTACATTCTACATTCCATGAGCAACTAATCCTCCATTGTTAAGGTTAGGAGCTCTGTCTATTGTATGGATTGGTAATATTATTTTTCTATTTTAATTCATGTTTTGATTTATATTTCAATAATTATTTTCGTTCTTTATTTTATGAATTTGGGTGGAACGGAAGTATGACCCATGTTCTATTTGAGTTCTTGTAAAACTTGGAAAAGCTCTTTACTTGAACAATAGCTTGAAAACATATTATCCTGAATTTCTAATTGTTTGTATTTAACGGGATACGTGACATATAATCCCTTTATTTTTGGACAATTAGGATTCTTGTGGCATATAAACTGGAATTTGATCATCACCCTCTAATTGGAATCCATTGACCAAGGAATTGGCAGTTGATGAATTTTAGAGGAGACTAGGAAGGTCTAAGGAATTAGGGTCTAGTCACAAATAGTTTGCCATGAATTAAATCTTGCATGATTAAATTAGTTAATAAGAAAAGTCAATCAGGAAAATAGATAACTCTGAATCCTTAACTGCTTTCTCAATATTTTATTCTCAAATTAATCATTTTCCTGTCTTTTATTTAATGCTCTTTGAATATTCAACACTCTTTTCTGTTTGTCTAACTAATCCTATCAAACGCTATTATTGCTTAATCCATCAATCCTCGTGGGATCGACCCTTACTCACATAAGGTATTACTTGGTACGACCCGGTGCACTTGCCGGTTAGTAAGTGTGGTTGTAAATTACTGCACCAGTCACTTTGATTGGTGAAAGTTGTCGGTGACGTAATTCTCCTACTCCTTGAGTTCAGTCAACTGGAGTTCTAGGAGGCACAGTCAATTCTGGACGTTTTCTTCTTTGGCAGCTCAGTCAGAAAGCTTCCCCGGAACTTCGAATATTTTAATTTCGCACGGAGTTAAGGTTTCGATAAATTCTCACTGATTAAATTTGAGTTGGATAAGTTAATGATTGTTGTGATTAATTATTGATGGAGTTTGGTTGACTTTATATTAAATTTTGTGGATATATTGTTATATGTGATTAAGCTTTTGATTTGGTTATGTCTGTGCTGCCCAAACCGTGATAATGAGATTGATTTGGGGCTGTCATTGTGTTAGTTTTGAATAAAATGAGTGAGGTTTAATGGGCGAGGAATTAAATTAAAAGCTATGAACAATTCGTAACCGAAAAAGAATTTAAAATCAAGAATATATTTTGAAAGATCACAAGAGGAGGTTGTATTTTTGAAAAGAATAGTTGTCACCAACACAAATATTATTTTTGAATATGAAAATGTAATTTGATAAAAGATCGGGATTAAATTTATAATTATATAAGTTTTCAGGTATTTTGGGTAATAAGTAAAAGTTTTAAAAAATAAGGTTTTATAGATTGAGTTTTAAAAAGAAGATTATAAATATTGTTTCAAATACTTCTTTAAAATTACTCATTTATACTAAAATAAGTTGTTCTTGTGTACGTAACCTGGACGTATCTCAGTTTCTGAAGGTCGACATCAAGTTGTTCCCTTCAACGCCAAGCTATAGACTTGAAAGATCTGAGCTTTTTTCCAGAGAGATATCACATCTTCGGAGAGTATGAACAAAGGGAGAGTGTACCTGCAAAGGCACTTCGATGCTTAAGTTAGTATTGTGAATTCAGTGTGTCTTTTGAGGATAAGATATCATACCTTTATAGGTGTGGTAGAATAGTTCAGTTATGCTTCTGTTAATCATCTGAATTAAATAGCAGTTATTAGATTTTAGTAGGTGATAATGTCTGGTCGGACGTGTTTATTCCAGGATGTAGTCCGTTGAGTTTGGTTGTAACGCATGATGTCGAGTTATGATGCATAATGCCGAGTTATGGCTTCGGATTTGTAACAGCCATATCATAGCTCCCATGCTTGGCCTGAGAATGTATTTTAATGAAGCAGGTTAAGCTTTCGATGAGGCATAACTCGACCATTGAGTTAGCCTTGGAACCCCAGTTCAAGATGCTTTATTAAAACAAGGAATTAAATCTTGTGAATTTCAGACGGTATTTGAAGTTAATGTGTATTGGAAAGTGTAGTAGTATTTGTCTTTGATTGTGCCTTTGATTTTTTAATGTAATTTTGAACTGTTGATTTAATAGATGCAACGGTTAGGATTTTTTATGGAACTGAATAGTTAATTTGAATAGTTGTTAAGATGATTTTGATAAAAGTGAATTGCTTGGGCAAGAATATTGCGTTAGTTCACCTTTGTTTGGTGATTTGATTGAAGATTGAGTTTGATTGCGCATGTGTAAATGATGCGACTTTGAATTAAAGAATTATCGCGAATGGATAAGTGTTTGTGCTTGTATGATATGTGATTGAATTTGTTGACTGTTGATAGTCATAGTTCGGAAGATAGTTGATACAGATCTGATGATAGTTGATATAGATTTGACAATGACTGATAATGATTGATATAGCTCAGATAATGATTGATATAAATTATGAAAACAAAGATAATAATATAGATTTGAAAATAGAAAAACAGATATAGATCAGCAAATAGAGATAACAGATATAGATCGAAAAATAGAGATAACAGATATAAATCAGATAATAGAGATAAAAAATATAGATCGACAAATAGAAATAACAAATATAGATTGACAAATAGAGATAACAGATATAGATCCAAAGAGAGATAAGAGATATAGATCGAAAAATAGATATAATAGATATAGATTGAAAAATAGAGATAACAGATACAAAGCGGAAAAAAGAGATAACAGATATAGATCGACAAATAGAGATAACAGATATAAATTAGCAAATAGAGATAATAGATATAGATCGGCAAATAGAGATGATAGATATGGATCGAAAAATAGAGATAACAGATATAGATAGAAAAATAGAGATAACAGATATAAATAAAAAAAATAGATATAACAGATATAGATTGAAAAATAGAGATAATAGATATAAATCGAAAAATAGAGCTAACAGATATAGATCGACAAATAGGGATAACAGATATAAATCAGAAAATAGACATGACAAATATAGATCCGAAAATAGAGATATTAGATATAGATCGAAGAATAGAGATAACAGATATAAATTGGCAAATAAAGATGATAGATATGGATCGCGAAATAGATATAACAGATATAGATCAGAGAATAGAGATAACAGATATAAATCAAAAAATAGAGATGACAAATATAGATCAGAAAAATAGAGATAACAAATATAGATCGACAAATAGATATAACATATATAAATTGACAAATAGAGATAACAGATATAGATCAGCAAATAGAGGTAACAGATATAAATTAGAAAATGAGGTGACAGATATAGATAAAAAAATAGAGATATCAGATATAGATCGGAGAATAGAGATAACAGATATAAATAGAAAAATAGAGATAACAGATATAGATCAGCAAATAGGGATAACAGATATAGATCGACAAATAGAGATGACAGATATAGATCAGAAAAATAGAGATAACAGATATAGATAGGCAAATAGAGATAACATGTATAAATCGAAAAATAGAGATAACAGATATAGATTGGAAAATAGATATAACAGATATAAATCGAAAAATAGAGATAATTGATATAGATTGGCAAATAGATATAACAGATATAAATTGGCAAATAGAGATAACAGATATAGATCGGCAAATAGAGGTAACAGATATAAATCGGAAAATAGAGATGACAAATATAGATCAGAAAATAGAGATATCAGATATAGATCGGAGAATAGAGATAACAAATATAAATAAAAAAATAGAGTTGACAGATATAGATCAGAAAAATAGAGATAACAGATATAGATCGGCAAATAGATATAACAGATATAAATTGGCAAATAGAGATATCAGATATAGATCGGAGAATAGAGATAACAGATATAAATTGGCAAATAGATATGATAGATATGGATCGCAAAATAGATATAATAGATATAGATCAGAGAATAGAGATAACAGATATAAATCGAAAAATAGAGATAACAGATATAGATCAGCAAATAGGGATAACAGATATAAATCGGAAAATAGAGATGAGAGATATAGATAAAAAAATAGAGATAACAGATATAGATCGCAAATAGAGATAACAGATATAAATTGGAAAATAGAGATAACAGATATAAATAAAAAAATAGATATAACAGATATAAATTGAAAAATAGAGATAACAGATATCAATCGGAAAATAGAGATAACAGATATAGATTAGAAAATAGAGATATCAGATATAGATTGGAGAATAGAAATAACAGATATAAATCGGCAAATAGGGATAACAGATATAGATCGGAAAATAGAGATGACGGATATAGATCAGAAAAATAGAGATAACAGATATAGATCGGCAAATAGAGATGACAGATATAGATCAGAAAAATAGAGACAACAGATATAGATCGGCAAATAGATATAATAGATATAAATTGGCAAATAGAGATTACAGATATAGATTGGCAAATATAGGTAACAGATGTAAATCGAAAAATAGAGATAACAGATATAGATCACAAAATAGATATAAAAGATATAGATCGGAGAATAGAGATAACAGATATAAATTGAAAAATAGAGATAATAGATATAGATAGACAAATAGGGATAACATATATAAATCGGAAAATAGAGATGACAGATATAGATCAGAAAAATAGAGATAACAGATATAGATCGGCAAATAGAGATAACAGATATAAATTGAAAAATAGAGATAACAGATATAAATAAAAAAATAGAGATGATAGATATGGATCGAAAAATAGATATAACAGATATAAATCGGAAAATAGAGATAATAGATATAGATCGGCCTTTTTCGGGCCTTAATGATTTATTATATGACCTTTGTTTATAAAGGTGCAGGTAAGTTTGAAGCCACTAGAAGAAAATGGGGTCTATAGAAAGAAGGGTGTTTATTTCGAGGCCCACGGTGGGTGCCAATTGTTCTTGTTTACGTAACCTGGACGTAACTCGGTTTCTGAAGGTCGACGCCGAGCTATAGACTTGAAAGATCCGAGCTTTTGTCCAGAGAGATATCACGTCTTGGGAGAGTATGAACAAAGGGGGAGTGTACCTGCAAAAGGCACTCCGATGCTTAAGTTAGTATTGTGAATTCAGTGTGTCTTTTGAGGATAAGGTATCATACCTTTATAGGCGAGGTAGAATAGGTCGGTTATGCTTCTGTTAATCATCTGAATTAAATAGCAGTTATTAGATTTTAGTAGGTGATAATGTATGGTTGGACGTTTTTATTCCAGGATGTAGTTCGTTGAGTCTGGTTATAACGCATGATGCCGAGTTATGATGCATAATGCCAAGTTATGGCTTCGGATTCGTAACAGCCATATCATAAATTATTATTATAATTAGTATTTATCAAAGATATTACCTCGTAAGAATATCATAAAAGCTTGAGTTAGGACTCCCAAATCCTCTTTTAGCAAAGTTAATCCTAGTATCTCTATTGGATGAGGAGTGATAAAGCACAATTTTATGGTTTATCTTGTGTTGAATTGAGTGAATTTTATCAACTTTTCTTACATTTATTCATTAAAATAGTATGGTTTTGTGAATTCTTTCTAAATTGTACTTAAGAGTAAAAATATACTAAATTTTATTTACTTTAATTCCATTCGATGTCTTGGTATGTTTATTGAGTGATTTCAGGCTTACAAGGCAAGTATGGATTGAAGAAGTGGGGAAAAAGGCATACAAAAATGGAGAATTTATGAAGAAATGGAGTTTGAAGTGTTTCAGGATCATGCGTACGCATAATCAGGTGTGCGTACGCACGACTGCAATCACGTGAGTTCATGTAATGCAACACGTGGGTCGTGATTTCAAGGCTTTCCAAGCCCAATCCAACTCATTTTTGAAGCTATTTCAAGCCAAATTCAAGAAGGATGAAGGAAGGAGCAATTAGGATAGTTTAGGAACATGTTTTAGGTTAGATTTTTAGAGAGAAAAGTTCTCTCTTCTCTCTATAATTTAGGATTTTAGATTTAATTTTATCCATAGATTTAGGTTTTGAACTTGCCTTGATTTAGTTTTAATTACAATTTCTTGGTTTAGCATCTTAATTCTCTTATTGTTACTATTTTATTTCTCTAGTTTCTTACTTTTATGTTCATGAACTCTTGTTAATTTTTTATTGGTTTAATTACTCTGCAAGTCCCTATAGTTTCACCGAATTTTCAATTAGGTCCCTATACTTTTTTTTCTTTTCAATTGGATCCCTAGACATTAAAATTTTTTTTAATTAAGTCTCAACCGTGACAAAATCATTTGAGATAATAGAATATTCTGTTAAAAAATCAAATATTCTCATAATTGGATTAAAATAGCAAACTGAACCCACCTTAAAATTTTCAAAATTATAAAACTACCCTTGACATTTTGTAGAACCCTAGCCAGCGCTTGTTCTCTGAAGTCATCGGCATTTCTCCTCTATTCGTTAGTGTCGTCGTCCATCTACGTCATCGTCGTCCTTGGCGGCGTAAGCGTCCGTCGCTGTCGTCTGTCGTCTTTGGTCTGTGCTCTGCACTGTTAGTTGCAACTCCATAACACAGACGTCACTATCAAAGTCTTGGTTACCTCCACAGCTTTGGAGGAAGCTCTTCAATTTCTCTTAAACTGAATTCTTTGAGCTGAAGAATTCAAGAAAGAAAGAAAAACGAAATCAAAAATGGGTAATCAGAAGCAGAAACGTAAGAACATTCTCAAAGATCCCCAATTCGTACCCTTTCTCACTTCACGTTCCAACATCGAGCTCAAGTTGAAAAATTTCCCTAATTAGCCTTTTTAATTTTGCGTCTTATCTCAATTTAGGGTTTTAAATTTCACTGCAATGTGCCTAATTTCCCTTTGTGTATTCCATTTTCTAGATAAATGGTGAAATTTAAGTGTGAGAAAATTGAATCAATAGTTTAGGGTTTTTAATTTTTGTTCTTTTGTGGTAATTCAGGATAAGTGGAAAAATTTGAGCATTAGCAGCGCCACTCAAGGATCCAAAGAAAAATCTAAGGTCCCTAAAATTAAGGCTGCAACCCTCTGCTGCTACCCTGTTGCTGCTGGTAATGCCATTGTTGTTTCTGGAGAAGATGCTACCCCTATCACCATTGTGATTTATCAACCTGATCCTTCTGTTGCTGTGGGTGGGTGATTCCTCTCAAATGACAAAGATGCTAAGAATTCTCTGTGGTATGCGAATTGATGTCACTAATTCTATATAGATTATTGCAGTTAAATGATGTGGATTAAGACTGTAGTTTTGGTTAAAACTGTTGTATGCCTCAACAAAATAAGAAAAGTATTTTGTTACTTTTGAATTGTTCTGAGAATTGGTTGCTTTTGTTTATCTTCTCCCAGATAAAATGCAATGATTTTAGAAGCGCTGTCAGATTACGAACTTATAGCAAGTGAAGGTAGCAGTGAAGGAAGTGATGCTAATTCTCAAAATGTAAGTTAGTTTACTTTTTAGCTTACCACTGTACTTCCAAGACTGTGAATTTTTTTCATCAATTATAAACTTGAAGGACTATAAGATATGTAAAAAAATTTTCTTTTATTAAAAGTTTGTTATAAAATAGCATAACATATCATGAGAAATTTTTTTTATATGTCTTGTCTTTTGTTGATACTTGAGAAAATATGTATTGCTTGTTCTAGCCTGAACATAGAAAAAATTCATACCTTCAATATACTTGCTTTTGAATTTTTGTCAGTCAAATTGGTTCTTTTGTTTGAAGAACTATATAAAAATCATTTTTTAAAACAATTCTAGTTATTACTATATCAATGGTTCATTAGTTCTTGTTACATATGCCATATGCAAGTTTTTTCATTATGTTGATATGATCATATATGGTTGCATATATTTGTTTTTATATACAATAAATTACCCTTGCAATTGTGTGATGATTAATCATTTTTTTTGTTTTTGGTAGTGATTGTTTTAACAATAGAGGTGTATATGGAGGCGACCGAGAACCCCAAAGAGATGAATAGACCTCACAAAGATGATCCTACTCCGACTTTTTTTGTTCCAAAAGTAGGCTATCATGCTTTGATTGAAGCTTTTGGTGGAAATGGCTATCTTATTGGGACATCTGATGAACTCAAGTCTAATCTTTCTCAGCTCGGAAACCAGCCGTTATCAATGTTATTATTGATCCCTATGCTGGTTCAGAGAGTGGGAGGCTACAATATAAGAACTGATTTCCAGATTATCTGTATTATACTGAAACTACGTTTTCTAAAGTTTTCATTTTTTGATTTTAAATTTCAATAACAGAAATTACATAGCCTCGTGATTTTCTATGGTGTACCATGATATGATAAAGACACAAACTATATTTCATGAATCCACACAAATGTAAAATATTACATGATCATAATGAATACTTGAATAATAAAAATTGAATTTTATATATACTTATTACTACTATTTCTGTTTCATTTTGTCAATGTTATAGGAATATCTTTTATTGAATATTTATAGTTTCACTGAATTTTCAATTAGGTCCTTATACTTTTTTTCTTTTCAATTGGGTCGCTATTTTATTTTTTCTTTTCAGGGGTATACAAGTAATTTCACAATTCATTAACATTTTTTGACATTTAACGTTAACAGGGACTAAATTGAAAAAAAATCATGTATAAAGGACCCAATTGAAAAGGAAAAAAGTATAGGGACTTAATTGAAAATTTGGTGAAACTATAGGGATCTACAGAGTAATTAAACCTTTTTTTATTTTATTTAATGCAATTTGAGGTTTTTATTTTCATTGTTGCTTAATTGAGTTGTTACTATTGTTTCCTTACAATTGGAAGTTGTAGATTTTATTAATTCTTGCTATTTTACCATACTTTCATTTTATGCCTTCCAAGTGTTTGATAAAATGTTTCTCTTGGTTTTAGAGTAGATTTTGCATTCTTGGCTTGGGATTGAGAACTTAACTGACCTTGAGTCATTGATGTCCAATATTGATTGGTGATTAGGATTATTAGTTAGTTTGATTTCTACTAACGCTAGTCTTTCACTAAGTTAATTATGGAGTTGGTTAGGACTTGTGGATTGAAATCAATTATGCCTATTTGACTTATCCTTGATATTAGGGTTGACTAAGTGGGATTAACTCTTCATAATTGCTATCTTTGTGGTCAATGACTTGGATAGGAATCCTTGACTCTCAACCTTTGCTAAGAGTGCCATTTTAGCATTTAAATTTCCTTTACTTGATTAGTTATTGTCATTTACTTTCTTGCCATTTAATTGTGCCAATTGCTATCTCACCGATGTTTCTCATAACCGATAATACGCATACCTCACTGCAAAAATTCTTTGAGAGACAACCCGAGATCTAATACTCTTAGTTTTTATTGGTTTGCATTCATGACAAACAAAATTAAACTTTGATTGCGGGTCAATTGTTGGTTTGGAACTATACTTGCAACGAAGTGATTCTTTTTATTGAGAGAAAATTCTGAATCGATGTTTGGCCCGTCGTCAAGGAGGTTCTTCATCTTCAGGTGGATGAATCTCTGATTGAATCCGCCTCGGTTGAGGATTTTCCGATGTTCCCACTCCATGGGAAACACGAGTTCTCTCTTGACGCGGAGGTAGTCCTAGCGTGAGGTCATTGTGATAAGGCTATGATTTTGACTCAAATTCCGTGAGACCGTCTTCATATTGATTTTCCGTCATTATCAAAGGTTGATTTCAGGTTCTCCGACAATGGCACCAATGTTCCGATGGTTACCTAAAACGGTGATTTCGGCCTGGACATGAGGTCCAGTCTCCTTCTGAGGCAGCGTCCAACTTGTTCTAGTGACGAGGTGACACCATCCAAGTTCCTCGTGAGGAGGTAGGGATGGTACCCACAAGAGAATCCGATGCTTAACTTAGTAAGGACTTTAGGCCGGTTTTTAGTAGATTGAGACTTGAATATACCTGAGGGGTGTCAGTGTATTTATAGTAGGACGAATAACCACATCCTGCAGTAGTTCCACCTTTGTTGGCGGATAATCGTTCCCTTTATCTTTGGAGTTTGTTAGAATCTCTCTTTTAGTAGAGATAGAGATAGTAGGAGATATTTTTGGAGGCAGTTACTTATTCAGGTAAGCAGGATTGAACCTGTTTGTCGTGTCTGACCCCTTAAAGAGGTCGGGTAATCAGGGAGAAGCATCCTTTTTGGATGGGTCTTTTATCCTTATTGGACTTGACTTTATTTTTGGGTTAGGATATGAACAAAAATCTTTACCAACAATTTTTATAATTACGGCTAGAAGTTTATAGAAATAAAATGAGAATATACCCATTTTGGTTCGCAAAGAATTTCAAACTGGACACTTTAGTCTCTAACTAAAATTAATTACTTGATTGGTCCCTAACAATTAATTCCGTCAGTCACTTAGGTCCTTTACTCCGTTAACTCTAACGGAGGACAAAATAGTCCATGACAACTCTAACAGGGGACAAAATGGTCCCTGACAACTCTAACAAGGAACAAAATGATTCCTGACCCCTTTATTCGAAAACGACACTGTTCTTCCCCAATTTTTATCATATCTCGCATAACCCTAACATTCATACTCTCCTTCTTCACCTTCACAATCTTCTTTTCCATCTTTTCCTTCCTCCTCTTTAGCTCCAAGATTAAGCTATGGTGTAATTGTCACACGTATCGCACCTACCTCAACATGTCATGGACCACACACTTCCTAAATCTTTGTGACTGGTACATCCACCTCCTCTGCACTTTACCCACCAAAAGCATCCACTTTCACGTCTTCGATAACATCACCTCCAACCCCGACACGTCCATGATATCCTCAAGACCAAATTCCACAACTACTCCAAGGGCACGCCTTTCTCCACTCTCCAGCAAGCAATATAGATTGTTGGACATTAGGACATCATGAGAAGATTCTCCTTTGACATCATATGCAAATTGAAATAGACACCGAGTGCTTCATTCCTTCTTTTCCAAAGTCCAAGTTGGCAGATTGCTTCGACCTCGCATCCAAGCTATCAGTACAACGAGCAATGTCGCCGTTGCCGCTCATATGGAAACTGAAGCGATTATTGAACATTGGTTCGGAGAAGAAGCTGAAGAAAGCGATCAGAGTGGTGGACAATGTGGTCATGGAGATGATAGGACAGAGGAAGAGTGAGATGGAAACGACGATGACAGGTCTTAACAAATCAGACTTGCTGTTTAGATTCATGGGATCCATCGAAGATGATAACTAGTTGAGAGATATAGGCATTAGTTTCCTGAGTATGAATTGGTTGAGAACAAGTTGAGGATTTTTTTTCTTGTGAACATTAAATTTATAGAGTATGCATTGTGTAGTTTGAAGTTACAGTGTTAGACTGCTAGTGTTATGCGAGATATGATGGAAATTGGGAGAGAATAGTGTCGTTTCCGAACAGAAGAGATCAGGGACCATTTTGTCCCCTGTTAGAGTTGTCAGGGACTATTTTGTTCTCCGTTAGAGTTAACGGAATAAAGGACTTAAGTGACTGACGGAATTAATTGTTAGGGACCAACTGAGTAATTAATTTTAGTTAGGAACTAAAGTGTCCAATTTGAAATTCTTTGAGGACCAAAATATAATTGCGACTAAATTTTTTTTTTTCTTATAGTGTAAAAAATTAATAAGAATATAATCGGTAAAATAAATTCAAATTATTTTTTAGGATGGAGATATTTATAATATTTTTTGAATTTATGTATCAGTTTAAAATTATATGATTGTTATAAAATGGTGGTGGTATTAAATTTCAAATGACGTCAATAAATCAATAAAATCTATGTATTTAGGTAAAATAGACCTCTCAAAGTCTCTTAAAGAAAAAGTCATCTAATTATATTAACTTTTAATTTTTATTCTAAATAATTAACGAGGTAAACTAAAATATATGTTTCACAAAAATATCAAATTAATAAAATAATTAATATTTAACATAATGAAATGAATTTCTATTGAGATTATTTATTCGCACATTTAGACACAATGGTATTCCGTGTTGGGAAGTATCTTATGTGTGGTGGAATCAAGCCAAACCCCCACGAAGCATACGAAAATATATTGGATTGCAGATTCATCCTATTCAACCCTCTATAGAAGTTATCTATCTATCTATTTTATTATATAAAAATTAGATGTCTGTATTATAATGGAACTGACGTAGCATGCTCCAGAGAGTGTTTTTCGATTTAATTATTTTAACTCATTCAATACAATTTATTACAATGACTTAATTATATCAACTAATTAATTTGATTGGATATTTAAATATTAATATAATTTATTATAATTTATATTACTTAATTAATTAGACTACGTTCATTATAATTCATTGTATCAGTGAATTAATTTTTTCATTTATAAAGTCTGAAATAAAATAAATAATTTATTGTTTATTCTAATTAAATTCATTAAATTGGATGACGCATAGCAACGCACACCGCGGCGGAGCAGACACGACAACGATAATGACTGGGCAGGTGAAATAACGGCGACGAGATGGAAGTTACATGTTCTTCTCTATTGCATTCAAAAGCAAGTCAATCAATATTCTATTCTTCTGGATTTTTAGGAGTGAGGTCACATAATTGAGGGTAAGAAAAGTTAGGTGGGTTGTTCAAGGCTTTTTTTTTCTAGATTTCTAAATACCTAAAATAGATTAGGAATATAAAATAGATTAGGAATTGTCTATGAGAAAGTTAAATTAAGTTAGACAAATATATTATTATTATTATTATTATTATTATTATTATTATTATTATTATTATTATTAGTGTGTACTAATTAATTAATTTGATTAATTTATTAGTCATTAAAATAATAAATTTATGAATAAAATAGGCAACTGAGATATTTTTAACTAATTATTAAATTAAATCAAATCAAATCATATATATTGAGCTAAATTCAAATCATGTGAATTATGGACCAAATTAAAATAAAATAATTTCTTACTTATTAAATACACTTTTTGTATTTATAAATAAATTATTGTCTACTTCAATATTAGAAATTTTTATGAATTTTTTATTGCGCAATTAACTTTAACACAAATAAATTAATTTATAAAAATTTAAACTTGAATGCTTGCTATGATTAAACTCAAACTTTAATTTATTTTCTAATATTACTATATAAATATTAAATTCTTTGATTGAACACTTATTTGATTACGAAATGATATTATACATTACTTTATATTGACAATTAAATTTCAGTTACTACACAAATATTATATTTTAGGTAATTGTATATTTTTTGTTATGTTAAAAATTATTATATAATTTTAAGATCATTTAGTTATGTTTATTTTTTTAAAAGTATTGTCATTATTGGAGAGTAACTAATGTTTGGCATCATATCTTACATTTTTACCATAAGTTAGAGGTAAATTATTAAATATAAATTAGATTTACTACTTATTACCCTGATTCGGATTCATTAAATTCGATTTATATGAAAATATAAATGGAGACAATTAGGTAACATTATTGGGTTTAGGGGATTCAGGTAATTTTAGGGTGACTTTGGTTTATCAACGTAAATTAGCCTAATATGTGATATTAGTTATTGTTATATATAATAGAATAGATGACATATTTATGCATTGTTTAGGTTAGAAGAATTTGTAGAGAAATAACATGCTGGAGAAGAAAATGGATGGAAAAATCAAATTTTCATTATTTAGTTCAACAAAGAAATTGAATGAAAAACATAAAAATGTATATTGAACTCACGTAAATTTTTTCTCTTCAAAGTTGCGAAGAAAACTGATTCAAAAGTGCAAATATGGATAAAAGTATAGAGTTATCATTTCAATTATAATTTATATATAATATATAAAAACATTAATATAATTCTTCTCTATTATGATTTTTTTCTCTTTTTACTTTTCTTTCCATTCAAGCAAAAGAAATTTTTTCCTCTATTTTTTTCATTTATTTTTTTTTATTTAAACAGCACACAAAAAAAATATACTTTTCTTTCCATTTTCTTTCCTCTATTTTTAATCTTATATCCAAACAATAGTTTAGTGTTTATCCATTTATCTTTTATTAATATTGTTATAATAGGAATACATGTAACTTTATAAAAATGATATAACCTAAACTTTGATTATCTGAGAATTTATTGAGTGGCTAGAATAGCTCCACATCACGAACCAATGAATGCTAGCAATAAGGATGATTACAACAACAGCCGAAATGGGTATTTACAGGGATTATTCGCATTTTGGAGCTAGATGGGGACTCCTGAAATCCTCATGACCTGCCATGCGAAAATGGATGGAGACTAGGAGTGACAAACGGGTCGAAACCTGTCGAGCCGGTCGCATAACCCGCCAAAAAATGCGGGATGGGCTGAAAATTTATGACCACCAAACTTAAAAATCCCGCCTACCCTCGATTAGGCGGGCTTCGGCGGGGCGGGACAGGCTTTTCCGCTGGACCAAGCTTTTATTTTGGTAGAGCCATTTTTTTACAAATTTCTATGATGTTATTGATCTACAAGAGGATGAAGATGATAATTGAAGAAGTTTTAAGTTATATTTTGGATTATGTTTTATGTTTGATTGATTATAAACTTGAAGATGTTTAATTATATATTTTGGATAATATTTTCTTTGCTTTGGACAATGCTGGTTTTATTATTTTGTTTCAAAAAAATTGATTTATAATTATATTTATTACATATTTATAATTATAAAGACGTTAATGTGCGTGAATTTAAAAATTATAATTTTTTTATGTTTTTAGAAATTATCAATTTATTGAAATTGTTGTGAAATTATATATATTGTTTAATATTTAATGGTTTATAAAAAAAAGGAGATTCCGTCAGCCTACCATTAGGCGGGCGGGGAAAAAATTCAGGACCGTCTTACTAGGCGGGGTGGGCTTTTGGCAAGACAGGGCAGACTTTCCCGTTTGCCACTCCTAATAGGGGCACGGACATAAGTACCCGCCCTATGAAACTTATTAAATATACGTGAATATAAAATTATTATTTATCCTAATTTATATATACGTAAATCTATTTCTTGAATTTAGTAATCCTAATTTCGACCTCCAATTCGAATTTTTCCTTTTTCTTCCGGGCTCATTCTTAGCCTTGATCATCCTCTCTCTCTAACTTACTTTCTCTACCTCTCATCAAGTCCGTCACTACATCACTCAGTATCGTCCTAAAAAATTATGTTATGTTATTATGTTGGATTATTTTTTTTATGTTTTTTCCTTTTAAAATGTTATTTTTCATAACGAATATGTTATAAATTGTGTTGAATTATATTGAGTTGATTATTTTATGATTTATTATATTATGTCTTTTTGTGTTAATTTTTTAAAAAATTTTCAAAGAATATTCGTAGATACCCGAAGAGATCTACGTTCTCTGAAGGGTAATTAAATAGGAACTTGCAATGACGGAGAAAGAATGGGGACATTTTTTTTAAATAGGAATGAGGGATGGAAAGTAGGTTTTTCACGCTCTTCTGAGTCCTCATTATCATATCTAACTAGTAACGGAGATCCAATCTGAGCCGATTTAAGAGGGGACGCGTGGACTTCATCTACATTGGGCCTTTAAGGTAATGAACCTAAGTCAGATTTGGGACCCTAACAATAGATTTTAGTTGAGGGTCTTACTAGACCCAAATATATCTTAAATTAATATTTTGAGTCATTGTTATAGCAAATACTATACTATTTAATATTATAACACTTAGTATATGTAAAAGTTAGATATATTTGCAAGACATTTTTTAATTCAAATTAAAAAAATTAATTATCTCTTTTTTAGTTTTAAATATTATTTTCTAATGTAACGAAAAAGTGAAAATAATAAAATTTAAATTTGAGTAAGATAATAAGAAAAATATTTTAAATTTTATCTCACTAACCAAAATTAATTTTAAGATAAGAAATTACTTTGTACATCATATATATTGTAAGATAGTATGGTCATTTGCTATTTTTAATGGTAAATGTTGTCAAATAAAATGGTGTAAAAAATTAGAAGAAAATATATTTACAAGTTTAGAAAATATTAATTTATTTTTCAATAGAATAAATTATATATTGAATAACAAAAGTTGTTATCGGTTTCTTTTCACACTAACTAATACTCAACGATGGTGTTTCGATACACCATATTACCAAAATATATTAATCGATCTAATAACTTTTGTAATGACGTAAGTTTATGAATTTGAAAATTTAAAAATTATTTCATAAAAGGTGAAATTTTAACAAGTAACAATGTTGATCATATTGTTTTGATTTCAAGAATGTATACGATAGTAATAAATAAAATTGTTCCAAGTAAATTTCAATAAAGACAAAAATTCATAAGTATTTCTATTAATAAAAAATTAATCTATTTAAAGACAAATACAATTTTTTTATGGATTTTTTAACTTGGCAAGTCGAAAATTAATACACCACATATTAATACTCTATTTATTAAAGGTCTGTCGCTAACTAATGAATTGTGATACACACAAGACGTGATTCGAATTCCAAATACTTGTTTAAGTAGACAAATAAGATGACCATTCAATAAATTTAAATGGATTAAAATAAATATTAATTATTTTTAATATTTTTAAATTATAAAATATTTATAATAATAATTACTATGTATATTTTTTATTTAAATTTTAATAAAAAATTTTATATAATTTTATGTATTATACTTATTAGAAAGTGATGGCCTCGCATGTGTTCCAATTGCTTGAGGGAGTAACCTTAGGTCAATCTTTCCAAGATCGCATGATGGACAGTGAGAAGGACATTAAACCCACAAATGAGGGACCCGCTGATTGGATAGATAGAAAGCTTAATTTCTGCTAGGGTATGGTAGACTGGCAAATTGGATCCCGATAGAAATAAATTGAGTACAGAAACAGTTTAATTATGAGAACAGAAGCAACGAGCAAAAGAGAATAAAAGCGGCGAGCACACATTAACAGGGGCGACTAATAGAGTTTGAAGAAGTGAATCCACATGGAAACTAGAATAACGAAGTGGAAATCAGCATAGATCCAAGAAAAATAAAGGCAACGGTGGCAGGTCTTGGAGAGGACAAACTGGCGAAGCAGCGGCGAGCAGAGACAGAAGCAAATTAGAGGTGAACCACCAGCGATGGCAGCAGCAACGACTGAATTAGGAGTCATGGTCACGGCAAATCGCAACGGCCAATAACACAGTGTATTGTAGTTGATCGTAGATGGCCAATGGGGATGTGTTTGTGGAACTATAGTCCATGGAGGTGGAGGTGGAACAGCATGAAGGTGGAGGTGGAATAGCAGTGGCACAATGCTTCACTTCTTATTGGACTGTGGGAACTGAAAAGGGGCAAAGGGCATTTAGGGTTGGGGGCTAGGAGCAGGGTGAGTCAGTGACTGAGAATATTTTGAGCTGGTTGCCTGGGATTGATTCCACAGGATTTTTTTTTTTAAAAAGAGGTATTAGGTTTATGGCTAAAATATCTAAAGAGGTGGACATCTGTTTGTCCGTCTTGCTCTGCCCAACCAAAGTTTGCGAATTAAGCAATGCAGTTTGGTGTATATTTTTATCGGCGGGCTCAATTTTCAAATTCGGCTTGCCTTTCCTGATGGATTAAACGGGTCGCTCAAATGAGTTTTGGTACGTTTACCACTCCAAACCACAAATACATAAACTAATTTCATTATTTATCTTTTTAAAGATGTCTCTTTTGCAGTCATTTATTTAATCGAGGTTCTACAACAATTTTCTTCTTTTATGGTGACTTAAAAAACTAAACAAAGCAAAGGAAACAAAAAAACAAAAAAGAAACCAATTCTTAAGAACTAATTAAACAAAAGTGCTATCTCTCTTAAAATAACATTCAAACTCTCTCAAAGAAAACGGAAGTTCTACATGGTGATGGTTTAATGATGTCTGTCAAAAAATTTGTATCTCTCATGATCAAACGAAGCTCAATAGATTAATTCCAAACCATGACATCATTGACCTTTAGCACCAAAGAATTAACAAACTCGCAACCATCCGGACGATTATTAATAAGATTGAAAGCCTCCACACAATCCATCTTGCTAATAATATCTCTCTGACCTAAATTCTAAGTTACAAAAAATTCTCTCCAAATAGCAAACAACTCCTCTTTCTAGAATACTATTACTATCTAATATTTCTAAACATCTCCTTTGTCAACTTTCATTCCAATATCTAATAATGTATGAGAAACCAATGCTATTACCAAGATCAAAATAACTAGTATCAAAATTTAACCTAAATGTTCTAATAAAATGAGGACTCCAAGAACATCATATTGAAGTAGGATTATCAGTGAAAATTTAACTTAGAAAATCAATTGGAGCACAAAAATATAATTATTTGTGGAAAAACGTGTACTTATGTTATAATTAATTGTACAGGCTTAAGTTTGTCTAGTACTACGTATGAGAAAAATAAAACTATAAAAATAACTAGAAAAATATTTAGAATAAAAAACAGAACACTTATCTTTAAAATTTTTGCCCTAGGTGAGCCAATGGACAAAAGGACGAAAATACCCCTCGCCCACTTAACCCAAAACATGACACACCCCTCCCAAATTTCATTGATTTTCACATAGAGAGGGGAGAGATCTCGAGAAAGAGAAGAGAAAGGGAGAAACCCTAACACTATTCACATACACACTCAAATCCAC
The DNA here is from genome assembly GCF_000816755.2 of Arachis ipaensis. Taxonomy (NCBI): domain Eukaryota; kingdom Viridiplantae; phylum Streptophyta; class Magnoliopsida; order Fabales; family Fabaceae; genus Arachis; species Arachis ipaensis. Next base: position 39,675,852 of record NC_029792.2, read on the forward strand.
TTTTCTCTCAAATCAAAGCTCTAATCGACAACTCGTTTGCGGTCACGCGTTCATCTCATCATCCTCTACATTTCTATATAGCTTTTGTGGTGATTACTTGCGAAAACATTGCCCTATTTTCCGTTGTTCCACTGAAATTACGTTTTGGTTAGAGTGGTTGTTGAAGATTGTGATTATGATGCTTTAGGAAAGTTCAATCTCAATTTTTAGCGGGATTTGATCCAAGATCATGTAGAATAAGGTAAGAAAACTCTTTCGCCCTATTTCTCCCAAGTTTATATGAAAACCCTAGTGTAAAAATTTGAAAATTTGATGTAGTTAGATTGAATAGAGTACTTGGCTTAATTGGTGAGGAATTGGTGGAAGCTTGGATTGGCCAGAAGGAAAGAATCAAGAGGTTGGGAACCACTGTCAATTAAGGTACGGGTTTTGATTTTGCGTAAATACTATACAACGCTATGTGAAAACCTAAGGTAGATGACCCTATGATATTGTTGAATAATTGATGTTGTTGATTGATGATGGTTTAGTTGAATAATTGAGTGAATTTGTAGTTTGATTGATTATGGATGATTAAGTATGATTGTGTGGTTTGATTGACTATTGATGGTTGAATAAAAATTGGATCGGAGGCCGTAATTGGGTGAGGTACACCCTTCGGTAAGTTACAAGTATCTAATGAGGTATTAAAAAGGTTAATTGTGTTGTATTATATTGTTGCGATTGAATAATTGTCAATGAAGTATGAAATTGAATTGGAAATAGTTAATTGATGAGAATTGGTTGTTTTGAGTTTTGAATTGTTAGGTGTAATTTGGGAATTGAGATTTATAATTGAGTGTAAATGATAACATATGAAATTGAATTAAAATTGGTTAGTTGTTGAGTTCGGTGAAATTGTTGAATTTGTTTAATGAGAAGTTAAATGATGACTTGTGTGAGAATCTATTGTTGAATTGGTTGTAAAGTGAAATAAATAAGATATGGTTAGAGTTTGAGTTTTGAAATAAGCATTTCATATTGGTTTGGAAAGAAAAGGATTTGAAGAATAAAAATTTTGTATGATGCAGAATTTTAGGTAAAATAGATATTTTGGCCAACTTCGACGAGTCATAAATTGGCGTCCGGAGCTTGGAATTGAGTGAAATTTATCTTGAATTAAAATTGAGAATATATACTTTAAGATGGTCGAAGAACGGAGGGAGAACAATTTTTGTAGCAAACCTTAAGGATGATTGAAAATTGGTGTTTAAAACTGAATTATGCAGAGTTTGCAGTATTAGTGGCCGAACCAGGTTCTGCGCGTACGCACGATGCATGCGTACGCACGATGCTTAGTTCTTGCAAGACCCGTTTCAGGTTTCGCGTGTACCATGCATGCATACGCACAATCCGTTATTTTTGCTGAAATGTTATTTTTGAACTTTTTAGCCTTTCTGACGAGTTTGTAACCCTCTGTAACCTTCGTATGAACTCTAAAAACTATGATTTTTACCTTAATATCATTGGAAATGAAATTAACGAATTTAAATTAGGTTACTCCTTTATGAAACCTATAAACAAAATGTCTCAAATATTGTGGAAATGGTGGTTCATCATGCCCACGGTGAGGATGGTAGTATCGTCCCGCTCGCAAATTGAAGAGATTGATTAATTTAATAATTGAATGGAGTTATAATGAGTTATATCTTCCAAAATTGGTTGATATGAGATTATGATTGATGTTGTAGGGATGGTGGTGTTGTCTTGTCCATAATGAGGACAATGATTTAGTCCTACTCACGAGATAATGAATTCAAGCCACGTTTGGCTTTCTTTCCTTATGGCATTTGGCCANNTAATTTTTTTTTTCAAATAAGATAATAAATCATGAAGAACTCATTATTTAATTTTCAAAAACTCGAGTTGTTATACTAATATCTAGAAGTGATTTTCAGTTATATGCCTGTGGTATAAATGTGTTAAAGAGAGAGACTTGAGCAAGTAGATCCTAAGGGGTGTTTCAACACCTAATACCTTAAATCAACTAGTTTGGGAGTGTTGATTGAAAGTTTATCTTAAGAGCCGCCTTAAGACAGGGCACTTAGACTTGAATAAATTGAAAGATCCTTCTAAAAAGAAAGAAAATATGAGAATGTGGATCAAGAATTATGCAGTAATAATATCATCATGTCAGTCAAGCTTAGGTTTAAATGGACATTCTATCTTAGAAACTTCAAGGCTTAGAGTTCACCTAGAAAGAATAATGAATCAGAATCATTATGCTTGATAAGCCCCATTGATTAGGATGAATATGCACCTCCAAATAAAGTCTCAACTTTTGATCAATAATTTCAATTCTTCTATTTCTCCTACCTTCAAATTCTTCTTTTTCTTGAGGACAAGTAAAATTTTAAGTTTGGTGTTATGATGCATGTGCATCTTAGCTAGTTTAGTGAGTTTTTAGTTTAATTTCATGCGTTATATCAAATAAACAAGTGACTTCATGAATTATCCTTGCATGTAGAAGATCAATAAACATGAATTGAATTTGTGATTGTTTCATGAATATACAAGTTAAGTTTGATGCAATAGGGAATACTAAGTGAATTTGTAATCATGAAAACTATTGCTGCATTTAGTATATTAGTTCATCTTGTATTAATGTATGGAATGTTACATCAAACTTTGATGCACCTTGTTTAATGGTTAACAAGAAATCAATGAAGAAGGCATGCATAAGTAACACTTGGTGGCGCCAGCATGCAAAGCGCCATCTAGCAAGGGCACCAGCGAACATGAAGGAGGGGCTAAGGCTGGTAACGTCTTGGCATTGGCAACGCCAAGAAAGGAAGCACCCCCTTGGAGGGGGCTGGTGAAGAGAAGGTTGGACGTTGTTAATGCCCAAAACAAGGGGATCCCCCTCAAGACAATGCCTAAACAAGGAAGAAGTTGAATCCCAATATGGCATTGGCAATGCTCATAATAGAAGGCGCCAGCTCAAACAATGTTACAAGAAGAAGAGAGGAAGCTAAACATTGTATTGTTAACGCCTAAACCTTGAAGCGCCCTCCAACGAATTCAGAGAACCCTGGAGGGTGGCGTTAGCAACACCAGGTGACAAGGGAGCCACTTAAAAGGGGTTTGGCATTGGACATTTATGAAGCATTGGTGCGCAGAAATTGCGATCATCAACAATGGCGCCAAAGACTTGGGGCTCTCAAACGTGAATCACACTTTGTCACAACTTCGCACAACTAACCAGCAAGTGCACTGGGTCGTCCAAGTAATAAACCTTACGTGAGTAAGGGTCGATCCCACGGAGATTGTCGGCTTGAAGCAAGCTATGGTCACCTTGTAAATCTCAGTCAGGCGGATTCAAATGGTTATGGTGAATTGATAATTAAAATATAAATAAAATATAAACTAGGATAAAGATACTTATGTAATTCATTGGTGAGAATTTCAGATAAGCGTATAGAGATGCTTTCATTCCTCCTGAACCTCTGCTTTCCTGCTGTCTTCATCCAATCATTCCTACTCTTTTCCATGGCAAGCTGTATGTTGGGCATCACAACACCAAACTTAAATTGTTGCTTGTTCCCAAGTAACTGAAAATCAAATAGGATAAAAAAAAGAGAACATACTATAAATTCCAAAATATCAATGAAACTTAGCTCCAATCAGATGAGCGGGACTAGTAGCTTTTTGCCTCTTGAATAGTTTTGGTATCTCACTTTATCCATTGAAGTTCAGAATGATTGGCATCTATAGGAACTTAGAATTCAGATAGTGTTATTGATTCTCCTAGTTCAGTATGTTGATTCTTGAACACAACTACTTTATGAGTCTTGGCCGTGGCCCTAAGCACTTTGTTTTCTAGTATTACCACCGGATACATAAATGTCACAGATACATAACTGGGTGAACTTTTTCAGATTGTGACTCAGCTTTGCTAAAGTCCCCAATTAGAGGTGTCCAGGGTTCTTAAGCACACTCTTCTTTTGCTTTGGACCTCGACTTTAACCGCTCAGTCTCAAGTTTTCACTTGACACCTTCACGCCACAAGCACATGGTTAGGGACAGCTTGGTTTAGCCGCTTAGGCCAGGATTTTATTCCTTTAGGCCCTCTTATCCACTGATACTCAAAGCCTTGGATCCTTTTTATTACCCTTGCCTTTTGGTTTTAAGGTCTATTGGCTTTTTGCTCTTGCCTTTTGGTTTAAAGAGCTTTTGGCTTTTTCTACTTGCTTTTTCTTTTTCTTTCTCTTTTTTCGCCATTTTTCTTTTCTTTTGTTTCTTTTTTTCGCAAGCTTTTGTATTTACTGCTTTTTCTTGCTTCAAGAATCAGTTTTATGATTTTTCAGATTATCAAATAACATTTCTCCTTTTTCATCATTCTTTCAAGAGCCAACATATTTAACATTCATAAACCACAATTTCAAAAGACATATGCACTGTTCAAGCATTCATTCAGAGAATAAAAAGTATTATCATCACATCAAGATAATTAAACTAATTTCAAGGATGAATTCAAAACCATGTACTTCTTGTTCTTTTGTAATTAAAACATTTTTCATTTAAGAAAGGTGATGGATTCATAGGACATTCATAACTTTAAGGCATAGACACTTAAATACTAATGATCATGTAATAAGACACAAACATAAATATAAAGCATAGTAAACGAAAAACAGGAAAATAAGAACAAGGAGATTAAGGAACGGGTCCACCTTAGTGAGGGTGGCGTCTTCCTCTTCTTGAAGAACCAATGGTGCTTTTGAGCTCTTCTATGTCTCTTCCTTGTCTTTGTTGCTCCTCCCTCATAGCTCTTTGATCTTCTCTAATCTCATGGAGGATGATGGAGTGCTCTTGGTGCTCCATCCTTAGTTGTCCCATGTTGGAACTTAATTCTCCTAGGGAGGTGTTGATTTGCTCCCAATAATTCTGTGGAGGAAAGTGCATCCCCTGAGGCATCTCAGGGATTTCATGGTGAGGAATTTCCTCATGCTCTTGTTGAGATCCATGCTCTCTTGTTTGCTCCATCCTTTTCTTAGTGATGGGCTTGTCCTCTTCAATGAGGATGTCTCCCTCTATGTCAATTCCATCCGAATTGCAGAGGTGGCAAATAAGGTGAGGAAAGGCTAACCTTGCCAAAGTAGAGGACTTGTCAGCCACCTTGTAGAGTTCTTGAGGTATGATCTCATGAACTTCCACTTCCTCCCCAATCATGATACTATGGATCATGATGGCCCGATCTATAGTAACTTCAGATCGGTTTCTAGTAGGAATGATTGAGCGTTGAATAAACTCCAACCATCCTCTAGCTACAGGCTTAAGGTCCAGTCTTCTCAATTGAACCGGATTGCCTCTTGAGTCAATTTTCCATTGAGCTCCTTCCACACATATGTCCATGAGGACTTGGTCCAAACTTTGATAAAAGTTGACCCTTCTAGTGTAGGGGCGTGCATTTTCTTCCATCATTGGCAAGTTGAACGCCAGCCTTACATTTTTCGGACTGAAATCTAAGTATTTCCCCCGAACCATGGTGAGCCAATGCTTTGGATTCGGGTTCACACTTTGATCATGGTTCCTAGTGATCCATGCATTTGCATAGAACTCTTGAACCATTAAGATCCCGACTTGTTGAATGGGATTGATGAGAACTTCCTAACCTCTTCTTTGGATCTCAAGTCGGATCTCCGGATACTCATTCTTTTTGAGCTTGAAAGGAACCTCAGGGATCACTTTCTTCTTGGCCACAACTTCATAGAAGTGGTCTTGATAGACCTTTGAGATGAATCTCTCCATCTCCTATGACTCAGAGGTGGAAGCAATTGCCTTCCCTTTTCTCTTTCTTGAGGATTCTCTGGCCTTAGGTGCCATTGATGGTTATGGAAGAACAAAAAATAATGCTTTTTACCACACCAAACTTAAAATATTTGCTCGTCCCCGAGAAAAAGAAGAAAGAAAGAAGGAGAAAAAGAAAAAGAATGGAGGAGAGGGAGAGGGGTGTGTATTTGGCCAAGGGAAGAAGAAAGGGATGTGTTGTGTGAAAATGAAGAAGGAATGAGGGGTTTATATAGGAGTGTGGGGAGGGTTAGGGTTCGGCCATTAGGGTTGGGTTTGGGAGGGAAAAGAGTTTGAATTTTGGAGGTAGGTGGGGTTTTTGGGGAAGAGGGGATGGATATGAGTGGTGAAGAGATGATGGGGAAGAGTGAGTGAGGTAATTGGTGAAGGGTATTTGGGGAAGAGAGTTATGAAATGGTGTGAGGATGAGAGAAGAAGTGGTGGGGATCCTGTGGGGTCTACAGATCCTGTGGGGATCCTGTGGGGTCCACAGATCCAGTGGGGCCAAGGACTTAACATCCTTGCTCCAATTAGGCGTGTAAACCACCCTTGCTGTGCAATCCTGGTGTTTAACGCCAAACTGCTGCTTGTTTCTGGCGTTAAACGCCCAAATGTAGCCTGTTTCTAGCGTTTAAACGCCAGAATGCTACTCCTCCAGGGTGTGCTATTTTTAATGCTATTTTTCATTCTGTTTTTGATTTTTCAGTAGTTTTTGTAACTCCACATGATCATCAACCTAATAAAACACGAAATAACAAAAAAAAAAAATAGATATGATTAAATAACATTGGGTTGCCTCCCAACAAGTGCTTCTTTAATGTCAATAGCTTGACAGTGAGCTCTCATGGAGCCTCACAGATAATCAGAGCAAGGTTGGAACCTCCCAACACCAAACTTAGAGTTTGAATGTGGGGGTTCAACACCAAACTTAGAGTTTGGTTGTGGCCTCCCAACACCAAACTTAGAGTTTGACTGTGGGGGCTTTGGTTGACTCTGCAGTGAAAAAGCTTTTCATGCTTCCTCTCCATGGTTACAGAAGGAGAACCTTGAGTCTTAAACACAAGGTAGTCCCCATTCAGTTGAAGGATCAACTCTCCTCTGTCCACGTCAATCACAGCTCTTGCTGTGGCTAGGAAGGGTCTTCCAAGGATGATGGATTCATCCTCATCCTTCCCAGTGTCTAGGATTATGAAATCAGCATGGATGTAAAGGCCTTCAACCTTTACTAACACGTCCTCTACTTGTCCATAAGCCTGTTTTCTTGAGTTGTCTGCCATCTCTAATGAGATTCTGGCAGCTTGCACCTCAAAGATCCCAAGTTTCTCCATTACAGAGAGTGGCATTAAGTTTATTCCTGACCCCAGGTCACACAGAGCCTTCTCAAAGGTCATGGTGCCTATGGTACAGGGTATTAAGAATTTGCCAGGATCCTGTTTCTTTTGAGGTAATTTCTGTCTATCCAATGCATTTAGTTCATTGGTGAGCAAGGGAGGTTCATCTTCCCAAGTCTCATTACCAAATAGTCTGGCATTCAGCTTCATAATTGCACCAAGGTACTTAGAAACTTGCTCTTCAGTAACGTCTTCATTCTCTTCAAAAGAAGAATACTCATCAGAGCTCATGAAGGGCAGAAGGAGGTTCAATGGAATCTCTATGGTCTCTAGATGAGCCTCAGATTCCTTTGGTTCCTCAAAGAGGAACTCCTTATTGGTCACTGAATGTCCCAGGAGGTCTTCCTCACTAGGATTCACGTCCTCCTCCTCCCTTGTAGGTTCGGCCATGATGGTCAAGTCAATGGCCTTGCACTCTCTCTTTGGATTTTCTTCTGTATTGCTTGGGAGAGTACTAGGAGGAGTTTCAGTGACCCTTTTACTCAGCTGGCCCACTTGTGCCTCCAAATTTCTAATGGAGGACTTTGTTTCATTCATAAAAATCACAGTGGCCTTAGATAGATCAGAGACTATATTTGCTAAGCTAGATGGGTTCTGCTCAGAATTCTCTGTCTGTTGCTGAGT
>NC_029792.2:39683816-39697235 GCF_000816755.2 Arachis ipaensis
CTCTTTAGTACTGTTGGATGATTCCTTCAATCCATTCAGACTCTGAGAGATCATATTGACTTGCTGAGTCAATATTTTATTTTGAGCCAATATGGCATTCAGAGTATCAATTTCAAGAACTCCCTTCCTCATAGGCGTCCCATTACACACAGGATTCCTTTCAGAAGTGTTCATGAACTGGTTATTCCTTTCATAGAGGGACTCACCTTCTTTCTGTTTGAAGGTTTAAACATCCACTCTAAGCTTACTAAGCTTTTGAGGAGGAAAGAACTTGGCTAAGAAAGCCGTGACCAGCTTATCCCAAGAGTTCAGGCTGTCTTTAGGTTGAGAGTCCAACCATATTCTAGCTCTGTCTCTTACAGCAAACGGGAAAAGCATAAGCCTGTAGACCTCGGGATCAACCCCATTGGTCTTAACAGTATCACAGATTTGCAAGAATTCAGTTAAGAACTGAAAAAGGATCTTCTTATGGAAGTCCATGAAACTTGCAGTTCTGTTGCATCAGAGAAACTAATTGAGGTTTCAGCTCAAAATTGTTTGCTCCAATGGTAGGGATTGAGATGCTTCTTCCATGTAAATTGGAATTTGGTGCAGTAAAGTCACCAAGCATCTTCCTTACATTGTTATTATTTTCGGCCATGTCTCCTTCTTTTTCGAAAATTTCTGTCAGATTTTTTCCAGAGAGTTGTGCTTTAGCTTCCTTAGCTTCCTCTTCAGAGTCCTTTCAGGTTCAGGATAAGCTTCAACAAGAATGTTCTTATCCTTGTTCCTTCTCATATGAAAAAGAAGAAAACAGAAAAGAAGAGGAATCCTCTATGTCACAGTATATAGATTCCTTTATGTGAGTAGAAGAAGAAAAGAAATTCGAACACAGAAAGAGGAGAGGGTTCGAATTTTTAAATGAAGAGAAGTGTTAGTAAATAAATAAAATAATTAGAAAGAGATGAGGGGGAGAGAATTTTGAAAATTAAATAAAAGTATTTTTGTTTTTAATTTAAAATTAAAGTGAAAATTCGAAAATTTTAAAATAAAATTAATTTAAATTAAAATTTAAAACAATTAGTTAATTAAAAAGGAATTTTGAAAAAGAGGGAAGGGATTTTCGAAAATTAGAGAGAGAGAGAGTTAGTTAGGTAATTTTGAAAAAGATATGATTGAAATAGTAAACTTTTAAAATCAAACAAAAAGTCAAGTAGTTAATTGAAAAAGATTTGAAAATCAAATTTGAAAAGATAAGAAGTTAGAAAAGAAGTTAGAAAAGATTTTGAAATTGATTTTGAAAAAGATGTGATTGAAATTTATTTTGAAAAAGATTTGAAAAAAAAATTTAAAAAGATTTGATTTTGAAAATTAAAGTTGATTACTTGACTAACAAGAAACTAAAAAGATATGATTTAAAATTTAAAGATTGAACCTTTCTTACTAGGCAAGTAACAAACTTAAAATTTTTTTTGAATCAATCACATTAATTGTTAGTAAAGATTTTGAAATTATGAAACAAAATAAGAAAAAGATTTTGAAAATAAATTTTGAAAATTTCGAAAGTCATAAAAGAAAAATGAAAAAGATTTGATTTTTGAAAAAGATTTAAAAAAGATAGAATTTTTAAATTGAAAATTTGACTTGACTCATAAGAAACAACTAAATTTTAAAAAGTTTTGAAAAAGTCAACTCAAATTTTCGAAAATTTATGAGAGAAAAAGGGAAAGATATTTTTTTTTTTGGATTTTTGAATTTTTAATGATGAAAGAGAAAAACAATAAAAAGACTTAATGCATGAAAGTTGTGGATCAAAACAAATGATGCATGCAAGAACACTATGAATGTCAAGATGAACACCAAGAACACTTTGAATGTCAAGATGAACACCAAGAACTTATTTTTGAAAATTTGAAGAAAAGAAAAACATGCAAGACACCAAACTTAAAAAATTTTTCATGTATAGACACTAACAAATTGAAAATGCATATGAAAAATAAGAAAAGACACAAAACAAGAAAATATGAAGATCAAACAAGAAGATTTACCAAGAACAACTTGAAGATCATGAAGAATGCAATGCATGGATTTTTGAAAAATGCAAGAAAGAGATAAACATGCAATTGACACCAAACTTATGACTTGACATTAGATTCAAGCAAGAAACATCAAATTATTTTTGGTTTTATGATTTTATTAATTTTTTTTGTATATTTTTCGAAAATCTAATTGGAAAAAGAAAAATAAGAATTTCAAAATTTTTAATAGGAATTCCAGGAATCTTGCATTGTTAGTTTAAAGCTCCAGTCCAGGAATTAGACATGGCTCACTAGCCAGCCAAGCTTTCAGTGAAAGCTCCGGTCCAAAACACTAGACATGGCCAATGGCCAGCCAAGCTTCAGCAGAACATTACATACAACAGCTAATTTGATGGAAAAGACAAAGAAGCTCTTCTCTTGAGATAGTTGAAACGTCGGTCCAAAAGATTAGACATGGCTTAATAGCCAGCCAGGATTCAACCTATCTCATGAGATTCTAGAATTCCTTCTTAAAAATCCTGAAGAACATAGAATAATTTATTTTTGAAATTTTTTTTTGAATATTTTTTTTCGAAAATAAAAATAAAAATAATAAAAACAAAAAGATTAAAATTAAAATAAAATTTACCTAATCTGAGCAACAAGATGAAAATCGTCAGTTGTCCAAACTCGAACAATCCCCGGCAACGGCACCAAAAACTTGGTGCGCAGAAATTGCGATCATCAACAATGGCGCCAAAGACTTGGTGCTCTCAAACGTGAATCACACTTTGTCACAACTTCACACAACTAACCAGCAAGTGCACTGGGTCGTCCAAGTAATAAACCTTACGTGAGTAAGGGTCGAACCCACAGAGATTGTCGGCTTGAAGCAAGCTATGGTCACCTTGTAAATCTCAGTCAGGCGGATACAAATGGTTATGGTGAATTGATAATTAAAATATAAATAAAATATAAACTAGGATAGAGATACTTATGTAATTCATTGGTGAGAATTTTAGATAAGCGTATAGAGATGCTTTCGTTCCTCCTGAACCTCTGCTTTCCTGCTGTCTTCATCCAATCATTCCTACTCTTTTCCATGGCAAGCTGTATGTTGGGCATCACCGTTGTCAATGGCTACATCAAATGGTCCAATGCGCTGTCACTGCATGGCTAATCATCTGTCGGTTCTCGATCATACTGGAATAGGATTTACTATCCTTTTGCGTCTGTCACTACGCCCAGCACTCGCGAGTTTGAAGCTCGTCACAGCCATCCCTTCCCAGATCCTACTCGGAATATCACAGACAAGGTTTAGACTTTCCGGATCTCAGGAATGGCCGTCTATGGGTTCTAACTTATACCACGAAGATTTTAATATCTCGGACTTGGTCCTCTGTATTAGATATCTAAGACATATTTATTCTAGCTTGTTTGCATGTAGAACGGAAGTGTTTGTCAGGCACGCGTTCGTAAGTGAGAATGATGATGAGCGTCACATAATCATCACATTCATCATGTTCTTGGGTGCGAATGAACATCTTAGAATAGGAATAAGCTTGAACTGAATAGAAAAACAATAGTACTTTGCATTAATTTGTGAGGAACAACAGAGCTCCACACCTTAATCTATGGTGTGTAGAAACTCTACCGTTGAAAATACATAAGTGATAATGGTCCAGGCATGGACGAATGGCCAGCCCCCAAAAAGGTCTAAAATAGCATAAAACTAATCAAAGATGATCCGAAGATGTAAATACAATAGTAAAAAGTCCTATTTATACTAAACTAGTTACTATGGTTTACAGAAATGAGTAAATGATGCAGAAATCCACTTCTGGGGCCCACTTGGTGTGTGCTTGGGCTGAGCATTGAGCTTTACATGTGTAGAGGCTTCTCTTGGAGTTGAACGCCAGTTTGTAACCTGTTTCTGGCGTTTAACTCCACTTTGCAACCTGTTTCTGGCGTTTAACTCCAGAATGCAACATGGAACTGGCGTTGAACGCCAGTTTGCGTTATCTAAATCCGGGCAAAGTATGAACTATTATATATTGCTGGAAAGCCCTGGATGTCTACTTTGCAACGCAATTTAGAGCACGCCATTTGGAGTTCTGTAGCTCCAGAAGATCTACTTTGAGTGTAGGGAGGTCAGAATCCAACAGCATCTGCAGTCCTTTTTCAACCTCTGAATCTGATTTTTGCTCAAGTCCCTCAATTCAGCCAGAAATTACCTGAAATCACAGAAAAATACAAAACTCATAGTAAAGTCCAGAAATGTGATTTTTATTTAAAAACTAATAAAAATATACTAAAAATTAACTAAATCATACTGAAAACTATGTAAAAACAATGCCAAAAAGCGTATAAATTATCCGCTCATCAAGCATGCATGAAGAAAATCAAGCCAAGTGTGGCATTAGTAACGCCACATAGTGAAACGCCCCCTCAAGTAATGGCTGAGTGAAACAACACTTGAAACATGGAAAAGCATTGATAATGCCGATTGTTGAAGCGCCCACTCAAGGCAACGCTAGGCCACCACAAGGTGATCCTGGGAGTGCATTTCTTGGCTTTGCCAATGCCAAGAACTACTGGCGCCCCCTCAAGATAACACCTGTGACGGAGGTCACGCGTACGCGTGGGCTGCGCGTACACGTGAATTGAAAAGCTGCCCTTGAAGTGTATCGCTGGGCATTGTTAACGCCAAGAACTACTGGCGCCCGTTGCAAATAAAGCCTACAAGCAAGGGAGAGCTTGAAGCTAAACAGGGCGTTGGCAATGCCTAAAACTAGGGGCGTACAAGTGCAATAATGCCTGTATCACAAGAAGCAACCCTTGGAAGTATGTTGCTGGCATTGGCAATGCCACATATAAGGGGTGCCTCCTCAAAGTAACGCCTACGATGGCTGGGGGTTGGAAATTTTGGTGCTCACGCTTACGCATGGTCTGCGCGTACGCGTGAAGTAGTATTTTCGTGTAAGCGTGGTCTGCACGTACGCATAAAGAGGAATTTTGTGCGTACGCATAGGCTGCACGTACGCGTGGCCAGTGCCAACAACGCCCATGATAAAGAGCGCCCGGTTCAAATAACACCGGAGAGACTTCAATAACGCCCAGGCGTGAGAAATGCTTTTGATTCAAGCCAAGTTATAACCCGAAAGCCCAACAAGATCCAACTTGGAAGAAAACTTCAAAAGGAATTGAGAAGAAGAAATAGTATAAATAGGGGAGGTTTGGAACTTGAAAGGGATTTTGGAATTCTTACTTTTACTTTTACTTTTGGCTTTTTACTTCTTCTTAGCTTCTAGTTTTGATTTCCATTTTTTTTAGCATTCTGGATTGTTCATCATGAGTCACTAAATCTCCCATTCATTAGGTAGAAAAGCTCGGTTGCATTTTAATGAATTGATGTTATTACTTTTCTTCTTAATTCAAGCATTGTTCATCTATGAGAAAGCCTTTGTTCTTCAAAGATCTAATTCCATCGAGAGAGGGATTAGATCTATTCGAATTCTATGATGATCTTGAGAAAGGATTCATAATAATTCAGTATAAGACTCTACTCTCACAATTCTCTTGATTGACAATTCAAAACTTGATATGTGCACATCTAATCTGTTTGAATTAAGATCTTGAGGATTGTGTGGCTTGGGATCGGTAATTATACTTCACCTCTTCTCAAGAGCAATAGATCAAGAGATTGGCAATTGATTATTTTAAGAGAAATTGAATTATCAAGATAGTGGAATTCAATTACTTATCATTTTCCATAGATCTACTCTTCATGATTGAGAGGAAGTTAAGAACCATTGATTCAGGAGGAATCAATATCTCCAATCTCTAATGTCTTTAATTCATACTGCATCATCTCTTTCTCTGTTTTCTTATACTCTAAATCATTTTCCATTTCTTCCATTCACTTTTAGTTCTTTTGAATTCTTAAATTGCTATAAGTTTACAGCCTTTACTTTTCAGCTTTTAATTTATTACAATTTACGATTCTGCTCTTTATATTCCAGCAAGTTATTTTTCTTGCCATTTACTCTTCTGCATTTACATTATTGCACTTTAAATTCTCAGTCATTTAATTCCTCGCTCTTTACCTTTCATTCACTTCCTTTATTATCAAGTTATTTAGTCAATTGCCTAAACCTCATTGAAATTAATTTGTTTAACTAGATTAGATAATTGATTGAAGTTGCTTATTCTATCAATCCTCGTGGGATCGACCTCACTTACCGTGAGTTATTACTTGATACGACTCGATGCATTTGCTAGTGGATTAAGTTTACAAAAAGCCATATCATTTATCCCGAACAAAAGCGACGTCAACGTGTAGAGGAGGAAGATATGAGCACTTTAATCGGATTAGATTTTTTATTGGAGTTACGGATCACAAGAAAATGAAGTCAGAAATTTCATGGTTATGGAGGTTCTCTCTTTCACACTCTCGGTCCCTTTCTTTCTTTTTTCCCAAATGGCTTCATGAATTGATGATGATTAATGGTAATGAGAATGATTTAATTAGTTTGGTGACACATGGGAGGCTGGGTGTCACGATTTGGAGCTGCTGAGTCAACGATTTAAGTGATAAATATCTTAAATAGATAATTATGAAAACTAGATATATTAAAACACAAGTAATAATACATATGAGGGTACATATATATGAGTTACTAATATAAATGATATTAGTAATAGTGACTTTTTTCCTACTCTCAGATACTTTGTCCATTTTTCTTCTTAGTATTGGACGTCCAAGAGTTCTCTTGATCAAAGGTGCTTGTGGCTTATAGTTAGCTGACGATGTCTCTTGCTAGTATTTCTTACTATTCATAGGCTTGATGGGATCTCATAAGTCTTGCAAATGGAATCCATGGTAAGCCACTCATGAAAAAATGATTTTTGTTTAAGATTTAGCTTGCGAATTCTAGAAATAGCAGTTACAACTAGGGGTGTGCATGGGCCGGGTTAAACCGGGTTTGACGTGACCCAGACCCAGTCCGAAATATGTACCGGGCCCATTTATGAGACCCGAACTCAACCCTAGACCCGATGAAACCTATACCCTTTCGGGCCACAACTATACCGGGTAAAAACCGGGCCATTAACACTACCTTACCTTCTCTAAAATTAAAACATAACCACAATCAATACTAATATTGTCTAATAGCACTAAATATTTAAGTCAATACAAACAACACAATATTATGCATTAGTCTTAAAGTCTTATGCATTCTAAATATAAAACATTAACTTAGTCTTACAATAACTAAGACAACAAAATATTAAAGTTTACAAAACAATAATTCCATATGAATAACCATCATCCATCAATAGCCATTAATGTTGTTAACTTGTACCTGCGATGTGGATGCATTAGTGAAACCTACAAAACATATAATGTTACTCATTTTTCATATAAAAGATTATTACTTGAAATAAATAAGTCATTGACAAAATATATTTCTGCCAGTAAAGAAATTCATAAAAATAATCACGTTGTAGGTATAGTTTCTAAACCAACAGAGAATCCTTTCGTACAAAAGTTTTGGTTGTCACTAAAGTAAACCCAATAAAATTGATAACCGAAGTATTTAAACCTCGGGTCGTCTCTCAAGGAATTGCAGGGAAGTATGATTTATTATTGGTTATGAAAAGGTATCGTTTGGGTTTTTGAAATAAGGAACAAGTAATTTAAATGGCAAGAAAAATAAATTAATAATTAGAAAAACTCTTGGCAAGGTATGAGAACTGGAAATTCCATCCTAGTTATCCTTATCAGGTGTGATGAGAATTGTTTATGCTCCCACTTAGTTAACCCTTACTAAATAAAGGAAAGTCAAGTGCACTAATCAACTTGATTCCTCAAGTCCTAGTCAACTCCTATGGAAAGACTAGCTTTAGAGGGATCCAAATCAATCAGCAAATTCTAATTTTCAATCAACAGCTGAGTTTGACAACTCAAGTGTCACCAATTACTCAACCAAAACCAAAAGGGGAAAAATCCAAATTATTTATATCATAAATAGAAGAAAGCAATCATAAATCTGAAATACCTCAAATTGCATTAATAAAGAAATTCAATTCTAACATGGAGTTCATAAATCAAATTGGGAAAGTAAACAAACTAAAGTCATAGCATAAATAGAAGTAGAAGAGAACATAAATTAAAGGAACATTGAACCTGGAATGAAGAAATAACCATAAACTAAGAGAAATCCTAAATCCTAAAACCTAGAGAGAGGAGAAAGCCTCTCTCTCTAGAAAAACTACATCTAAAACCTAAAATTGTCTATAATGAATGTTGTTTGATAAATGTTGAATGAATGATTTGATTCTCTCATTCTCCAGCCTCTATTCTGTGTTTCTGGGCTTGAATTTGGGCCGAAAAGGGCCCAGAAATCGCTGAGGGCATTTTCTGCAATATTTTGCACGTGGCGTCTGTCACGCGTGCGCGTGGGTCACACGTGCGTTTGGGTCATGCGTGCGCGTCATTTGGCGATTTTTCTTGCCATGCGTACGCGTCAGTCACGCGTACGCGTCGCTTGTGTTCTGCGCGAGGCACGCGTCCGCGTCGTCCATGCGTGCGCGTCACTGCCAGTTCCTCAAATACTTCATTTTTTTTGTTCCTTCCACTTTTGCATGTTTCCTTTTCATCCTCTAAGCCATTCCTGCCCTATAAAGCCTGAAAATACTCAACACACAGATCACGGTATCGAATGGTAATAAAGGATAATTAAAATTAAAAGTTTCAAGGCCTAGGAAACATACTTTCACATATATCACAGAATTAGGAAGGATTTGTAAAACCATGCAAATAATGTGAATAAGTGAGCAAAGACTTGATAAAAACCACTCAATTGAGCACAAGATAAATCATAAAATAGTGGTTTATCAACCTCCCCACACTTAAACATCAGCATGTCCTCATGCTTAGCTCAAGAGAAACTGGAAAAGAGTGAAGGTAGAATGGTGGAATCTATGCAATGCAATCTATCTAAATGCAAGCTACCTAAATGAATCATGCAATTCTAATTACTATCCACTTATATACACATAAAGCTTACATGTGGTAAAATTAAGTCAAATTTTTCAAGGAATCATATATGCACAACCAAGGGCTAAGCCAAATTAAAACACATTCACAATTGAGTTGAGCTAATCAAAAGAATTCACAAACTTGCAAGACAAGCAATGATCAAACATGGATATATGTAATTGAGCTATTGAACCCTCACTGGATTTGTGTATACACTCTAATCACTCATTGTTTGGGGTTAATCACTCTACTCTTCTCTAGTCATGCTTTCTAAAACTTTGTTCTTCATCTAACCAATCAACAAATATTTAATGTACACATGCAAACATCATGAGGTCTTTTCAAGGTTGTAATGGGGCTAAGGTAAAGGTGAGGGCATATATATAAGGCTAAGTGAGCTATAAATTGAATCCTTGATTAGTCTAAAATCTCGCCTAACATATACATACTCTCTACAAATCTAACATTATGCCTAGCTACCCATAATTCCTACTTTTGTATCACATACTCATGTACCAAGTTATCTTTAATTTCATCACATGTGCATTAATCTTTTTTTTTCTAAATTTAATATTGGGATAATTTTGTGTCCCCTTATTTAATTATTTAATTATAGGGATATATTTTATTTTTTATTTATTTATTTATTTTTAACATATCAATTCACATGTCATTTTAATTATTTTGGTTTCACATGAGCATGCACCCAAATTCTAAATAATTTATCAATTGAATGCCTTTCCTATCATCCCATGTTTCCACAGTTTCTCCACACTTAGTGGATGCACAATCTCTATCTTAAGATAACCAATGATCCAATTTAGGATATTTAATTTATTTTTCTGCTTAAGGCTAGTGATGTGGTTATAGAACAGAATAAATAGGGATTAAAAGGCTCAAAGTGGCTAACAAGGGTGACTTAAAAAGGTAGGCTTATTTGGGATAAGTGAGCAAAAATAAGTAATGGCCTCAATTATATGCAAGTATGTAAATACATTCTATATTGGACATATAAAGTGGAACAAAGTAAAGGTTGCAAGCATAGAGAAGGAAACACACAAGAAAGAAAATATTCATGGTTAAACAATGTAACCATGTAATTAAGCTCAAAAACTCACGGGTTGTGTGTTCTTTGGCTCGCAAACCATATATCAGTTATGTACATCATGCAAGTAGAAATAAAGAGTTTCCATTCAACTCAATGTGAATCTTTAAATGGCTCATATAAAAATAAGTATATTCTTTGAAAAATATTGTCAATTTACCAACATTTAAGTGGATTGTTGTGATTCTGAAAAACTAAAATTTCTAGTTTACTCTTTTATTTTCAATTAAACCAAATTCTCATATGTTAAAAGGGGTAAACTAAAGTTAATAATCCATATGTTTCTATATCATAACTAAATAAGCTAAGAGTGCAAATCAAGCTAAATATAAGATATATACAGCCCAAAGTGCAAAATGTAATAAAGTAAACAGAAATACAGCAAAAGAAAATGTGCAAGTACGGAAAGGCAAAATAAAATAAAATAAAATAAAATAAAACAAAAGTACAAAATAAAGCAAAAATAGGATAAAAGGGTCTGAAAGTGGTTCACCAAAATAAAGTTCGCTAGAGATGACGACCTCCCCACACTTAGATAATAGCATCGTCTTCGATGCTCAATCAGGCTGGGTGTGAAGAGTCGTCACCTCTGGAGGGGTGTGCTGGTGCTGTC
This sequence comes from Arachis ipaensis, assembly GCF_000816755.2. Lineage (NCBI taxonomy): Eukaryota > Viridiplantae > Streptophyta > Magnoliopsida > Fabales > Fabaceae > Arachis > Arachis ipaensis. The sequence continues at coordinate 39,694,577 of NC_029792.2, forward strand.
TCGATGGGCTCTGGCAGTGAAAGTGTCTGAGGCTCTACCTGTATAGGTACCTGTGAGTCTGTCGGCTGTGTCTGCTGAGGCTCCTCATGCTGGGGCTCTGCCTGCTGGTGCTCTGCTTGCTGGGATCCTGCCTGCTCATCCTCTGCTTGTGCATCCTCCTCATGCTCATCCGCCTCCTCCTCAGATGGCTCCGATGGTGTGTCAGGCTCGGAGGGGATGTCAGTATGGCCCGACCAGATCATCAACTTCAAATGCTCACAGCGTCGCTTGCTGCGACGCTCAGACCGCTCATATCGCCGCTGGTTGCGGCACTCCATCTGGTCTAGGCGCTCAAATAGGTGGTGCACAAGGTGGTAGATGGGCTGGGAAGCAGGCGAGGGTACTGCGGATGTGGGTGGTGCAGCAGGTGCTGAAGGGGCAGCAGAAGATGTGGCTGCATCAGCAGAGGCAATAAGAGAAGGTGGTCGGTAGCCCAGAGCCATGAACTTCTTGCCATGTGGGATGATCTTCTTGCAATCGGCGGCTAGTGGCTTCTCATCCGTAAGCTCCCAGGGTAGCTCAGCTCGGCGGCCCATCTGAGTATTCAGATAGGGAAAGGGTAGAGTGCCTCGGACATGAACCCTGGCCATGTAGTACCGGATAAATCGGGGAAGGTACAGGTCCTTGCCCTCCATCACGCACCATATAAGAGTAATAATGGCAGCTGGCACCTCAGTCTCGTGAGTGCTTGGCATCACATAGTTGCTCAGGATTTGTTGCCATAGCCGAGTCTCATCATTCAGATAAATAATTTATATGCCTTTTGGAGTTACTGTTAACTTGCCCATCACCCATGGGACAACAGGATCAATAGCTATTGTGCGCTTCACTGCTTCCCAATCAAAACGCATAAACCTCATATCCTCCTCAGCCTGCTGGTAACCATATGGTTTATCTGATTTAGGCTGGAAGTTGAGGATATCCTCAATGGCCTCCTTAGTAACTAAAATCTGTTTGCCTCTGAGTTGCACCGCATCCAGGGTCGTCTTATAATAGTTGCAATAGAATTCCCGGACCCATGATACATTAACTTCAGTCAAGTTCCTCTCCATAAAGAACCAGCCTCTTTGTTTAATTTATTCTGTGGTGTACTGTTGTAATTCAGCTGGAATTCTAAGGGCCTTTTCCAAGTATAGGTTCCTTGTAGTTGCGAAAACCGGATACTTCAGTTCACAGTATCGATTTGAAAACTTGACTGGATCAGTTGCAGGCACTAATTGATCAGCTTTTTCCTGCGGAGTAAAGTTTTTCTCACGTCAGGAATCATCATGCAGTATATCTAGCAGAGCCATAGAGGACTCTCCTCTTTTCCTTTTGCCTGTGCCTGCTTTAGCTTTTCCTTTCTCTTTTGGATCAGACATCCTGAAAAACAGAAAATTCAGGGTATAATTTATCAACTTAAAGCAGGAAAACAGGAAGGCAAATAGGAGTCAAGCAATATAGCATAGATGGGCAAAAGAGGAATAAAAGCCAAGGCATGAAGTGATTCAGAAAGATATAGAATGTTTTGGACTGTATGCAAGATAAAATTCAAAGAATTCAATTAAAAATCACAATCCAAAAACTATGATATGTAGAATGCTTGTTTGTTAGGAAACAACAATTAACATGCCTTGGAAGGGGTTAAAAGTCAGTTAGGTTAATAGTCAGTTAAGTTAAAAGCTAAAGAATTAAGTTAGAATTATTGGCATGGTAATGTAGTTCCTAGAAGTGCAAAAGGTTTAGGAACAAGCAGGCACACATTCAAGCATACAATGCAGATTATTGATGATAAAGCATGTAAAGCAAGAAGCATAAAAAGGAATACAATCATCAACAATGCACGTCAAATGAAAAGGGAACCAAAAGGAAAGGGAATACTAGCCCAGTAACTCATGAAGTAGCTGTGGTGTAAACCATATAAATCACAATTTCAAAAAGCACCAAAGCAATTGGTATGAATAGGAGAAGTCTCAAGTCCAAAACTGTCAAGTTCAATAAAACTAAATTTTTAAAAAATTTTGGCAGCATGCCGGCTATAAATTGGACGTTCCCGGATAATAAACGGCATCAGAAATTCAGTTCATATGACGTTAAAGTAGTACATAAAAGAGTAGCAAATAGCAAGTCACATAAATTCAGAAAAAAAAGCCAAATTCAATCTGCAGCAAGAAATGTAATTTAGGTGGAATAATGTCAAAACAGCATTAAACAGTAATGAATAGCATATTAGCAGTATCAATAGCACAGCAATTTCAAAATTACGAAATAGATAAAGCAAGCAGCAAGAACGGCGCAATTATCAGACCTAAATCCAATAACCACATCCTAGCTACCTAACCACCTAAAATTCACTACGAACATGCATATCTAACTAACCTAAATTGAACAGAATTGAACAATATGCAAACTAACTAACTTGAACGGGAAAGGAATCGGAGTGCAGTGGAACTTGGTGTGCGCAGTGAAAGAAATTGAACGAAGAGAGAGGGTGGTGGTACGGTGGCGCTGGTGGGTGGCACGGCGGTGCTGGGATGCTCGCGGTGGTCCGGGTTGGTGGCAGTGGGGTTCGAAGTTGGGAAGGGGGAGAAGGGGGAGATGAAAGGAAGGAGGGGTGAAGGGCTGATGGTGGCGGCAGGGG
>NC_029792.2:39697240-39760466 GCF_000816755.2 Arachis ipaensis
GGGAATTTAAATCCACGCGTACGCGTGGATGAGGTAAAACTGAAATGACACGGAAGCGTCATTGACGCAAACGCGTGAGTAGGGATGGTTGAAGATGAGACGCACGCGTGAAGCACGCGAGCGCGTCGACTAGAATTGTGCTAAACGCATGAGTTCAGCGTCGTTTTGGTGCAACTCTCTGTTTCAATTAAGGGGGCAAAAATTTTCACGCGACGCGTACGCGTCGCCCACGCCCACGCGTGGTGTGTGTAAATGAAAATGACGCGTACGCGTCATTGACGCGCATGCATGGCCTAAATTGTGCCTAATGCATACCAGCCGCACGATTCCAGCCCAACTTTCTGGGCGTTGGATGGGGACACCGATTTGGAATCGACGCCCACGCGTGGCCCATGCGCACGCGTGGTGTAATTTTTTTTTTTTGAATATGCAGAATGCAAAATGCAGATGCTGATGCGGATGTTATGAATGATACTAGGGAAAATAAAATAAAACTAAAAACAAACAAAACAAAATAAAATTAAAATTGAAAAGGAACGATCATACCATGGTGGGTTGTCTCCCACCTAGCACTTTTAGTTAAAGTCCTTAAGTTGGACATTTGTTGAGCTCCTTGTTATGGTGGCTTGTGCTTGAACTCATCCAGAAATATCCACCAACGTTTGCAATTCCAATAGCCTCCGGGGTCCCAAACTAGGCACATAACGCCTTCGAGCAAATTAAAGCAGGTTTTCAAGCCCCAGGAGTGTTGATTATCAAAATAAATTCCAGGATCCCAAACCTTGCTTTTGTGCTCGTCTTCTTGTTGACCATCTTTGTTCCAATCGGGTGGTAAGCAATCTGTATTCTCACTGAAGCATCCAAACAGCTTCCTAGACCCATTCAATCGAGCTCTATACCAATCCTTACACTTCAAATTTGAGCGTGGAACCATATTGAATCTTGCATACCAACTCCTAGTACAAACCATCTCCCTCTTACTCTTAAAGTCGCAAAGAGCTCTAAGCTGGCCATCTGTTTCAAGCAAACCATATTCAAGTGGAAAAGTAAAGACAAAGGCTAAGGATTTTACTCACTTGAAGTTTATATTGGGTGGTAATGGCCTTGGGAGAGGCGTTTCCAGTGGTCCTTCAAGCTCCACTCCCTTGTACTCTTCTGCGAATTCTTCCACTTCCTTACAAACCTCTTCAACTACAACCACGTCTTGATCAAAGTCTTCAATTTCTTCCTCATCACTCAAGTCATAAGTTGGAGGTTGAGAAAATTCTACCTCCACATCCTCTTCATATTCACTTGGGGAAGGTTCTTCAATCTCAAAGAATTCAATTGCGGATGCAAATGTTTCACTAGGAGAGCTTGATTCATGATCATAATTACCAAGGAAACTTGCTTCTTGATCTGTTCCGTCCGGTTCTTCATAAGATACATGCCTTGTGGGTTGTGCACTATCCTCCTTAGCATCAATTGCAAATTTCTTGGCGGAATTCTTCACAATTCTTGATTCCCATGAAGGTTCAGCGTCTCCTAAGTCTTCAACCAATTCTTCTTCTTCAATAATCCGGCTTCCTCCACTTGTTCCAGTACAAAGTCACGCTCCTTACTGTCCACCGAAGTTTCTAGTATCTCCTTCATGCTATGTTCTTCATTAGATTTTTCACATAAAGCCATGGGGATTTCTTGAGTGTCCGAACGTCGGAAAGCTAATTAATTTATCGCTTGTTCCAGTTGGTGAAGAGTTACATGAAATTTATTCACTGTTTCCTTGAGACGCTCCTGTGATTCTTGGGTCGATGGATATGGACATGGTGTATATGGAAGTGGTGGTTCTTGGGAGTAATTGGATTGGAATTGGGGTGGATAAAGGTTAGGGTCATATGGAGGTGAATGGTTGTAAGTGGCTTGTGAGTATGGTAGTTCAAAGCTCTGTTGAGGAGGTGGTTCATAGGCATATGATGGGGCTTGTTGGTAACAACAAGGGGGTCCACCATATCTATCATCTTGATACGCACCTCGGAATGGCTCTTGACTATAGTAATTTGGTGGAGGTTGGTTGTAACGAAAATGTCCACTACTATTGTCTTGGCATGCATTGTGGGGTGGTCGTTGTCCATGGTACCTTGGAAGGTGTTGTTGCCGAAAGGGGTTATCAGATCCTCGTGGCTCCTTCCATCTTTGATTGTTTCGACCTTGATGCATGTTCCTGTTATAGCTTCCATTCCTTACAACAACATTGGAACCAAACTTAAAGCCAGAGGGGTGAGAACTCATAGTAGCTAATAAAATTTAAAAACAAAAACAAGAACAAATAAACAAGCAAAAGAAAATATTTACAATAACCAATAATAAGGCACACAATTGCAATTTCCCCGGCAACGGCGCCATTTTGACGAAACGGATTTCTGCCAGTAAAGAATTTCATAAAAATAATCACGTTGTAGGTATAGTTTCTAAACCAACAGAGAATCCTTTCGTACAAAAGTTTTGGTTGTCACTAAAGCAAACCCAATAAAATTGATAACCGAAGTATTTAAACCTCGGGTCGTCTCTCAAGGAATTGCAGGGAAGTATGATTTATTATTGGTTATGGAAAGGTATCATTTGGGTTTTTGAAATAAGGAACAAGTAATTTAAATGGCAAGAAAAATAAATTAATAATTAGAAAAACTCTTGGCAAGGTATGAGAACTGGAAATCCCATCCTAGTTATCCTTATCAGGTGTGATGAGAATTGTTTATTGCTCCCACTTAGTTAACCCTTACTAAATAAAGGAAAGTCATGTTGACTAATCAACTTGATTCCTCAAGTCCTAGTCAACTCCTATGGAAAGACTAGATTTAGAGGGATCCAAATCAATCAGCAAATTCCAATTTTCAATCAACAGCTAAGTTTGACAACTCAAGTGTCACCAATTACTCAACCAAAACTAAAAGGGAAAAAATCCAAATTATTTATATCATAAATAGAAGAAAGCAATCATAAATCTGAAATACCTCAAATTGCATTAATAAAGAAATTCAATTCTAACATGGAGTTCATAAATCAAATTGGGAAAGTAAACAAACTAAAGTCATAGCATAAATAGAAGTAGAAGAGAACATAAATTAAAGGAACATTGAACCTGGAATGAAGAAATAACCATAAACTAAGAGAAATCCTAACTCTCTATAGAAAAACTACATCTAAAACCTAAAATTGTCTATAATGAATGTTGTTTGATGAATGTTGAATGAATGATTTGATTCCCTTATTCTCCATGCTCTATTCTGTATTTTTGGGCTTAGATTTGGGCCGAAAAGGGCCCAGAAATCGCTGAGGGCATTTTCTACAATTTTTGTGTGTGCGCGTCATTTGGCAATTTTTCTTTCCACGCGTACGCGTCAGTCACGCGTACACGTCGCTTGTGTTCTGCGCGAGGCACGCGTCCACGTCGTCCATGCGTGCGCGTCGCTGCCAGTTCCTCAAATACTTTATTTTTATTGTTCCTTCCACTTTTGCATGTTTCCTTTCCATCCTCTAAGCCATTCTTGCCCTATAAAGCCTGAAAATACTCAACACACAGATCACGACATCGAATGGTAATAAAGGATAATTAAAATTAACAGTTTCAAGGCCTAAGAAACATACTTTCACATATATCACAGAATTTGGAAGGATTTGTAAAACCATGCAAATAATGTGAATAAGTGAGCAAAGACTTGATAAAAACCACTCAATTGAGCATAAGATAAATCATAAAATAGTGGTTTATCAGTCATAAATAATAAAAATATCATAAATGTACCTTCAACAATCTTCTGACTGCTATCAAATAAATCAAACTCTTGATCTCCATCTCCTTGTTTAGAAGGGCACAACCAACTTTGAGTGCATATCAAAGCTTCAGCCATTAATGGTGACAAAGAGCTACGGAAGACATCAACCATGATGACAAGTCATCTTAGCCTAGTTTCACTAGCCTTTTTCTTAGTTTTTATTAGGTTTTATGCACTTTCTTGCATTCTAAGTAAGTGATTTGGAATGAAAATGCATGACTTCTTTAAATCAAACAACCACCATGTAATTAGTGCAAAGTCATGAGGTTTAAGCTAAATTTAATTGATTTTTAATGATTTATAAACCTTGTGAATTTTGTGATACTTTTATTGGTTGTTTTGATTACTTGTAGGTGAAGAAAGAAGAAAAGAAGAAAAGCGTGGCACAAGATCCAACTCCCAATCCCTTTTACAATTCAAGCAATTTACATTACTTGCACTTTAAGATTCAGTCATTTACATTTCTTGCAATCTAAGTTTCTACAATTTACATTACTTGCATTTTAAGATTCAGCACACTTACTTTCCTGCTCTTTAGTTTACTGCAAATTTCCCCTTCCCCTTTACTTTTCAAGCAATTTAGTTTCTGCAAATCACAAATCACTCAACCAAACCTTGATCCGCTTGACTAAATCAACCACTAAACTAAAATTGCTCAATCCTTCAATCCCTGTGGGATCGACCTCACTCATGTGAGTTATTATTACTTGATGCGACCCGGTACACTTGTCGGTGAGTTTTGTGTTGGATCGTTTTCCACACATCAAGTTTTTGGCGTCGTTGCCGGGGATTGATTAGATTGACAATTATTAAGTAAGGTGGTGGTCTAGATCAAGCACTTTTTATTTTTCTGTTTTTGACTAACACACTAACTGTTTGAATTTTTGCTTAAGCCAATTAACATTTCACTTCAGCCATGGATTGAAGTGTTGTTGCTTTCTGGTGTTGTGATTTTTATGCTTTGGTTGTATGTCAGGTACAAGGAGAATTACACCCACTTTTTGCGAACAAGACGAAAGAACCCTCAGAAGACTAAGAAGAGCCGAAAGAGGGAGAAACATTCTTGGAGAAGAGGAGTCAGAAGAAGAATTCCAAGATATGGAGGAACACTTAACAAACCCACCAAATGGGGCTGAAGGAGCAGCCAATAACAACAATAATCCACCACAGAGAAGAGTTTTAGCTTCCTACACAAGTGCAGATCCTAGACATTGTGGGAGTAGCATTCTTACCCCAAATGTTAATGCAAATAATTTTGAATTAAAGCCACAACTCATCACCTTGGTTCAAAACAATTGTTCTTATGGAGGAGGACCACTTGAAGACCCTAACCAACACTTGTCCACCTTCTTGAGGATTTGTGACACTGTCAAAACCAATGGTTAACGCCGACCATCACAAAGGAAAGGAGTAATGGAGTTGGAAGGAGTGGACTCAATCTTGGCTCAAAACAAAATGATGCAGCAGCAAATTCAACAACAATTTGAGCGAATGGCCAAGAGGATTGATAGCCTCCAAGTTGCAGCAGTTAATACAAGCCAACCATCATCCACATGGGGGCAAAATGAAGAGACTCAAGAAGAGCAGCAGCAAGAACAAGTCCAGTACATGCACAACCAAAACTCTGGACAGAATGAAGTGTATGGAGACACATACAATCCATCACAACAATTTGAGCAAATGGCCAAGAGGATTGATAGCCTCCAAGTTGTAGCAGTTAATACAAGCTAACCATCATCCACATGGGGGCAAAATGAAGAGACTCAAGAAGAGCAGCAGCAAGAACAAGTCCAGTACATGCACAACCAAAATTCTGGGCCAAATGAAGTCTATGGTGATACTTATAACCCTTCTTGGAAGAACCACCCAAATCTTAGGTGGGGAGACAATCACAACCAGAATCAACAACCATGGCAGAGAAACTCAAATCAAAACACTTCAAGAAACAACCAAAACCACAACCAGCAGCAAACTAACCAAAACTCTTACAGAAAACCCCAAAACAACTACCCCAACTCCAACCATTACCCATCCAATAACCAAACCTCAAATCAAAACACTTACCCTCAACCCTCAACACCCCACAATCAACCAATCTCACAAGAATCTCAAAGGATTAACAACTTAGAGCTTCTGATGGAAAAAATGATGAAAATTCAAGAGATGACATTGAGGAACCAAGAATCCTCCATGAAAAACATGGAAAGGCAAATTGGACAAATTTCCAAGCAAATCACCATTGAAAGGTCATCAAACTCACTGCCAAGTGACACCATTCCTAATCCTAAAGAGGAGTGCAAGGCAATTCAACTGAGGAATGGAAAAGTCTTGGTGAAAAATGAAGATGTAACAGCAAGCAAGCCAACTCAGAATCAAGTTCAAGAAAAAGAAGACCAGCCACAGAAATCAAGAAAGGGAAAGGAAGTAATTGAAGAGCCAACTAAGGACGAAAGGCAGGGAATGAACTTCACTCCACCCTTGCCATATCCTCAAAGGCTCAACAAGGAGACCAAGGATCAACACTTCCCAAAATTTCTTGAAATTTTCAAGAAGTTAGAGATCAATATTCCCTTAGCTGAAGCACTTGAGCAAATGCCCCTGTACGCAAAGTTCTTGAAGGAACTTATCAACAAGAAGAGGAGTTGGCAAGTTAATGAAACCGTACTGCTCACTGAGGAATGCAGAGCACTAATCCAGAAGGGACTTCCTCCCAAACTCGAGGACCCTGGGAGTTTATTTCTACCCTGCGCCATTGGTAGTATGACCATCAAGAAGGCGATGTGTGACTTGGGAGCTAGTATCAATCTAATGCCTGCCTCCCTAGTGAAAAAGCTAGGCATAAAAGAGGTGAAACCAGTGCAGATGTCTCTAGAACTGGTGGACAAATAAGTGATATGCCCCACCGGTATAATTGAGAACCTTCTAGTCAAGGTAGACAGATTCATCTTTCCTGCAGATTTTGTGATCCTGAATTCGAATCAGGATGAGGGCGACTCCATTATACTGGGAAGACCGTTCTTGGCCACTGCTAGGGCCATCATAGACATAGAGCAAGGAGAATTAACCTTCAGGATGCATAATGAAAGTATCACTCTGAATGTACTGCCAGAAACACAAAACAATAATGAAAAAATGCTTGAAGGTCATCTGCATAATAATTGTCATCACTCATTAACTAGAATACCTTGTCTTGTCTCCCTTGCTGTTTGAATAAAAGAAAAGATGTTTGATTTAGAAAAGTCATTGTTCAATGTTGCAAAAGTTAGAATGAAGATTTGTGGTGGTGTGTGTTTGATTCAATTATTAGCTCATGAAATAAATGTTGCAGAATGACTTGTTTCTTAAAGCTTAAGCTAGTTTGCTGCTATGATCCTTCAAATAAGAAGGAGAATTGATCTCTCTTCTTCTTGGTTCTTGCTTGAGCACTCTTTTATTTTCTTGCTTTGGATCTTGGGTGGAGAATTGAAGAACTTCTGTTTCAATCTCACCTTGAGATCTCTTGTTTACTTTCTCTGCATAATTGAATTTCACTTTCTGTTTACTGCTTCATCTTCTCTTCAATTCTGTAATTTACTCTTCTTCAATTCTTTTGCAATTGTTCTTGTTGGATCAAGGAAGGATTTGAGATCTAGACTTGTTATCTAGTCTCTTCCACCCTGAGATCTTTAACCCCTTTTAAATTGCTGCAAATTAAGCACTGCTTTCTCTGTCTTTACAATTCTCAAAGCATTTTTACTCTTCTGTTTGAGATCCATTCCAATTTAATTCATCTTTTACTTTGCTGTTTGATGCAATTTAATTCTGCTTGTTTAATTTCTGCAATTCCAACTCCCAATCCCTTTTACAATTCAAGCAATTTACATTACTTGCACTTTAAGATTCAGTCATTTACATTTCTTGCAATCTAAGTTTCTGCAATTTACATTACTTACATTTTAAGATTCAGCACACTTACTTTCCTGCTCTTTAGTTTACTGCAAATTTCCCCTTCCCCTTTACTTTTCAAGCAATTTAGTTTCTGCAAATCACAAATCATTCAACCAAACCTTGATCCGCTTGACTAAATCAACCACTAAACTAAAATTGCTCAATCCTTCAATCCCTGTGGGATCGACCTCACTCATGTGAGTTATTATTACTTGATGCGACCCAGTACACTTACCGGTGAGTTTTGTGCTGGATCGTTTTCCACACATCAAACCACACGTCCACGAGTGCTAAAGCATGATTCAGAAGCAATAGTTAAAACTGGAATACCTAAGATATCACGGGCTATGAGAGAAAGAATTCTGTATTTTGAAGCATTCACTTTCCACCAAGTTAATATACCAAAATTCTCATCTTGCACAGTATCCTCGGCCAAATATCTCTCCACATCTGACTTGTTATCTGCATTAGCCTTCTCTCTTTTTTGTTTTTTCCACATATTCACTCTATTTTCAGAAACACCCTTGGCACCTGCTGAGACTTGAATATTGTCATCAAAAACCTCTCTAGATGAATCTCCACCAATATCCCTCCCTTTATCATCGGCAACCTCTTTTTCATAAAACTTATGCAACGTGTCTAATGCGAGTTTAACAATACCAGTCATGCTAGTAGACACTTCCTTATCATAAACATCCTCTAAACACCAACAGAGATAATCTAGTTTGTACCGAGGATCCAATACAACATCAACAAGTAACAATGGATTAAATTTGTCAACCGGGCCCCAATATTTATCATATTTGTGTTTCATAGAACATGCCATGCTTCCTAACAATTCAGAATGATTTTGAATCCATGATGTTAATTGAGAAGCAACAGATGTAATTTCATGAAAATATTTGTTCGATGTAACATGCAAAGAAGATGAGAAATTCAAAGTTATCTCATAGAATATTCTCAAAAACTCAATAAATAATCTAGCATGTTGCCAATCGAGTGGTGTTGGTGGACCAACTTTCTTTTTTTCCCCACTATCCTCTCCAAACCATCTAAGAAAATCAGGTTCTTGATCATAAAGTCTATCAAAAGCTTTTTCAAATTTCTTGGCATGTTCCAACATTAGATAGGTAGAATTCCACCTAGTTGGAACATCCAAGCACACAAGACCTTTAGATTCAATTAAATCAGCCTCAATGCAATCTTTAAATTTTTTAGTCCTTTGAGGAGAGGACCTAACATACCTGACAGTATTTCTAATGCTTTCAATTGAAGTTTGTTTCTCTTTAATTCCTTCGTTCACTATCAAATTAAGAACATGAGCACAACATCTCACATGCATATACTTTCTTCCACACACCAACCCACCTCTTGCACCTAATTTCCTTTGAAGATAAGTAATAGCTCCATCATTTGAACTTGCATTATCTACTGTGATTGTGAAAACTTTTTCAATTCCCCACTCTCTCAAGCATTTCTCAATTTCTCTTCCTACCGTATCACCCTTGTGGTTCTCAATTTGACAGAAATTTATAATCCTCTTTTGTAACTTCCATTCATCATCAACAAAATGTGCAGTCAAGTTCATATAATTATAATTTTGATTTGATGTCCAGCAATCAATTGTCAAACAAATCCGAGCACATGACTTTGCCAACCATTCTTTTAGCTTTTTCTTCTCATCTAAATACAGTTGAAAGCAATCTCTTGAGACTGTCCACCTAGATGGTACCGTAAATCTTAGTTCAAAACGATTTAACATCTTGCAAAACCCAATCCCCTCAACAACTTTAAATGGCATTTCATCTAGTACAACAAACTCAGCTACAGACTTCTTACAATCTTCCAAGTTATAACCCTTAAAGGCTTTGCATAGATCCTCTTCTTCCTCAATTTTGGGCATATAACCATGAAGTGTCCCTTTCTTCCCCGCTTTAGTAAATATCCACTTATGAAAAGTGCTTATTCAGAGAATTTGTGCCATATTTAGTAGGATGACAACCGTATTTTTTCTGACAATGATTACATTTGGCCTGGTGCTGTCCCTTTGTCTCAGTCAACAGAAGTTCAGTAAAATGCTGCCAAACATATGATCTCTTTCCCCTACGAGAAGCTTCTGGATTCTCAATGTTTGTATCCTTATCTTCTTCATTAACTTGTGGTTCAACAGGAGTTGTGGCGGCATCAATAGCAGAAGCAGCAGGATTTTCAGCAGAAGCAGTAGGATTTTCAGCAGAAGCAACAGAATTTTGAGCTTCAATTTCCATTGTTTTATTTTCCTCAATCATAAAGATAGAAACCTTATAATAATTCATGAAGAACAAAACAATAATCAACTAAATAGTACACTGAACAAAATAATAATCAACTAAATAAATTAGCAAAAAAAATCAGTAAACAGTAAACACCAAACGCATCAACAATTTAACATCTCTAAATTCACAATAATCAAAATTCACAATAATAAAGAATCAATACCCACACCCTTAATCAGAATTCTAATAATCAAAATCAACACCCACATCCCTAAATTCACAAATTTTTATAATCAAATTATCAAAATCCTTAATCCCTAATCAGAATATTAATTAAATAATAAAATTAATTATTTACCTGAGAAGAAGACCGGAGAAGAGAGCGGAGCAGAAGGAGAAGGACTAGCAGAGAAGCAGGAAAGAAGATGACTGGGCCAAGCACAGATGCGTCACGTCACGAGAAGCAGGGCAGCACCGTCGTCAGTTGAACGAAGAGCTTCGTCGGAGACTCAAGACTGGGGTAGTGGGGTGAGACTGCCTGGTGCATGCTTGCTGGGAAGACGAGGACGGAGTAGCGGGCAACTGCGTGGTGCGTGCTTGCTGCTGTTGGGAGTGCGTCGTTTGTGGCTGCTTGTTGGGAGACTGAGAGTGGGCCGTGGGGAGAGAAGATGAGGTCAGAGGTCACTGGGTCAGCGTTGGCCGTGGGAAGTGGTGGAGTGGAGACTGCCGAACTGGGGAATGGGGAGTGGGGACTGAGGATTGGGCGAATGAGGTTGAATGGTTAAGGGAGTGAGGTTGAATTTCTGAGATCTGAATGCGTTAATGCCGTAGCCCCTTTTCCCCCTGATTCAAATTGTATAAGCGCATAATTGAGTTACCGGGCCGCCGGGCCGGGTCCGAGTGACCCAAGCCATGGCCCGGTCCCAGTTTCACTAAGTTCCAAGATTTCATTTTTTTCTCCTGGGTCAACCCCGGGTCTCTTCGGGTCCGGGTCTTCATGGCCCAAAATTCTTCGGTCCCCGGCCGGGTCTCGGGCCGCACCGGGCCGTGCACACCCCTCATTACAACATACTTGTATTTCAAACCTAAGAAATCATAGTATGTGCATGAAAAACATCAATAGTTTAGCAAAATACAGTTTTAATCCATGCATAATGAATCTTAATTACAAAATCTTAATTCCATATACCTGTTAGTTTCCATGCATTACAGGTGCATGTTTTCTCCCTAAGGTTTACACCAACTTTGTGATTCCTCCTTTGAACCTCAAATATGACTCTATCATCATCACCTATCTATTTAGCATTCTATGTTACTTTTTAGTTTAATAATCTCATCTAGCCTCTGTTGTTGAACTGGAGCTAACTTTCCAATATAGTTCATTAACATCTTCTTATGGAAGGCCATCTTTTTTATAAGATAACACCTTAGGTCCTTTATACATGGTCAAAATGCGTTTGCTTTGATAATCCACAATATTTGCATTCTATATTTCATGCATATTATTTATGATATTATCAACTTTAGGATAGTGTGAAAAATGACTCTTCGTCCACACAATAGGATTGAACTTCGGCATATACTCCTAGGTTGGCAGATTAATACCTTTTAGTTTATCCAGTTTGAGTTTAAATTTTGGATGAGTTGTATTCTTCGAACATTGTCAAACAAGCCCTTTTGATTGCTTGTCTTTCCAGTGATTCACAAAATTATTCCAAATATGGAGGACACAATTTTTATGGTGAGCCCGAGGCATCACCTCTTACATGGCATTTTGCAAACCCTATACTACAGTTATAGTCACATAAAACATACCTGTATGAGACAACAAATCGATAATGAAATTAGCGAACATGAAAGAGTTTAGTAATAATTACCTTTTGTTGGTCACAATAAAGTTCAAACCAAACTCTGTAGTTGACCTTAAATCATCCTCTAGACAATACAAAAACCATTTCCATGTCTCGGTTCACTCAGTGCCCACCACAACAAATGCAATCACAAAAAAGTGATTATTTGCATCTTGACCAACTGCATACAAAAGATGACAACCAAAATACTCCTTGAGGAAGCAACCATCTAAACTAATAAGGGATAACAACCAGCTTTAAACCCATGATTGCATGCATCTAGGGATATGTAGTGCTTATCAAATAGTGGTGGTGCTTCGGGATGTAGGATTAAGGCCACAAAAGCTGTTGAACCTGGGTTGCTTCGAATGATCTCATTCAAATAGTACCAAATTGTCATATTGCTCCTTTTCATTCCCCATTACTTCTTCTCTTATTGCCTTTAATGCTCTGGTTATCATCATTCTATTGATATGCACATTATAGTCCTTTTTCATGTGCTCAATTGCTTTTTTAGGGGTTATCATTGGTTGTATCACCAACTTGCTTGTTACCCAAGCTCTAAACATGTTACTTGTTGATGAGGCAAAATTGATACACTCGGATATTGGCAAGTGCATCAAATTACTCTAAGTAATATCGCAGTGAGTGGATATCGATCCCACGAGAATTAACGGATTGAATCAAGCAACTTATAACTGGATCTCTAATTAAATATATCAAACCTTAGAAAGAGGATTGTGAATCTCAAAGTAGAAGCAGATAATGGTGAAAAGGTGTGTTGAAGTTAAATGAGAGAAAGCTTATGGAGAAAGTAATCAATGAGTGAGATGTTAAAGGCATCGGAGATGTTTAACTCCTAGAAAAAATGATGCTCGTGTTTTCCCACTTTGACTTATGCAAAATTCTTTTCACAGTAAATCATTTATAACCAAATTTCAATTCCTTGGCAATTTAATTTCTCTTAACTTAATTAATAGCCAATTCGTTAGTCAACTAATTAAGAGAAGAGATTAAGCACGATTTTGATTTATAACTACACAAATTTCAAATACTTTCAAAGATGTTTAAAGTCTTTGACTCTAAGTGGTTTGTCTCAAGGCATATCTTAGTGGATTTTCAATCGAATATCCCAGACTAGTTGGCCCAAGTTATCGGGTGATAAAGCATCCCTCGGATCTAATTACCCAAGCCTCTCCTTGACACAATCACAACACAAGTACATAACTAGGAATTTTATTCATCCAGACATTGATGCTCAGAGCCTCTTTGGACTATAAATGCTTTGTCTCAAGGCAAGTCTTTAATGTGGGCTTTCAATCGACAATCTCAAGCCAGTAGGTCCAAGTTATCGAGTGATGAGGCACCCCTTAGATTTCCTTGCCCAAGTCTCTCCTTGAAACACAAGCATCATAGGCACATAACTGGGCTCAAGTCATTAATTCTCAAATCTTTATTGCTTTTGGATTTTTTGATCTTTCCATACTTTTTTTTGAACTGCTTCAAGGACTTAAACCTCGGATTCTCATAATATGTCTCCAAAACTTTGTTTATGGAGATTCTATCTCCCTATGATCAATATCCATCCAAATACTTTGGGTCCACAAAGTCTAATGAAACATAACCATTCTCCACCATAGTTTCTTTGAACTTCCTTTTTATTATGAAAACTCCTTTCATTAAAAACCACTATCTTTACATCAGTAGAGTGCTAGAAAATAAGTGAAAGTTTTAAGCACTAAAGAGAAACAAAGAAAATAGAAATAGAAACGTGATGCAAAGATAGAGAAAGTGAAAGAAGAAAACAACAAACAAAAGAAAAGAAAAAAGAAAGAAAAACTAACCACCAGAAAAGACATTTAGATTACCAATTTCACTCATCATCATTGTCACCTTCCTTGTCCTATATCTCGAGTGCTCCCTCCAATGTTCTAGGACGCCACTTCTTCTGTCTTGCTCGTGCCTCCTCCCATGGTCATTGAGCTTCCTCTTCTCTTCTATTTTGTTTCCACACTCGATTCAGGCACTCGTATTGGGAAACTTGTTGTGGGTGTGAGGACTGGGTGGCAACACAAAGATATGTCAGTCTATTCATAATGACCTAACTTCTAGTACGCCATGGTGATGTCTAGGCATCTTTAGTAGTTTTTTAGATTTTTTCATTAGTTTTCTTAGATTTTAATCAAAATTATTATGTTTTCTAGTAGAATTTCAAAACTAATCAAGTATTTAGAGTTATTTTAATATTATTGTGTTTTCAGGATTAATCAAGGACTAAAGCCTTTTTAACAAAAAAACACAAATATAGTCCAAAAGAGGCCCATCGCACATGCCCGACGGCCATCATCAATCAAGCCTGGTGTCCTCCTTCTCAATTGGGCCAATGCCCAAAACTCAAGAAGCAAGCCTGATGCATCTGCATCTTGCCTAGTTAATTAGTTAGCTTAGGGATTTATTTCATGAATTTCATTCAATAATTAAGTGGTTTCATTGCTAATCATCACTTATTTGTACATGAAGGAAATGTTAAACATTAAGTTGAATTTGTGTCATTTATGAATATATGAGCTTGAATTATGAATTTGTACATTTGATGATTATTCATTATCACAAGAACCATGCTTTGATGCAATTTGTTTATTTATTTCTTGTTACAAGGAAATAGAAGTTAAGAAAGCATGCAAGTAATTAAGGAAGCAAATCAAGAATGAAGTACGCAAGGATTGGAACTATCACCCTTGGGCTTGTTATGGCACTTCAAGCACCACCTAGAAGAGAGATTTGTGAAGTGCTCACTCTAGTAGGCGCCTTCGAGGATGCAAGGAGCAAGCACCAATTTTGGCACTTATAATGGCACCTCAAGCGCCTTTTGCATCACTCTCCAGGGCACCAAGTGGAGGCATCAATAGTGGCAATGGTGCTTCAAGCACCTTTGCATCACTCTTCAGGGCACTGGTGGGCGAAATTTAGAACTCCGCACAACTGAACCGGCAACTGTACTGGGTCGTCCAAGTAATACCTCAGGTGAGTGAGGGTTGAATCCCACGAGGATTGCCGGATTGAGCAAGCTGTGATTATCCCGAAGATCTTAGTCAGACGAATATAAAGGTAGTTTTGATTGTTGTAGGCGCATAAACAAACAAAAGCATAAGCGATAAATGGATAAGATAAAGACAGTAACTAGCAGTTAGTTAAGGCTTCAGAGGTTGACGAAGAGAATTCTTGCATGGTTTTGAATCAGTCAAGACAAGAATCAATTCGTTAGTAGCATAGTCCAATCCAACAATGAATTCTGAAGATCAAATAATAAATCCAATACAAAATATAAACCGAGAGTATTTAGCTCCCGGATCGCTCTCCCTAGGAATGCAAATGAAATGTTACGCTTTCGGTTGTGAGGAAAGGGGGGGGGGTTTCAAGCAAGAATTGAAAGATTAAAAGAACTAAGCAATAAAAGAACTAAGCAATGAGCAAAATCGTGAATTAATGCAAGTAAAGAGAAAACAAGATCAAAATTAATGAAAATGCACTAAATGCAATAAAAGAGCCTTGACTTGGGAATGAGGATCCAAGGAATCCTATCATCGCCATAACCACAACTATTGTAATTATGATGAGTGATAAACCCCTATTTTATGATTCATCTTGTGCTCAATTGAGTGTTTTTATCAAGTCTTCACCCACTTATTCATGTAAATTGCATGGTTTTACTATTCCTTCCTTATTTTATGATATATGTGAAAACATGTTTTCTATGCTTTAAAAATATTAATTTTAATTATCCTTTATTACCATTCGATGTCGTGATCTGTGTGCTAAGTATTTTCAGGCTACATAGGGTAGGAATGGCTTAGAGGACAGAAAGAAAACATACAAAAATGGAAGGAAAGCACAAAAATGGAGTTTTGAAGAAAAGGTAGCGACGCGCACACATGGACGACGCGGACGCGTGCCTAGCACAAAACACAAGCGACGCGCACGCGTGGACGACGCGGATGCGTGCCTTGAGCAGAACGCAAATGACGCGGACGCGTGACTGACGCGTACGCGTGACAAGGAAAAGCTCCAAATGACGCGAATGCGTGATCCACGCGCACGCGTGATAGCCGCCACGTGCAGAAATTGCAGAAAACGCTTCCAGCGATTTCTGGACCCCTTTTCAGCCCAGATCCAAGTCCGGAAACATAGACTAGAGGTTATAAAGTGAGAAAATCCATTCATTCATAGAATGAACACATAATTCATAATTTTAGGTTTTTAGATGTAGTTTTTAGAGAGAGAGAGGTTCTCTCCTCTCTCTTAGGATTTAGGATTTAGGATTTTTATTATGTTTAGGCTACTTCTCTTCAATCACAGGTTCAATGTTCCTTTAATTATTTTCTACTTTTATTTATTTTATTACTTTAATTGTTATTTATCTTTCCAAATTGGCTTATGAACTTTTCCATGTTAAGATTTGAATGTTCTATTTAATATAATTTGAGGTATTTCAGATTTATAATTGTTTTATTCAGTTATTGATGCTTTCAATTTAATTTAGATTTTTCTCCTTTTGGTTTTGGTTAAGTAATTGGTAACACTTGAGTTATCAGGCTCAACAGTTGATTGAAAATTGGGAATTGCTGATTGATTTGGATCGCTTTAAAGCTAGTCTTTCCACAGGAGTTGACTAGGACTTGAGGATCAAATTAATTGGTCCACTTGACTTTCCTTTATTTAGTAAGGGTTAACTAAGTGGGAGCAATAAACAATTCTTATCACACCTGATAAGGATAACTAGGATAGGATTTCCAGTTCTCATACCTTGCCAAGAGATTTTCTAATTATTAATTTATTTTTCTTGTCATTTAAAATTACTTGTTCCTTATTTCAAAAACCCAAAAATATATAATTTTCCATAACCAATAATAAATCATATCTCCCTGCAATTCCTTGAGAAGACGACCCGAGGTTTGAATACTTCGGTTATAAATTTTATTGGGTTTTGTTACTTATGACAACCAAAATTTTTGTACAAAAGGATTCTCTGTTGGTTTAGAAACTATACTTGCAACGCGAATATATTTTTATAAAAATTCTTTACTGACTGAAAATTAGTTCATCAAAATGGCGCCGTTGTCGGGGAATTGCAAATGTGTGCCTTATTATTGATTATTTTAAATATTTTCTTTTACCTGTTATTTATTTTTATTTTCGTTTTTAATTTTTATTAGCTATTATGAGTTCTCACTCCCGTCGCTTTGATTTTGGTTCTAATGTTGTTGAAAGGAATGGAAGCTATAACAGGAACATGCATCAAGGTCAAAACAATCTGAGATGGATGGAGCCACGAGGATCTGATCAACCCTTTAGGCAACAACACCTTCCAAAGTCCATGGACGACAACCATTCCAGAATGCATGCCGAAACAATAGTACTGGTGGACCCTTTCGTGACAACCAACAACCACCAAACTACTATGGTCAAGAGCCATTCTGAGGTGCGTACCAAGATGATAGATATGGTGGACCCCCTTGTAATTACCAACAAGCTCCATCATACGCTTGTAAACCACCTCCTCAACATAGCTTTGGACCACCATGCTCACAAGCCCCCTACAACCATTCACTCCCGTATGACCCTAACCCATATCCACCCTAATTCCAATCCAATTACTCCCAAGAACCACCACTTCCATATGCACCATGTCCATATCCATCAACCCAAGAATCAAGGGAGCGTCTCAAGAAAACAGTGAATAAATTTCATGCAACCCTTCACCAATTGAATCAAACGATAAATTGATTACCTTCCTGACGTTCGAACACTCAAGGAACCCCCATGGCTTCATATGGACAATCTAATGAAGAACGTAGCATGAAGGAGATATTACAAACTCCAGTGGACAGTACGGAGCATGACTTTGTACTAGAATAAGTGGAGGAAGCCGAAATTACCGAAGAAGAAGAATTGGTTGAAGACTTAGGAGATGCTGAACCTCCATGGGAATCCAGAATTGAGGAGAATCCCGTCAAGAATTTTGCAATTGATGCTAAGGACGATAGTGCACAACCCCCAAAGCAGGTATCTTATGAAGAACTGGACGGAACAACTCAAGAAGCAAGTTTCCTTGATAATGATAATCATGAATCAAGTTCTCCTAGTAATGAACTTGCATCCGCAAGTGAATTCTTTGAGATTAGAGAATCTTCCCCAAGTGAATACAAAGATGATACGGAGGTAGACTTTTCTCAACCTCCAAATTATGACTTGAGTGATGAGGAAGATATCGAAGACTTTGATCAAGACGTGGTTGCAATTGAAGAAGTCTGCAAAGAAGTGGAAGAATTCACAGAAGAATACAAGGGAGTAGAACCTGCAAAACCACTGGAAACACCTATCCCAAGGCCATTACCACCCAATACAAACTTCAAGTGGGCAAAATCCTTAGCCTTTATATTTACTTTTCCACTTGAATATGATTTGCTTGAAACAGATGGCCAGCTTAGAGCTCTTTGGTGGCTTTAAGAGTAAAAGGGAAATGGTTCGTACTCAGAACTGGTATTTAAGATTCAATAATGTTCCACGCTTCAATTTGAAGTGCAAGGATTGGTATCAAGTTCAATTGAATGGGTCTCGAAAGATGTTTGGTCATCTTGGTGAGAATACAACTTTCAAACCGCCCGGCTGAAAAATATAGATTGAGACAAAGGCGGGTGCAAAAGCAAGGTTTGGGATCCTGGAATCTATTGTGACATTCAACACTCTAGGAGCTTGAAAACCTGTTTGAATTTGCTCAAGGGATTTACATGCCTAGTTTGGGACCCCAGAGGCTGTTGGAATTCCAAACATTGGTGGAGATTTTTGGATGAGTTCAAGAACAAGCCACCATAGCAGGAAGCTCATCAAATGTCCAACTTAAGGACTTTAACTAAAAGTGCTAGGTGGGAAACAACCCACCAGGGTATGATCGTTCCTTTTTCAGTTTTAATTTTATTTCGTTTTGTTTGTTTTTAAGTTTTCCGTTATTCTATTTTATTGAACTTGGAATTATTCATAACATCCACATTAGAATTGCATTTTGCATCCTGCATAAAAAAATGCACCCCACGCGTGGGCGTCGATTCGAAATCGACGTAACAATCTAACGCCCAGAAAGTTGGGCTGGAATCATGCGGCTGGTGTGTGTTAGGCACAAATTGGGCCATGCGAACGCGTGAGCGACTCATGAATATTATTACCCCCTAAATGGAAACAGAGAGTTGCGCCAAAACGACGCTGGAATTGTACGTTTAGCACAATTCTGAGCGACGTGTATGCGTGCCTAATGCGTACGTGATGAGCGGATACTTTATACGATTTTTGGCATTGTTTTTAGGTAGTTTTTAGTATGTTTTAGTTACTTTTTATTATATTGTTATTATTTTTTTAATAAAAATCACTGATGAGCGGATAATTTATACGCTTTTTGGCATTATTTTTACATAGTTTTTAGTATGATTTAGTTAGTTTTTAATATATTTTTATTAGTTTTTAAATAAAAATAACATTTTTGGACTTTACTATGAGTTTGTGTGTTTTTCTGTGATTTCAGGTATTTTCTGGCTGAAATTGAGGGACTTGAGCAAAAATCAGATTCAGAGGTTGAAGAAGGACTGCAGATGCTGTTGGATTCTGACCTTCCTACACTCAAGGTGGATTTTATGGAGCTACAAAACTCCAAATGGCGCGCTCTCTATTGCGTTGGAAAGTAGACATCCAGGGCTTTCCAGTAATATATAATAGTCCATACTTTGCTCGAGTTTAGATGATGCAAACTGGCGTTCAACGCCAACTTTCTGCCCTATTATGGAGTTAAACGCTAGAAACAGGTTGCAAAGTGGAGTTAAACGCCAGAAACAGGTTACAAACTGGCGTTCAACTCCAAGAGAAGCCTCTACACGTGTAAAGCTCAATGCTCAGCCCAAGCACACACCAAGTGGGCTCCGAAAGTGGATTTCTACATCATTTACTCAATTATGTAAACCCTAGTAACTAGTCTGATACAAATAGGACCTTTTACTACTGTATTAGACATCTTTGATCAGTTTTATGCTATCTTAGACCTTTATAGAGGCTGGCCATTCGGCTATGCCTGGACCATTATCACTTATGTATTTTCAACGGTAGAGTTTCTACACACCATAGATTAAGGTGTGGAGCTCTGCTGTTCCCATGAATTAATGTGAAGTACTATTGTTTTTCTATTCAATTCAAGCCTATTTCTTATCTAAGATACACACTTGTTCTTCAACTTGAGGAAGGTGATGATCCGTGACACTCATCATCATTCTCACCTATGAACGCCTGCCTGACAACCACTTCCGTTCTACTTGCGATAGCTTGAGTGCGTATCTCTTAGCCTCCTGGTTCATGACGCATGGTTGCCTCGCCTGACAAACGAGCCCTCCATTCCATGAGATCAAAGTCTTCGTGGTATAGGCTAGAATTATTGGGGGCCATTCTTGAGATCCGGAAAGTCTAAACCTTGTCTGTGGTATTCCGAGTAGGATCTGGGAAGGGATGGCTGTGACGAGCTTGAAACTCGCGAGTGCTGGGCGTAGTGACAGACGCAAAAGGATTACTGAATCCTATTCCAGTATGATCGAGAACCGAAAGATGAATAGCCGTGCTGTGACAGCGCATTTTGGACCATTTTCACTGAGAGGATGGGATGTAGCCATTGACGACGGTGATGCCCTACATAACGCTTGCCATGAAAAGGAGTATGAAGGATTGGATGAAGACAATAGAAAAGCAGAGAATCAGAAGGAACAAAGCATCTCCATACACTTATCTGAAATTCTCACCAATGAATTACATAAGTACCTCTATCCTATATTTTACTTATATTTCTATTATCAATTCACCATAACCATTTGAATCCGCCTGACTGAGATTTACAAGGTGACCATAGCTTGCTTCAAGCCGACAATCTCCGTGGGATCGACCCTTACTCACGTAAGGTTTATTACTTGGACGACCCAGTGCACTTGCTGGTTAGTTGTGCGAAGTTGTGACAAAGAATTGAGATTACGATTGTGCGTACCAAGTTGTTGGCGCCATTGAGATCACAATTTCGTGCACCAAGTTTTTGGCGCCGTTGCCGGGGATTGTTCGAGTTTGGACAACTGACGGTTCATCTTGTTGCTCAGATTAGGTAATTTTATTTTAATTCTAAGTTTTTGTTTTTACTCTTTTTATTTTCGAAAATTTTTTTTAAAAAAATAAAAAATAAAAAAAATAAAAAATAAATTATTCTATGGCTTCAGAATTTTTAAGAAGGAATTCTAGAGTTTCATGAAACATGTAGAAGCCTGGCTGGCTGTAAAGCCATGTCTAATTCTCTTGGACCGAGGCTTCCACTCATCAGCACAGAAGCAAGTTGAATGAAGTATCAGCTGTTGTATGTCTGATTTGTATCTGTTAAAGCTTGGCTAGCCATTGGCCATGTCTAGTGTTTTGGACCAGAACTTTCACTGAAAGCTTGGCTGGCTAGTAAGCCATGTCTAATTCCTGGACTGGAGCTTTAGACTAACATTGCAAGATTCCTGGAATTCCTATTAAAGATTTTGAAATCTTTATTTTTCTTTTTCCAATTAATTTTCAAAAAATCCAAAAAATTTAATAAAATCATAAAACCAAAAATATTTTATGCTTCTTGTTTGAGTCTTGTGTCAAATTTTAAGTTTGGTGTCAATTGCATTTTTTTATTTTTTCTTAAAAATTTTTGAAAACTCATGTATTTGTTCTTCATGATCTTCAAGTTGTTCTTGATGAATTTCTTTGTTTGATCTTTAAATTTTTCTTGTTTGGTGTCTTTTCTTGTTTTTCATATGCATTTTCAATTTGTTAGTGTCTAAAGTTTGAAAATTTCTATGTTTGGTGTCTTGCATCTTTTTTCTTTTCTTAAAAAATTTTCAAAAATAAGTTCTTGGTGTTCATCTTGACATTCAAAGTGTTCGTGGTGTTCATCTTGACATTCAAAGTGTTCTTGCATGCATCATGTGTTTTGATTCATAATTTTCATGTTTTGAGTCTTTTGGTTGTTTTTCTCTTTCTTCATTAAAAAAACTCAAAAATAAAAAAAAATATCTTTCCCTTATTCTCTCATAAATTTTCAAAAATTTGGTTTGATTTAGTCAAAAAGTTTTTAAATTTAATTGTTTCTTATGAGTCAAATCAAATTTTCAATTTAAAAATTCTATCTTTTTCAAATCTTTTTCAAAAATAAAATCTTTTTCATTTTTTCTTTCATAATTTCGAAATTTTCAAAATTTATTTTCAAAATCTTTTTCTTATTTCTATTTCATATTTTCGAAATTAATGCTAACAATTAATGTGATTGATTCAAAAATTTTATATTTGTTACTTGCCTATTAAGAAAGGTTCATTCTTTAAATTTTAAATCATATCTTTTTAGTTTCTTGTTAGTCAAGTAATCAACTTTAATTTTCAAAATCAAAACTTTTTAAATTTCTTTTTCAAATCTTTTTCAAAATAAGTTTCAATCACATCTTTTTCAAAATCAATTTCAAAATCTTTTCTAACTTCTTTTCTAACTCCTTATCTTTTCAAAAATTGATTTTCAAATCTTTTTCAATTAACCACTTAACTTTTTGTTTGATTTTAAAAATTTACTATTTCAATCATATCTTTTTCAAAACTACCTAACTAATTCTCTCTCTAATTTTTGAAAATCACCTCCCTCTTTTTCAAAATTCCTTTTTAATTAAATAATTGTTTTAAATTTTAATTTAATTTAATTTCATTTTAAAATTTTCGAATTTTAACTTTAATTTTTAAATTAAAAACAAAAAATTTTTATTTTTATTTTTATTTTGTTTAATTTTCGAATTCTCTCATCTCTCATCCCCTTCTGTTTATTTATTTATCTACTAACACTTCTCTTCTTTTTAAAAATTTGAACCCTTTCCTTCCTTCTGTGTTTGAATTCTTTTTCTTCTCTTTTACTCACATAAAGGAACCTCTCTACTGTGGCAAAGAGGATCCCTATTATTTTCTGTTCTCTTCTTTTTCATATGAGTAGGAACCGGGATAAAGACATTCTTATTGAAGTTGATTCTGAACCTGAAAGGACTTTGAAAAGGAAGCTAAGGGAAGCTAAAGCACAAATCTCTGGAGAAAATCTGACAGAAAATTTAGAAAAAGAAGGAGACATGGCCGAAAATAATAACAATGCAAGGAAGATGCTTGGTGACTTTACTGCACCAAATTCCAACTTAGATGGAAGAAGCATCTCAATCCCTGCCATTGGAGCAAACAATTTTGAGCTTAAACCTCAATTAGTTTCTCTGATGCAACAGAATTGCATGTTTCATGGACTTCCATCAGAAGATCCTTTTCAGTTCTTAACTGAATTCTTGCAGATCTGTGATACTGTTAAGACTAATGGGGTTGACTCTGAGGTCTACAGGCTCATGCTTTTCCCGTTTGCTGTAAGAGACAGAGCTAGAATATGGTTGGACTCTCAACCTAAAGATAGCCTGAACTCTTGGGATAAGCTGGTCACGGCTTTCTTAGCCAAGTTCTTTCCTCCTCAAAAGCTTAGTAAGCTTAAAGTGGATGTTCAAACCTTCAGACGGAAGGATGGTGAATTCCTCTATGAAGCTTGGGAGAGATATAAGCAACTGACCAAAAAGTATCCTTCTGACATGCTTTCAGAATGGACTATCCTGGATATATTCTATGATGGTATGTCTGAGTTATCAAAGATGTCATTGGACCATTTTGCAGGTGGATCCATTCACCTAAAGAAAACACCTGCAGAAGCTTAGGAACTCATTAACATGGTTGCTAATAACCAGTTCATGTACACTTCTGAAAAGAATCCTGTGAGTAATGGGACACCTCAGAGCAAGGGAGTTCTTGAAATTGATGCTCTGAATGCCATATTGGCTCAGAACAAAATATTGACTCAGCAAGTCAATATGATTTTTCAGAGTCTGAATGGAATGCAAGCTGCATCCAACAATACTCAAGAGGCATCTTCTGAAGAAGAAGCTTATGATCCTGAGAACCCTGCAATAGCAGAGGTGAATTACATGGGGGAACCCTATGGAAACACCTATAATCCCTCATGGAGAAATCACCCAAATTTCTCATGGAAGGATCAACAAAAGCCTCAACAAGGCTTTAATAATGGTGGAAGAAATAGGTTTAGCAATAGCAAGCCTTTTCCATCATCCACTCAGCAACAGACAGAGAATTCTGAGTATAATCCATCTAGCTTAGCAAATATAGTCTCTGATCTATCTAAGGCCACTTTAAGTTTCATGAATGAAACAAGGTCCTCCATTAGAAATTTGGAGGCACAAGTGGGCCAGCTGAGTAAAAGGGTCACTGAAACTCCTCCTAGTACTCTCCCAGGCAATACAGAAGAAAATCCAAAAAGAGAGTGCAAGGCCATTGATTTGACCATCATGGCCGAACCTACAAGGGAGGAGAAGGACGTGAATCCTAATGAGGAAGACCTCCTGGGACGTTCAGTGACCAATAGGGAGTTTCCCTTTGAGGAACCAAAGGAATCTGAGGCTCATCTAGAGACCATAAAGATTCCATTTAACCTCCTTCTACCCTTCATGAGCTCTGATGAGTATTCTTCTTCTGAAGAGAATGAAGACATTACTGAAGAGCAAGTTGCTAAGTACCTTGGTGCAATCATGAAGCTGAATGCCAAATTATTTGGTTTTGGGAAGATGAACCTCCCTTGCTCACCAATGAACTAAATGCATTGGATATGCAGAAATTACCTCAAAAGAAATAGGATCTTGGTAAATTCCTAATTCCCTGTAACATAGGCACCATGACCTTTGAGAAGGCTTTGTGTGACCTGGGATCAGGAATAAACTTAATGCCACTCTCTGTAATGGAGAAACTTGGGATCTTTGAGGTGCAAGCTGCCAAAATCTCATTAGAGATGGCAGACAACTCAAGAAAACAGGCTTATGGACAAGTAGAGGACATGCTAGTGAAGGTTGAAGGCCTTTACATCCCTGCTGATTTTATAATCCTAGACACTGGGAAGGATGAGGATGAATCCATCATCCTTGGAAGACCCTTCTTAGCCACAGCAAGAGCTGTGATTGATGTGGATAGAGGAGAATTGGTCCTTCAACTGAATGAGGACAACCTTATGTTTAAAACTCGAGGATTTCCTTCTGTAACCATGGAGAGGAAGCATGAAAAGCTTCTCTCACTGCAGAGTCAACCAAAGCCCCCACAGTCAAACTCTAAGTTTGGTGTTGGGAGGCCACAACCAAACTCTAAGTTTGGTGTTGAACCCCCACATTCAAACTCTAAGTTTGGTGTTGGGAGGTCCCAACATTGCTCTGAACATCTGTGAGGCTCCATGAGAGCTCACTATCAAGCTATTGACATTAAAGAAGCGCTTGTTGGGAGGCAACCCAATGTTATTTAATTATATCTATTTTATTTTTTATTTCTATTTCGTGTTTTATTAGGTTGATGATCATATGGAGTCACAAAAACTATAAAAAAATCAAAAATAAAATGAAAAACAGCATAAAAAAATAGCACACCCTAGAGGAGGAGCATTCTGGCGTTTAAACGCCAGAAACAAGCATCTTTCTGGCGTTTAACGCCAGAAATAAGCACCAAGCTGGCGTTTAACGCCAGAAATAAGCATCTACCTGGCGTTAAACACCAGAAACAAGCACCAGACTGGCGTTTAACGCCAGAACAGAGCATGAAAGTGGCATTAAACGCCAGAAACAGGCTACATTTTGGCATTTAACGCCAAAAACAAGCAGCAAGCTGGCATTTAACGCCAGACATGCATGCTAAGGGCGTTTTACACGCCTAATTAAAGTAGGGATGTTAAGTCCTTGACCCCACATGATCTGTGGACCCCACAGGATCCCCGCATTTTCTTCTCTCCTCTTCACACCTTTTCATAATTTTCTTCCACAAATACCCCTCACCAATAACCTCAATCACTCTTCCCCATCACCTCTTCACCATTCACATCCATCCTCTCTTCCCCAAAAACCCCACCTACCTCCAAAATTCAAATTCTTTTCCCTCCCAAACCCAACCCTAATGACCGAACCCTAAACCTTCCCCCACTCCTATATAAACCCCTCTTTCCTTCTTCATTTTCACACAACACAACCCTTTCTTCTTCCCCTTGGCCGAACACACACCTCTCTCCCTCTCCTCCATTTTTCTTCTTCTTCTCCTTCTTTCTTTCTTCTTTTGCTCAGGGACGAGCAAACATTTTAAGTTTGGTGTGGTAAAAGCATAGCTTTTTGTTTTTCCATAATCATTAATGGCACCTAAGGCAAGAGAAACCTCAAGAAAGAGGAAAGGGAAGGCAATTGCTTCCACCTCTGAGTCATGGGAGATGGAGAGATTCATCTCAAAGGTCCATCAAGACCACTTCTATGAAGTTGCGGCCAAGAAGAAAGTGATCCCTGAGGTTCCTTTCAAGCTCAAAAAGAATGAGTATCCGGAGATCCGACATGAGATCCGAAGAAGAGGTTGGGAAGTTTTCACCAACCCCATTCAACAAGTCGGGATCTTAATGGTTCAAGAGTTCTATGCAAATGCATGGATCACTAGGAACCATGATCAAACTGTGAACCCGAATCCAAAGCATTGGCTTACCATGGTTCGGGGGAAATACTTAGATTTCAGTCCGGAAAATGTAAGGCTGGCGTTCAAGTTGCCAATGATGGAAGAAAACGCACGCCCCTACACTAGAAGGGTCAACTTTGATCAAAGGTTGGACCAAGTCCTCATGGACATATGTGTGAAAGGAGCTCAATGGAAAGTTGGCTCAAGAGGCAAGCCGGTTCAATTGAGAAGACTGGACCTTAAGCCTGTAGCTAGATGATGGTTGGAGTTTATTCAACGCTCAATCATTCCCACTAGCAACTGGTCTGAAGTTACTATAGACCGGGCCATCATGATCCATAGTATCATGATTGGGGAGGAAGTGGAAGTTCATGAGATTATACCTCAAGAATTCTACAAGGTGGTTGACAAGTCCTCTACTTTGGCAAGGTTAGCCTTTCCTCACCTCATTTGCCACCTCTGCAATTCGGCTGGAATTGACATAGAGGGAGACATCCTCATTGAAGAGGACAAGCCCATCACTAAGAAAAGGATGGAGCAACCAAGAGATCATGGACCTCAACAAGAGTATGAGGAAATTCCGCACCATGAAATCCCTGAGATACCTCAAGGGATGCACTTTCCTCCACAAAACTATTGGGAGCAAATCAACACCTCCCTAGGAGAACTAAGTTCCAACATGGGATAACTAAGGATGGAACACCAAGAGCATTCCATCATCCTCCATGAGATTAGAGAAGATCAAAGAGCTATGAGGGAGGAGCAACAAAGACAAGAAAGAGACATAGAGGAGCTCAAGAGCACCATTGGTTCTTCAAGAAGAGGAAGACATCACCCTCACTAAGGTGGACCCGTTCCTTAATCTCCTTGTTCTTAATTTCCTATTTTTCGTTTATTATGCTTTATGTTTTATTTATGTTTGTGTCTTTACTATATGATCATTAGTGTCTAAGTGTCTATGTCTTAAAGCTATGAATGTCCTATGAATCCATCACCTCTCTTAATTGAAAACTGTTCTAAAAACAAAAGAACAAGAAGTACAGGGTTTCAAATTCATCCTTGAAAAACTAGTTTAATTATTTTGATGTGGTGACAATACTTTTTGTTTTCTGAATGAATGCTTGAACAGTGCATATGTTTTTTGAAATTGTGGTTTATTAATGTTAAATATGTTGGCTCTTGAAAGAATGATAAAAAGGAGAAATGTTATTGATAATCTGAAAAATCATAAAAATTGATTCTTGAAGCAAGAAAAAGCAGTGAATAGAGAAGAGCTTGCGAAAAAAAAAGGAAAAAAAACAGAAAGAAAAAGAAAAAGCAAGCAGAAAAAAAGCCAAAAGCTCTTAAAACCAAAAGGCAAGAGCAAAAAGCCAATAGCCCTTAAAACCAAAAGGCAAGGGTAATAAAAAAGATCCAAGGCTTTGAGCATCAGTGGATAGGAGGACCTAAAGGAATAAAATCCTGGTCTAAGCGGCTAAACCAAGCTTTCCCTAACCATGTGCTTGTGGCGTGAAGGTGTCAAGTGAAAACTTGAGGCTGAGCGGTTAAAGTCAAGGTCCAAAGCAAAAAAAGAGTGTGCTTAAGAACCCTGGACACCTCTAATTGGGAACTTTAGCAAAGCTGAGTCACAATCTGAAAAGGTTCACCCAGTTATGTGTTTGTGGCATTTATGTATCCGGTGGTAATATTGGAAAACAAAGTGCTTAGGGCCACGGCCAAGACTCATAAAGTAGCTGTGTTCAAGAATCAACATACTGAACTAGGAGAATCAATAACACCATCTAAATTCTAAGTTCCTATAGATGCCAATCATTCTAAGTTCCTATTTGATTTTCAGTTGCTTGGGGACAAGCAACAATTTAAGTTTGGTGTTGTGATGAGCGGATAATTTATACGCTTTTTGGCATTGTTTTTACATAGTTTTTAGTATGATTTAGTTAGTTTTTAATATATTTTTATTAATTTTTTAAATAAAAATTAAATTTCTGGACTTTACTATGAGTTTGTGTATTCTTCTGTGATTTCAGATATTTTCTGGCTGAAATTGAGGGACTTGAGCAAAAATCAGATTCAGAGGTTGAAGAAGGACTACAGATGTTGTTGGATTCTGACCTCCCTGCACTCAAAGTGGATTTTCTGGAGCTACAAAACTTCAAATGGCGCGCTCTCAATTGCGTTGGAAAGTAGACATCCAGAGCTTTCCAGAAATATATAATAGTTTATACTTTTCTCGAGTTTAGATGACACAAAACGGCATTCAACGCTAGCTTCCTGCCCTATTCTGGAGTTAAACGCCAGAAATAGGTTGCAAAGTAGAGTTAAACGCCAGAAACAGGTTACAAACTGGCGTTCAACTGCAAGAGAAGCCTCTACTCATGTAAAGCTCAATGCTCAGCCCAAGCACACACCAAGTGGGCCCCAGAAGTGGATTTCTACATCATTTACTCAATTCTGTAAACCCTAGTAACTAGTCTGATATAAATAGGACCTTTTACTATTGTATTAGACATCTTTGATCAGTTTTATGCTATCTTAGACCTTTATGGGGGTTGGCCATTCGGCCATGCCTGGACCATTATCACTTATGTATTTTCAACGGTAGAGTTTCTACACACCATAAATTAAGGTGTGGAGCTCTGCTGTTCCTCATGAATTAATGCGAAGTACTATTGTTTTTCTATTCAATTCAAGCCTATTTCTTATCTAAGATATACACTTGTTCTTCAACTTGAGGAAGGTGATGATCCGTGACACTCATCATCATTCTCACCTATGAACGCCTGCCTGACAACCACTTCCGTTCTACTTGCGATAGCTTGAGTGCGTATCTCTTAGCCTCCTGGTTCATGATGCATGGTTGCCTCGCCTGACAACCGAGCCCTCCATTCCATGAGATCAGAGTCTTCGTGGTATAGGCTAGAATTATTGGTGGCCATTCTTGAGATCCGGAAAGTTTAATCTTGTCTGTGGTATTCCGAGTAGGATCTGGGAAGGGATGGCTGTGACGAGCTTCAAACTCGCAAGTGCTAGGCGTAGTGACAGACGCAAAAGGATTACTGAATCCTATTCCAGTATGATCGAGAACCGACAGCTGAATAGCCGTGCTGTGACAGCGCATTTTGGACCATTTTCACTGAAAGGATGGGATGTAGCCATTGACGACGGTGATGCCCTACATAACGCTTGCCATGGAAAGGAGTATAAAGGATTGGATGAAGACAATAGGAAAGTAGAGAATCAGAAGGAACAAAGAATCTCCATACGCTTATATGAAATTTTCACCAGTGAATTACATAAGTACCTCTATCCTATATTTTACTTATATTTCTATTATCAATTCACCATAACCATTTGAATCCGCCTGACTGAGATTTACAAGGTGACCGTAGCTTGCTTCAAGCCGACAATCTCCTTGGGATCGACCCTTACTCACGTAAGGTTTATTACTTGGACGACCCAGTGCACTTGCTGGTTAGTTGTGCGAAGTTGTGACAAAGAATTGAGATTACGATTGTGCGTACCAAGTTGTTGGCGCCATTGAGATCACAATTTCGTGCACCAATCACATTTCTGGACTTTACTATGAGTTTGGGTGTTTTTCTGTGATTTCAGGTACTTTTTGGCTGAAATTGAGGGACCTGAGCAAAAATCTGATTCAGAGGCTGAAAAAGGACTGCAGATGCTGTTGGATTCTGAACTCCCTACACTCGAAGTGGATTTGATGGAGCTATAGAAGCCCAATTGGCACGCTCTCAATTGCATTGGAAATTAGACATCCTGGGCTTTCCAACAATATATAATAGTCCATACTTTGCCTGAGTATTGATAACGCAAACTGGTGTTTAAACGCCAACTTTCTACCCTATTTTGGCGTTAAACGCCAGAACTGGCATAAAAGCTGGAGTTAAACGCCCAAACTGGCACCAGAGCTGGTGTTTAACTCCAAAAAAAGTCTCTACATGTGAAAGCTTCAAAGCTCAGCCCAAGCACACACCAAGTGGGCCCGGAAGTGGATTTCTGCATCATTTACTTATTTCTGTAAACCATAGGCTACTAGTTCGTTATAAATAGGACCTTTCACTATTGTATTTTTATCTTTAGATCATTTTTGAGACTATCTTTGTATCACTTTTGATCTCTTGATCACGTTTAGTGGGCTGGCCATTCGGCCATGCCTGGGCCTTCATCACTTTTGTATTTTCAACGGTGGAGTTTCTACACCCCATAGATTAAAGTGTGGAGCTCTGCTGTTCCTCATGAATTAATGCAAAGTACTATTATTTTTCTATTCAATTCAAGCTTATTCTTATTCTAAGATATTCACTCGCACTTCAACCTGATGAATGTGATGATCCGTGATACTCATCAGCATTCTCACCTATGAACGCGTGCCTGACAACCACTTCCGTTCTATCTGCAATAGCTTGAGTGTGCATCTCTTTGCCTCGTGGTTCATGATGCATGGTTGCCTCCCTTGATAACAGAGCCCTCCATTCCATGAGATCAGAGTCTTCGTGGTATAAGCTAGAATCAATTGGCAGCATTCTTGAGATCCGGAAAGTCTAAACCTTGTCTGTGGTATTCCGAGTAGGATCTGGGATGGGATGACTGTGACGAGCTTCAAACTCGCGAGTGCTGGGCGTAGTGACAAACGCAAAAGGATCAATGGATCCTATTCCAACATGAGTGAGAACCGACATATGATTAGCCCTATGTAACCCGTAGCCTGACCATTTTCACTGAGAGGACGGACGGTAGCCATTGACAACAGTGATCCCCCAACATACAGCTTGCGATGGAAGGGAGTACGCATGATTGGATGAAGGCAATAGGAAAGCAGAGGTTCAGAAGCAACAAGCATCTTCATACGCTTATCTAAAATCCCACCAATGAATTACATAAGTATCTCTATCTTATTTTCTATTTTAATTATATTTTAATTATCAAACTCATGAACATTTGAATCCGCCTGACTGAGATTTACAAGGATGACCATCGCTTGCTTCAAGCCGACAATCTCCGTGGGATCGACCCTTACTCACGTAAGGTATTTCTTGGACGACCCATTGAACTTGCTGGTCAGCTGCACGGAGTTGTGTGAAAAGTGTGGGATGACAATTTTGTGCACCAAGTTTTTGGCGCCGTTACCGGGGATTATTCGAGTTTGGACAACTGACGGTTCATCTTGTTGCTTAGATTGGGTAATTTTATTTTATGTTTAAACTTTCTTATTTTAATTTTCGAAAAAAAATAAAATAATAAATATTTGTTTTCAAAAAAATTCATCAAAGCTTTTAAGAATGAATTCTAGAGTTTCATGATGATCTATTGAAGTCTGGTTGGCTGTGAAGCCATGTCTAATCTTTTGGACCGAGGTTTCAACTTATCATCACAAGAGCTTGTTGATTTCTATCAATCTTGCTGTTGAATGTAATGATCTGCTAAAGCTTGGCTGGCCATTGGCCATGTCTAGTGTTTTGGACCGAAGCTGTCACTGAAAGCTTTGCTGGCTAGTAAGCCATGTCTAATTCCTGGACCGGAGTTTTAGACTAACATTGCATGATTCCTGGAATTCTCATTAAGAATTTTGAATTCCTTATTTTCTTTTTCCAAATAATTTTCGAAAAAAATACAAAAAATTAATAAAATCATAAAAAACCAAATATTTTGTGTTTCTTGTTTGAGTCTAGTGTCATATTTTAAGTTTGGTGTCTTGCATATTTTTAATTTTCTTGCATTTTTTGAATATATGCATTATGTTCTTCATTAATCTTCAAGTTGTTCTTGGTGATTTTCTTGGGTCTGATCTTTAAATTCTCTTGTTTTGTGTCTTTTGTTGTTTCTCATGTGCATTCTCAATTTGTTAGTGTCTCTAATATGAAAATTTCTAAGTTTGGTGTCTTGCATGCATTGTTTATCTGATCTTAGTTTTTCATGATTAGTTTCATTTTGTTGTTTCTCAATATTAAAAATTCAAAATTTTTTTTTTCAAAATTATGTCTTTTCAAGTCAATAATACAGAGAATTGAAGATTCAGAACATGCAGCAGAAGAATTACAGAGAAAAAGCTGGGCATTCAAAACGCCCAGTAAGGAAGGAATTCTGGCGTTTAAACGCCAGCCAGGGTACCTGGCTGGGTGTTAAATGCCCAAAAGGGTAGTATTAAGGGAGGTAAGTTAGTTTTTAATTCAAATCTTTTTCAAATCTTCATAATTTTTCAAAATCAAATCTCTTTCAATCATATATTTTTCAAAATCAAATCTTTTTCCATTTTTTTTACTATTTTTGAAAATCCTTGCTACCAATTAA
Source organism: Arachis ipaensis (assembly GCF_000816755.2). NCBI lineage: Eukaryota > Viridiplantae > Streptophyta > Magnoliopsida > Fabales > Fabaceae > Arachis > Arachis ipaensis. Next base: position 39,730,031 of record NC_029792.2, read on the forward strand.
TGATTTGATTCAAAAATTTCAAGTTTGTTACTTCCTTGTTAAGAAAGGGTCAAAATTTGAATTTTAGAATCATATCTTTTAAATTTCTTGTTAGCCAAGTCATTAATTTTAAAATCAATTTTTTTTTAAATTACTTTTCAATCATATCTTCTCAACCACATCTTTTTCAAAATAGTTTTCAATCATATCTTTTTGATTACTAACTTCAAAATCTTTTTCAAAATTACTTAACCACTTTTTCAAAATTCCTTTTAATTATTTCAAAATTTGTTTTCGAAAAAATTCCCCCTTCTCATCTCCTTCTATTTAAGGACTAACACTTCTCCTCAATTAGCAATTCGGACTCTCTCCTTCTTTATATGTTCAAATTCTTCTCTATCTACCTCATCCCTCTATTCCTGTTTTCCTCTGACACCTCAAGGAATCTCTATACTGTGACATAGAGGATTCCATACTTTCTTGTTCTCTTCTCTTTCATATGAGCAGGAAAAAGAACAAAGGCATTCTTGTTGAAGCTGATCCCGAACCTGAAAGGACCTTGAAGAGGAAGCTAAGAGAAGCTAAAGCACAACTCTCTAGAGAAGACCTAACAGAAATTTTCGAAAAAGAAGAAGACATGGCAGCCGAAAATAACAAGAATGCCAACAATGCAAGGAAGATGCTTGGTGACTGATGAGACGCAGAAGCTGGTGAATTAAAAATTGTTAAAATGGTCGCGTTGCAAGTATAGTTCTTAACTCACCAAAAATCTGCCTATCAATTTAAAAGTATGTCACAGAGAATTTCAATTAAAAATTACTGGGAGTTTTAAGTCCCAGGTCGTCTCCCAACGAGTTGCAGAAAAGTGTGCTATCTTATTAATCAGATGTTCCAAGAAGTTGAGCTAAGTAAATTGGAAAGTAAATTGAGGGAATTTAAATGATATGAATAAAAGCCTTGACTGGGAGTTGATTAGTTGGAATCTCTATTATGGATGGAATGATTTTAAGATTGATTTATAATTAATGGTTGCTCTGTTTGGTTATCCTTTACTATGTAAGGGAAAGTCAAACAAGTTGGGATGCTAGATCTGTTCACAAGTTGCAACCCACTTAGTTCAAAGGGATTGGCGTTGGTGACAGGATAACAATCCAACAATTAACCCAATTACAAATTTTCTTTCAATCCTTCCAACTCAAGAGTTCCTTTTTAATCAACTCCCCATCAAGTAAGGAAACTACTCACACATTGTAAATAATAAATTCATAGCATATGAAAGGGAATTAAAAGAAGACATGATTATTGGAATTGAAATTGAATTAAAAAGAAATAATCCTTGCATTAATTAATCATAAAAGTATTCAAATAACAAAATTGAACAAAACAAGGAACATGGAAGAATAAAACCAAGTTGAGAAAATGAACTAGAATGACGAAGTCTTGATGAGGGAATAACTCTTCTCAATGTTCCAATGCTAAGACCAATTGAAAATTAAAATTCTAAAAACCTAGAGAGAAAAACCTAAGAGAGTAAAACTAGCTCTCTCACTGTCTCTGAATGAATGTGTTATTTGTTTCTGCATGTTCTCTGACTCTAGTCTTCTGTTCCGGGCCGAAAACTGGGCCAAAATAGGGTCCAAAATCGTCCCCAACGAATTCTGCAGGTTATGCAGATCGCACATGTCACGCGATCGCGTCATCCATGCGGACGCGTCATTCACGTTTTTCCTCTGCACGCGTTCGCGTCGTCCACGCTACCGCGTCGCTTGGGCTTTCCAATCCGCGTGGCCGCGTGAGCTATGCGACCGCGTCACTTCTCACTGGTTATCTCCTCAAACTCTTGTGTTCCTTCCATTTTTGCTAGCTTCCTTTCCAATCTCCAACTCATTTATGCCCTGTAAAGTCTGAAACACTCAACACACAGATCACGGTATCGAATGGAATAAAGGAGAATTAAAAATAAATAATTAAAGTCTCTAGGAAGCAGTTTTCAAACATGTAATAAATTCAGGAAGGAGATCTAAATACATGCTAATTTAATGAATAAGTGGGTAAGGATCATGATAAAACCACACAATTAAACACAATATAAATCATAAAATAGTGGTTTATCAACCTCCCCACACTTAAACATTAGCATGTCCTCATGCTTAATTGAAGGAGATAAGGAAATAAGTATGAACATGTAGAAACTCATGAAATGCAATGCAAGCCTATATGTATATAAATAAATGCAACTATATGATTCTTGTCCACTTGATCAAAAGTAAATAGGCTCTTCAAAACAATTACAAATCAAATTCCACTAATTTTATCATTACACAATAAAACAGATAAAAGTGCAAGAAGATAACTCGTGAAAGGAGGGAATATGAAAATTCAAGCATTGAACCCTCACTGATAATGTATGTGCACTCTGATCTCTAGTGTATAGGGTGATCACTCTATCCTTCTCTAATCATGCTTTCTAACTTTTGTTCTTCTCCTAACCAATCAACAATAGTTAATACACCAATACAAACATCATGAGGTCTTTCCAAGGTTGTAATGGGGCTAAGGTATAGGTAGGGGTGTATATTTGGTCAAGTGAGCTAATAAATTGAATTTTTAATTAACCCAAGCTCTAACATAACTTGTACACACGTGATGTCATATTTAAAGTTCATACCTAGCTACCCAGAATTCCCTTTTTCAATCCATACTCTTGTATCAACTTATATTTTTGGTTCTATCATATGTGCATTGATCTTCGAATTCTGAATTCAACATTGGGGTAATTTTGTCCCCTTATTTATTGATTTTGAATTTTTTTTTAAATAAAGCTTGTCAATGCACATAGATTTTTAATCCTTGTAGTTTCACATGAGTAGGTATCCAAATTCCCCTTAAATTTTTATGACACATTCCCTTAACAACTTTTGTTCCCACAATTTCCCATACTTAACTAGCACACACAATTCTATCTTAAGCTAACCAAAGATTCAATTTGGGATATACAATTGTTTTTCGGCTTAACCATCTGTCAGGAACAGGGGTGGGCTGGTAGCAGTATCTCCACAGTCGGGGCCGTCATGGCTCCCTGTGCTGGTAAAGAAAGTGGATTCCGGGGTGTCTGAGTCTCTGAAGTGTCCCTTGAGTAGCTACTTGAGGTGTTTGAATCGGCGCTCGTTACGGCGCTCTCTCATCTTTGCTTTCTGTTCTTGCCGATCCAACCGTTCGATTATCTGCTGGAGCAATTTCTCAGTTGTAGATGCTTGTGGTGTTGAAGAAGGATTATCTTCAACTGGAGCAGTAGGAAAGTTTGTAGTGGTTGCTGAGAGTCTGAGGTATTTCCCATTAGGGACATACTGATCATCCCGTGGAAGCATGACTTTGGTGTCCCCAGCTCTGTAGAAGACTCCGGCTGCTGAGACAAGATCTGAAACCAAGGCGGGGAAAGGTAAGTTGCCCGCAATTTGTACGTGTTCCATAGCATTCCGGATATGTCTTGCGAGATTCAGAGGTTGGTCTGAAAGGATGCACCATAGTAGAACAGCCATGTCCGCAGTGAAGGAGGACTCATGAGTGCTCGGAAAGACGTAATGGGACATGATCTGCGCCCATACGCGAGCCTCCAAGGTAAGTGCTGAAGCCAAGATTCCCTTAGGGCAGGTACGGTGGTATCCGTAGATCCAACGGCTGCCAGGTAAAGCGATGACTCCGAGAACAGAGTCGATGATGACTCAAAAAATTTCTAGCACCATGTAAAAAGGGAAAGAAGAAGATGAAAAATAAAAAAAAATTGAAAAGAAAAAGAAAAGAAAAAGAAAATAAAAATGTATATAAAATAATAAGAATGATGGAAAAGAAAAGAAGGAAAAAGAAGGTAAAACCTTGTTAATGGTGGTGAGAGAGATAGAGAGTGAAAGGTGAGATAGAAGGGGGAAGGGGAAAGGAAGAAATAAGGAGGGGAAAGAAAAATTAGGATTTGGGGGAGAGAAAGATAAGATAATTTGGCAATTTAGGTTGAGCTGTGTGGCGCATGCGACGCGGCCGCGTGGGGCACGCGTTCGCGTGGGTGCACGTCAGGTAAGGGGACGCGATCGCGTCGGTCACGCAGTTGCGTGACCCGTGTTACGCTGCTGGCGCGAGTGCAGCCTCGCTCCAGCACAACTCTCTGTTCGATTTATTTTAATTACCAAAATTGGGTGACGCGATCGCGTGACAAGGATTTGTGCTTCCAGCACCAATCCAACATCACTCTCGCACAGAATGTTACTGTGCACCCTTTTACGTCGAAAACTCAGGGCACGTGGCCACGTGAGGCACGCGGTCGCGTGGGAGGCCATGATTCCCATGCGACACGAATGCGTCAGGGACACGGTCGCGTGGGTCGATTTGTGCCATTGGCACGCCTCCAGCCACGCTCCAGCCGGACTCTCTGTTCATTTATTTTTTTCTCCACCCCCTCCGCGACGCGGACGCGTCGCTGATGCGATCGTGTCGCGTGGCAAAATTTTTTTTTTAATTAAAAAGAAATATGAAGACATGAAATGCAAATGCACGAAAGTACTAATAAAGAGAAGAGTTATTGAATAGGAAAAACAAAGAAAAGAACGATCATACCACGGTGGGTTGTCTCCCACCAAGCACTTTGCTTTAACGTCTGTAAGTTGGACGCTCCACTATTGCAACTCCCCGGCAACGGCGCCAAAAATTGATGAGACGCAGAAGCTGGTGAATTAAAAATTGTTAAAATGGTCGCGTTGCAAGTATAGTTCTTAACTCACCGAAAATCTGCCTATCAATTTAAAAGTATGTCACAGAGAATTTTAATTAAAAATTACTGGGAGTTTTAAGTCCCAGGTCGTCTCCCAACGAGTTGCAGAAAAGTGTGCTATCTTATTAATCAGATGTTCCAAGAAGTTGAGCTAAGTAAATTGGGACGTAAATTGAGGGAATTTAAATGATATGAATAAAAGCCTTGACTGGGAGTTGATTAGTTGAAATCTCTATTATGGATGGAATGATTTTAAGATTGATTTATAATTAATGGTTGCTCTGTTTGGTTATCCTTTACTACGTAAGGGAAAGTCAAACAAGTTGGGATGCTAGATCTATTCACAAGTTGTAACCCACTTAGTTCAAAGGGATTGGCGTTGGTGATAGGATAACAATCCAACAATTAACCCAATTACAAATTTTCTTTCAATCCTTCCAACTCAAGAGTTCCTTTTTAATCAACTCCCCATCAAGTAAGGAAACTACTCACACATTGTAAATAATAAATTCATAGCATATGAAAGGGAATTAAAAGAAGACATGATTATTGGAATTGAAATTGAATTAAAAAGAAATAATCCTTGCATTAATTAATCATAAAAGTATTCAAATAACAAAATTGAACAAAACAAGGAACATGGAAGAATAAAACCAAGTTGAGAAAACGAACTAGAATGACGAAGTCTTGATGAGGGAATAACTCTTCTCAATGTTCCAATGCTAAGACCAATTGAAAATTAAAATTCTAAAAACCTAGAGAGAAAAACCTAAGAGAGTAAAACTAGCTCTCTCACTGTCTCTGAATGAATGTGTTATTTGTTTCTGCATGTTCTCTGACTCTAGTCTTCTGTTCCGGGCCGAAAACTGGGCCGAAATAGGGTCCAAAATCGCCCCAACGAATTCTGCAGGTTATGCAGATCGCACATGTCACGCGATCGCGTCATCCATGCGGACGCGTCATTCGCGTTTTTCCTCTCCACGCATTCGCGTCGTCCACGCTACCGCGTCGCTTGGGCTTCCCTATCCGCGCGGCCGCGTGAGCCATGCGACCGCGTCATTGCGTTTTGCTCTCGTTCGCGCGGTCGCGTGAGCCATGCGACTGCGTCACTTCTCGCTGGTTATCTCCTCAAACTCTTGTGTTCCTTCCATTTTTGCTAGCTTTCTTTCCAATCTCCAACTCATTTATGCCTTGTAAAGTCTGAAACACTCAACACACAGATCACGGTATTGAATAGAATAAAGGAGAATTAAAAATAAATAATTAAAGTCTCTAGGAAGCAGTTTTCAAACATGTAATAAATTCAGGAAGGAGATCTAAATGCATGCTAATTTAATGAATAAGTGGGTAAGGATCATGATAAAACCACACAATTAAACACAATATAAATCATAAAATAGTGATTTATCAGTGACTTCATTGCACCCTCTTCTGACTTCTGTGGAAGGAGCATCTCAGTTCCTGCAATTGGAGCAAACAACTTTGAGTTTAAGCCTCAATTAGTTTCTCTAATGCAGCAGAATTGCAAGTATCATGGACTTCTATTGGAAGATCCTCATCAGTTTCTAGTTGAATTCTTGCAAATCTGTGACACTGTTAAGACCCATGAGGTTGACCCTGAAGTCTACAGACTTATGCTCTTCCCTTTTGCTGTAAGAGACAGAGCTAGGACATGGTTGGACTTACAACCTAAAGAAAGCCTGAACTCTTGAAAAAAACTATTCAATGCCTTCTTGGAAAAGTTCTTTCCACCTCAAAAATTGAGTAAGCTTAGAGTGGAAGTCTAAACCTTCAGACAGAAGGAAGGCGAATCCCTCTATGAAGCTTGGGAAAGATACAAGCAATTGATCAGAAGGTGTCCTTCTGGCATGCTTTCAGAATGGAGCATCATATGCATATTTTATGATGGTCTGTCTGAACTGTCCAAGATGTCATTGGACAACTCTACTGGTGGATCTCTTCATCTGAAAAAGATGCCTGAAGAAGTCCAGGAACTCATTGAAATGGTTGCAACTAACCAATTCATGTACACTTCTGAAAGGAATCCTGTGAATAATGGGACAACTCAGAAGAAAGGAGTTCTTGAGATTGATACTCTGAATGCCATATTGGCTCAGAATAAAATATTGACTCAGCAAGTCAATATGATTTCTTAGAGTCTGACTGGAATACAAGTTGCATCCAGCAGTAATAAAGAATCATCTTCTGAAGAAGAAGCTTATGATCCCGAGAACCCTACAATGGAAGAGGTGAATTACATGGGAGAACCCTATGGAAACACCTATAATCCTTCATGGAGAAATCATCCAAATCTCTCATGGAAGGAACAACAGAAGCCTCAACAAGGCTTCAACAACAATAATGGTGAAAGAAATAGGTTTAGCAATAGCAAGCCTTTTCCATCATCTTCTCAGAAATAGACAGAGAACTCTGAGCAAAGTCGTTTTGGCTTAGCAACCATAGTCTCTGATCTATCTAAGACCATACTAAGTTTCATGAATGAAACAAGATCCTCCATTAGAAATCTGGAGGCACAAGTGGGTCAGCTGAGTAAGAGAATTACCGAGACTCCTCCTAGCACTCTCCCAAGTAATACAGAAGAAAATCCCAAGAGAGAGTGCTAGGCCATAACCATGACCAACATGGCCGAACCTGGAGAGAGTAAGGAGGACGTGAGTCCCAGTGAGAAAAACCTCATGGGACGTCCTCTGGACAAAAGGGAGTTCCTCTTTGAGGAACCAAAGGAATCTGAGGCTCATACAGAGACCATAGAGATTCCATTGAACCTACTTCTTCCATTCATGAGCTCTGATGAGTATTCTTCCTCTGAAGAGGATAAAGATATTTCTGAAGAGTAAGTTGCTAAATACCTTGGAGCAATCATGAAGTTAAATGCCAAGTTATTTGGTAATGAGACTTGGGAGGATGAACCTCCATTGCTCATCAATGAACTGAATGATCCGGTTCAACTGAAATTACCTCAGAAGAGACAGGATCCTGGAAAGTTCTCAATACCTTGTACCATAGGCACCATGACCTTTGAGAAGGCTCTGTGTGACCTAGGGTCAAGTATAAACCTCATGCCCCTCTCTGTAATAGAGAAATTAGGGATCCTTGAGGTGTAAGTTGCAAGATTCTCACTAGAGATGGCAGACAATTCAAGAAAACAGGCTTATGGACTTGTAGAGGATGTCCTGGTAAAGGTTGAAGGCCTTTACATCCCTGCTAACTTCATAATCCTGGACACTGGGAAGAGTAAAGATGAATCCATCATCCTTGGCAGACCCTTCCTAGCCACAGCAAAAGCTGTGAGTGATGTTGACAGAGGAGAGTTGGTCATTCAAGTGAATGAGGACTGCCTTGTGTTTAAGGCTCAAGGATCTCCTTCTGCACACATGGAGAAGAAGCATGACAAGCTTCTCTCAATGCAGAGTCAAACAGAGCCCCCACTTTCAAACTCTAAGTTTGGAGTTGGGAGGCCATCATCATGCTCTGAGTATCTGTGAGGCTCCATGAGAGCTCACTGTCAAGCTATTGACATTAAAGAAGCGCTTGTTGGGAGGCAACCCAATTTTATTTAATTATATCTATTTATTTTCCATTGTTATTTTATTTTTTTCTTAGGTTGATGATCATGTGAAGTCACAAAAATAACTGAAAAAGCAAAAACAGAATGGAAAAACAACATTAAAAGCAGCACACCTTGGAGGATGATCTTACTGGTGTTTAAATGCCAGTAAGGGTAGCAGAATTGGCATTAAACGCCCAGTCTGGCACCATTCTGGGCGTTTAACGCCAGAAAAGGGCAACAAGCTGGCGTTAGTAGAATGGGCATTAAACGCCCAGTCTGGCACTATTCTGGGCGTTTAACGCCAGAAAAGGGCACCAGACTGGCGTTTAACGCCAAAAAAGGGCAACAAGCTGGCGTTTAACGCTAGAAAAGGGCACCAGACTGGCGTTTAACGCCAGAAAGGGGTACAAAGCTGGCGCTTAACGCCAGAAAAGGAAGAAAAGCTGGCGTTAAATGCCAGAAATGGACAGCAACCTGGTGTTTAACGCCAGGATTGGCACTCCAAGGGGCGTTTACACGCCAACATGGTGCAGGGATGAGAAATCCTTGAAACCTCAGGATCCGTGGACCTCACAGGATCCCCACCTACCTCAACTTTCTCTCTCTCTCTCTCTCCTTCACACCTTTCCATAACACCCTTTTCCAAATAACCCTCACCAATCACCTCCATTTCTCTTTCCCAAAAACCCCACCCACCTCACATTTCAAATTCAAATCCTTTCCCTCCCAAACCCAACCCCTAATACACGAACCCTACCCTCTCTCCACTCCTATATAAACCCCTCATCCCTCTTTCATTTTCATACATCATAAACACTTCTTTCCCCCCTTGGCCGAACCATTCACACCTCTCCATCTCCTCTATTTTCTTCTTCTTCTACTCCCTTCTTTCTTTTTTTGCTCAAGGATGAGCAAACCTTCTAAGTTTGATGTGGTAAAAGCGTTGCTTTTTATTTTTCCATAACCACTAATGGCACCTAAGGCCGGAGAAACCTCTAGAAAGAGGAAAGGGAAGGCAATTGCTTCCACCTCTAAGTCATGGGAGATGGAGAGATTCATCTCACAAGCCCATCACTAAGAAAAGGATGGAGCAAACAAGAGAGCCCACTCATGGACCTCAACAAGAGCATGAGAAAATTCCTCATCATGAAATCCCTGAGATGCCTTAAGGGATGCACTTTCCTCCACAAAACTATTGGGAGCAAATTAACACCTCCCTAGGAGAATTAAGTTCCAATATGGGACAACTAAGGGTGGAGCACCAAGAGCATTCCATCCTCCTCCATGAAATTAGAGAAGACCAAAGAGTCATGAGGGAGGAGCAACAAAGGCAAGGAAGAATACATTGAGGAGCTCAAGCACTCCATAAGATCTTTAAGTGGAAGAACAAGCCGCCATCACTAAGGTGGACCCGTTCTTTAATTTTCTTGTTCTTATTTTTTGTTTTTCAAAAATTATGCTTTATGTTTTATTTATGTGTGTCTTATTACATGATCACTAGTATCTAAGTGTCTATGCCTTAAAGCTATGAATGTCCTATGAATCCTTTACCTTTCTTAAATGAAAAATATCTTAATTGCAAAAGAAAAAGAAGTTCATGAATTTTGAATTTTAAAATAGTTTAATTATTTTGATGTGGTGGCAATACTTTTTCTTTTTCTGAATGAATGCTTGAACAGTGCATATTTTTGATATTGTTGTTTATGAATGTTAAAATTATTGGCTCTTGAAAGAATAAAGAAAAAGGAAAAATGTTATTGATAATCTGAAAAATCATAAAATTGATTCTTGAAGCAAGAAAAAGCAGTGAATAGAAAAAGCTTGCAAAAAAAAAGAGAGAAGAAAGTGGCAAAAAATAAAAGAAAAAAAGAAAGAAAAAGAAAAAAGTAAGCAGAAAAAGCCAGTAACCCTTTGAGCATTAATGGATAGGAGGGCCCAAAGGAATAAAATCCTGGCCTAAGCGGCTAAACCAAGCTGTCCCTAACCATGTGCTTGTGGCGTGAAGGTGTCAAGTAAAAACTTGAGACTGAGCGGTTAAAGTGGTGGTCCAAAGCAAAAAGAGTGTGCTTAAGAACCCTGGACACCTCTAATTGGGGACTTTAGCAAAGCTGAGTCACAATCTGAAAAGGTTCACCCAGTTATGTGTCTGTGGCATTTATGTATCCGGTGGTAATACTGGAAAACAAAATGCTTAGGGCCACAGCCAAGACTCATAAAGTAACTGTGTTCAAGAATCAACATACTGAACTAGGAGAATCAATAACACTATCTGAATTCTGAGTTCCTATAGATGCCAATCATTCTAAACTTCAAAGGATAAAGTGAGATGCCAAAACTGTTCAGAAGCAAAAAGCTAATAGCCCCGCTCATCTAATTAAGACTGATCTTCACAGATGTTTTCAGAATTTATTGCATATTCTCTTCTTTTTATCCTGCTTTGTTTTTAGTTGCTTGAGGACAAGCAACAGTTTAAGTTTGGTGTTATGATGAACGGATAATTTATACGCTTTTTGGCATTGTTTTTAGGTAGTTTTTAGTATGTTTTAGTTATTTTTTATTATATTTTTATTAGTTTTTTAATAAAAATCACATTTTTGGACTTTACTATGAGTTTGTGTATTTTTCTGTGATTTTAGGTACTTTCTGGCTGAAATTGAAATTGAGGAACCTGAGCAAAAATCTGATTCAGAGGCTGAAAAAGAACTGCATATGCTGTTGGATTCTGACCTCCCTACACTCAAAGTGGATTTTCTGGAGCTACAGAAGCCCAATTGGAGCACTCTCAATTGCGTTGGAAAGTAGACATCCTGGGATTTCCAGCAATATATAATAGTCCATACTTTTCCTGAGTATTGATAACGCAAACTGGCGTTTAAATGCTAACTTTCTACCCTATTCTGGTGTTAAACGCCAGAACTGGCATAAAAGCTGGAGTTAAACACCCAAACTGGCACCAGAGCTGGCGTTTAACTCCAAGAAAAGTCTCTACATGTGAAAGCTTCAAAGCTCAGCCCAAGCACACACCAAGTGGGTCCGGAAGTGGATTTCTGCATCATTTACTTATTTCTGTAAACCCTAGTCTACTAGTTCATTATAAATATGACCTTTCACTATTGTATTTTCATCTTTAGAACATTTTTGAGACTATCTTTGTATCACTTTTGATCTCTTGATTACGTTTAGGGGGTTGGCCATTCGGCCATGCCTGGACCTTCATGACTTTTGTATTTTCAACGGTGGAGTTTCTACACCCCATAGATTAAGGTGTGGAGCTCTGCTGTTCCTCATGAATTAATGCAAAGTACTATTATTTTTCTATTCAATTCAAGCTTATTCTTATTCTAAGATATTCACTCGCACTTCAACCTGATGAATGTGATGATCCGTGACACTCATCACCATTCTCACCTATGAACACGTGCCTGACAACCACTTCCATTCTATCTGCAATAGCTTGAGTGTGTATCTCTTAGCCTCCTGGTTCACGATGCATGGTTGCCTCTCCTGACAACAGAGCCCTCCATTCTGTGAGATCAGAGTCTTCATGGTATAAGCTAGAATCAATTGGCAGCATTCTTGAGATCCGAAAAGTCTAAACCTTGTCTGTGGTATTACGAGTAGGATCTGGGATGGGATGACTGTGACGAGCTTCAAACTCGTGAGTGCTGGGCGTAGTGACAGACGCAAAAGGATCAATGGATCCTATTCCAAAATGAGTGAGAACCGACAGATGATTAGCCCTACATAACCTGTAGCCGGACCATTTCCACTGAGAGGACGGACGGTAGCCATTGACAACGGTGATCCCCCAACATACAGCTTGCCATGGAATGGAGTATGCATGATTGGGTGAAGGCAATAAGAAAGCAGAGGTTCAGAAGCAACAAGCATCTTCATACGCTTATTAGAAGCAACAAACTCATGAACATTTGAATCCGCCTGACTGAGATTTACAAGGATGACCATAGCTTGCTTCAAACTGACAATCGCTGTGGGATCGACCCTTACTCACGTAAGGTATTACTTGGACGACCCAGTGCACTTGCTGCACGGAGTTGTGTGAAAAGTGTGGGATCACAATTTCGCGCACCAGTACGCGTCACTTTCATTATTCTTCAATGACGCGTCTGCGTCATTGCCTTCCCGCCCTAACCATGTGTTCGCGTGACCCACGCGTCCGCGTGGATTTAACTACACTTACTCCCTTCGACGTGGAACCCTACCCCTTTCGCATCCCAAAACCCCTCCTTCCCCTCTGCACTCTCCCTCTTCCCCTCTGCCACCACCGACTAGCCACCACCACCCCAACCCACCTCGCCGCGCCCCCATTACCGCGCCGCCATCAAAGAACCCCCCTTCTTTCTCTTCTTCTTCCCTCTTTCTCCCCTTTCACCCTTCTCCCTCTACTACCCCCCACCCCAATCATCGAACCACCACCGCGCCGCCTCCCCAGAACTGCCGGCCACCACACACCCCAACCCCACCCTCCTTGCCCCCTTGCTCTCTTTCCTCCGATAACCCCTTTCTTCACCGAACTGCCGCGCCACCCTGCCTCCACCGAACAGCCGCCGTGCTGCCTCCCACCACCGCCGCGTCACCACCACACCACCACACCACCACCATCTCTCTGAGCCCAATTTTTGTTCCTCTTCCTACCAGGTTCTGCCGAACAAATGATTCCTCTTTAAGTTAGTTAGTTGCATTTTTTTTTCAAATTTTATTCACTTTAGGATAGTTATAGATGTATGATCGTAGTGGATTTTAGGTGGTTAGATAGCTAGGATGTGGTTAGTGGATTTAGGTCTGATAATTGTGCCATTCTTGTTACTTGTTTTATCTGTTTCGCAATTTTGAATATGCTGTGATGATAATGCTGTTCATATGCTGCTCTTTACTATTCCTTAATGCAGATTGAGTCTGTTTATTCTGAATTCATGTGAATTACTATTTGTTACTTTTTTCTGCATTACCTTATTATCATATGAACTGTTTCTGCTGCTGTTTATTACCCGGGAATGTTCAATTTTTAGGCGGAATGCTGCCCAATTTTTTCAGCAAATTGCTTCACTCAACTCTCATTCGTGAATTAGTTTTGGAAATTTCAAGTTTTGCACTAATTGGTTTCAACCAAAACAATTCATGAATGCACATGCTAGCCTTCTTATTCTTTCTGATTCCATTATTCATTAAATAACATTATTGATGATTCCACTTTCATTTTGCAATTCTTTTCTATGACTAATCATCAATAATCTGCAATATTTACTTGCATGTGAGTTACTTGTTATTCAAGTATGTGCAGTTTCTGTTAACTAGAACCACATTCCCATGCCACTTGCTTTAACTTCACTTTTTAACTCCTAACTGCTTTAACTTTCTAACTTCTCTTTTTACCTAACTATTTTCAAACCATCTCAAGGCATGACGACTGTTGTTCCTGATTAACAAGAATTCTGCATATCATAGATTTTAGATCGTGATTTTTACTCTCAGACTTTTTACTTGCATACAGTCCAAAATTTACTTATATTTAACTCACTTCATGCTTCTATTGTTCTTTTATCCCTCTTTTGCCACTCTATGCTTATATTGATAAAATCCTATTTGCTTACCTATTTTCCTACCTTAATTCTTAAACTGTATCCTGGAACTTCTACTTTTCAGGATGTCTGACCCTAAAAGCAAAGGAAAGGGCAAGGCAACCACAGGCAAAAGGAAAAGAGGAGAATCTTCTACCTCTATTTTGGATATCCTCCATGACGATTCCTGGTGGGAGAGGAATTTTACCCCGCAGGAAAAGGCCGATCAGCTACTGACTGCCACAGACCCTGTCAAGTTTGCCAACAGATACTGTGAGCTGAAGTATCCAGTTTTTACCACTTCTTGGAACCCATACCTGGAAAGGACCCTCAAAATTCCAGAAGAACTCAACCAATACACTTTAGAATAAATTAAATAGAGAGGCTGGTTCTTCTTGGAAAGGAACTTGACTGAAGTAAACTCATCCTGGGTCAGAGAATTCTACTGTAACTATTTCAAAACTTCCCTGGATGCCGTGTAGCTCAGAGGCAAGCAGATACTGGTTACTGAGGAAGCAATAGAAGAGATCCTCCAGCTCCTACCTAAATCCGATAAACCAGATGGTTATCAGCAGACTGAAGAGGATATGAGATTCATGAGATTTGACTAGGACGTAATAAAGCAGAGAATAGCTATTGATCCCACTGTCCCCTGGGTCATGGGTGAAACAACAACAAACCCAAAGGGAATTAAGCTTATCTACCTGAATGATGAGGCTCGACTTTGGCAGCAGATTCTAAGTAACTACGTGATGCCGAGCACTCATGAGACAGAGGTGCTAGCTGCTATGATTACCCTCATCTGGTGTGTGATAGAGGAAAATGACTTATATCTTCTCCACTTTATCCGGTATTACATGGCCAGAGTCCATGTCAGAGGCACCCTCCCTTTCCCATATTTGATCACTCAGTTGGGCCGCCGAGCTGAGGTGCCCTGGGAGCTCGCAGATGAGAAGCCAACCGCCGCCGACTGCAAAAAGATCATCCCTCACAGCAGGCAGTTTCAAGCTTTAGGCTACAGACCTCCATTTTTTACTGCCTCCTCTGATGCAGCCACTTCTTCCGCTACTCCTTCATCTACTACTGCACCAGCCACCACCACAGCACCCTCACCTGCTTCAGAGCCCATCTACCACCTCGTGCATCGCCTATTTGACCGGTTGGACCAGATGGAGCACCGCAACCAGCAGCGATATGAGAGATCTGAGCGTCGCAGCAAGCGACGCTATGAGAATTTAAAGTTGATTATCCGATCTGGCCACCATGACATCCCCTCCGAGCCTGACACCCCTTCTGAGCCATCTGAGGCAGAGGCGGACGATCATGAGGAGGAGGCACATGCAGAGGCTGAGCAGGCAGGACCTGAGTAGGCTGCGCTCCATCATGAGGGGCCCCATCATATACAACCCGTAGACCCAGAGATTCCTCTACAGACAGAGCCTCCACTTCCGCAAACAGACCCTCTGACACTCATACAGAGACACCTACTGCACATCCTTCCGGAGATGACACTTGTTCACACCCAGCTTGATCGCGCATCGAGGACGATGCTATTATTTAAGTGTGGGGAGGTTGCCATCTCTGGCGAATCTTTTTGGTGAACCACTTTCAGACTCTCTTTATCCTATTTTGCTTATTTTCTGTATTTTTATTTTATCTTATCTTATTTATCTTTCAATAATTGCACATTTTTCTTTTGCTGTATTTTATTTATTTCTACTTTATTTCTGCATTCTGCACTTTGGTTTATATATATATATATATCTTAGATATTTAGTTTAGTTTGCACTTTTAGCTTATTAAGTTATGATATAGAATATATGGATTAATTAGTTTAGTTTACCCTTTTAGCATACGATAACTTGGTTTAATTAAAAATAAAAAGAGTAAACTAGAGACTTTAGTATAACAGAATCACAATAATCCACACATTATATATATATAGCAATAAATGTTGGTTAATTGACAACATTTTTTTTCAAGGAAAACACTAAAATTTTATAAAAGCCATTCAAAGATTCACATTGAGAATAATGAGAACTCTTGATTTCTGCTTGCATGACATACATAACTTATATATGGTTTTTGAGCAAAAGAACACACAAACCGTGAGTTTTTGAGCTTAATTGTATGGTTACATTCAACCATAAATTTCATTCTTGTGTGTTTCGTACTTCTTTTCTATGCTTGTAATCTTTACTTTGTTTCAATCTATATGTCCAATATAGAATGTAGATACATACCCGCATATGATTGAGGCCATCATTTGAATTTTCCCTCACTTATCCCAAATAAGCCTACCTCCTACATCACCCTTGTTAGCCCTCTTGAGCCTCTTAATCCCCTTTTGTTCTATAACCATATCACTAGCCTTAAGCAGAAAAACAATTTAAAAATCCCAAGTTGAATCCTTGGTTAGCTTAAGATAGAGATTATGTATCAACTAAGTATGGGGAAAACATGGGAACATGGGTTGATAGGAAATGATTAAATTAATAAGAATAATCAGAAATTTGGGAGCATGCTCATGTGAAACCAAGTTAAACTAAAATACCATGTGCATTGATATATGTTTATGTTTCAAATATATATATATATATATCTTAGACTAATTAAGGATTCAATTATTAGCTCACTTAGCCTTATATATATACCCTTACCTTTACCTTGACCCCATTACAACCTTGAAAAAGACCTCATGATGTTTGTATGTATACATTATATATTTGTTAATTGGTTAGATGAAGAACAAAGTTTTAGAAAGCATGAATAGAAAAGAATAGAGTGATTAACCCCAAACACTGAGTGACTAGAGAGTAAACACAAATCCAGTGAGGGTTCAATAGCTCATTTACATATATCCATGTTTAAATTGTTAATTGTCTTGCAAGTTTGTGAAATATTTTAACCCAACTCAATTGTGAATGTGTTTTAATATGGTTTGGCCTTAATTGTACATATATGATTCCTTGAAAATATGAATCAAATTAACCACATGTAAGCTCTATATATATAGGTGGATAGTAATTAGAATTGCATGATTCATTTAGGTAGCTTTCATTTAGAATAGATTGCATTGCACAAGATTCCACGATTCCACCTCTATGAGGACATGCTATTGTTTAAGTGTGGGGAGGTTGATAAATTCCTATTTTATGATTCATCTTGTGCTCAATTGAGTGTTTTTATCAAGTCTTCACCCACTTATTCATGTAAATTACATGGTTTTACTATTCCTTCCTTATTTTATGATATATGTGAAAGCATGTTTCCTACGCTTTAAAAATATTAATTTTAATTATCCTTTATTACCATTCGATGCCGTGATCTGTGTGTTAAGTATTTTCAGGCTACATAGGACAGGAATGGCTTAGAGGACAGAAAGGAAATATACAAAAATGGAAGGAAAGCACAAAAATAGAGTTTTGAAGAAAAGGAAGCGATGCGCATGCGTGGACGACGCGGACGCGTGCCTAGCACAAAACGCAAGCGACGCGCACGCGTGGACGATGCGGATGCGTGCCTTGAGCAGAACGCAAACGATGTGGACGCGTACGCATGACAAGGAAAAGCTCCAAATGACGCGAACGCATGACCCACGCGCACGCGTGATAGCTGCCACGTGCAGAAATTGCAGAAAACGCTTCCAGCGATTTCTGGACCCCTTTTTGGCCCAGATCTAAGTCTAAAAACACAGACTAGAGGCTATAAAGTAGGAGAATCCATTCATTCATAGAATTAACGCATAATTCATAATTTTAGGTTTTTAGATGTAGTTTTTAGAGAGAGAGGTTGTCTCCTCTCTCTTAGGATTTAGGATTTAGGATTTCTATTATGTTTAGGCTACTTCTCTTCAATCACAGGTTCAATGTTCCTTTAATTATTTTCTACTTTTATTTATTTTATTACTTTAATTGTTGTTTATCTTTTTAAATTGGCTTATGAACTTTTCTATGTTAAGATTTGAATGTTCTATTTAATATAATTTGAGGTATTTCAGATTTATAATTGTTTTATTCAGTTATTGATGCTTTCAATTTAATTTAGATTTTTCTCCTTTTGGTTTTGGTTAAGTAATTGGTAACACTTGAGTTATTAGACTCAGCAGTTGATTGAAAATTGGGAATTGCTGATTGATTTGGATCGCTCTAAAGCTAGTCTTTCCACAGGAGTTGACTAGGACTTGAGGATCAAATTAATTGGTCCACTTGACTTTCTTTTATTTAGTAAGGGTTAACTAAGTGGGAGCAATAAACAATTCTCATCACACCTGATAAGGATAACTAGGATAGGATTTCCAGTTCTCATACCTTGCCAAGAGATTTTCTAATTATTAATTTATTTTTCTTGTCATTTAAAATTACTTGTTCCTTATTTCAAAAACCCAAAAATATATAATTTTTCATAACCAATAATAAATCATACCTCCCTGCAATTTCTTGAGAAGACGACCCAAGGTTTAAATACTTTGGTTATAAATTTTATTGGGTTTTGTTACTTGTGACAACCAAAATTTTTGTACGAAAGGATTCTCTATTGGTTTAGAAACTATACTTGCAACGCGAATATATTTTTATAAAAATTCTTTACTGACAGAAAATTAGTTCATCAATGAGTCAATCTCGCCTAGTCAACTCCAACCATCGAGGAGTAAGTCAAGCAAGTATAATTGACCTTAATCCATAAGTCCTAACCAACTTACCAAACTAGTTGATAAAAGGCTAGCATCAATGGAAACAAGAGTCAACTAACTACCCAAGGATTACCACTAAATGTCGAACATTATAACTCTAGTATCCTAGGAACTCTAACCACAAGCCAAGGTGGGAAAATCTACTCAAAACTCATAGTTGGAATTTTCACAAACACATTGTGTGCATAAAAGTAAAGCATGGAAAATTGCAAAGTAAAATGGAAACTATAACCAACTATCAACAAAACCAAACATAGACAAGCAATCAAACATAAAGGAGGCATGAAACATAAAACTCATCGATCAAAAACTTCAAGAACTCAAAATTGCAATATGAACAAAGTAACTTGAACCAAGGAAAAGAAAGTGCTTTAATTAAAAGGAAATTGAGAGTACTTACAATTAAGGAAGCAAAATGAAAGATCAAAGCTTGCTATAAAATGCTACAATTGAAATGGAAATGAAACCCTAAAAGAGCAATCTACTCTACACTACTCCTACTCCTATGGAAGCTTCCTATACTACTACTTATCTAATTCCAAGTGAGCTCCCTTTGTTAAGTGTTGATCTCCCCTTTATATAGCACTCTAAAATAGCATTTTAGCCTTCCAAAAATGAGCCAAGGGCCTCCAAATTCATGCAGCACGTGTTTCATTAATACAATCACGTGCAGGGACCTGTGCGGACGCACAGATGTGTGCGTCCGCACATGAGGCTAAAAATTGATCCGTGCGTACGCATAGGTGCTTGTGCACATGCACACATGGAAATTCTCGCTTGTGTGCACGCACGCGGGGTTGTGCGCACGCACACTTCGCTGTGTGTGCTTTTCCTTGTTTTCTTCATGTTTTCTCCCTTGTACATGCTTTCTTCCATTTTTAGCCATCCATTCTTGCCTCTAAGGCCTGAAATCACTCACAAATCATATCACGGCATCAAATGACATAAAAGTGGAATTAAAAATCACTAATCTAAGCATTAAAATGTATGTTTTCACATTTAGAATCAGATTAGGGATAAAACACAAAAGTATGCTATTTTGGTGCTTAAGTGTGAGTTCATGTGCTAGAATCCATCCAAATTGAGTCAAAATATACCGTCAAATATGGACTCATCAATTACCCCACACTTAAACAATAGCATGTCCTCAAGCTAAACTAACAAGGAGAATGATCAAAGGGGTCATCAACTTATTAAATGCGACTACCTATATGCATGCAGGAATTTTATATACTATCTATATCTATATATCTATCTATAGTATCTATATGCAATCGACGAAAACAACAATCAAGTTCCCAAGCAAGTATGGACAAATAGGGCTGAGCAAGGAGATAATCCAATGCATCCAAAATTTAAAGAATTGATTCAACTCATCAAAGTGAAACAACTTACAAGAATACATGATAAGAGGCATGGAAACATAGAGTTGAGTAACTGAACCCTCACTAGGTGTGTACACACTCTAGTCACTCGGTGTTTAGGGGTTTAATCACTCAAGTCTCTCCTAATCATGCTTTCAAAGAATTGATTTTTATCTAACAATCAACAAACAAGTGATGCATGAATGCAATTATCGTGAGGACTTCATATGTTTGTAATGGGGTTAGGATAAAAGTGGGATAGATATGGCCAAGTGGACTAATGCAATTCAATCCTTGATTAGTTCAAGCCTCCCCATCAACCTTTATCATCCAAGTCAACACAAAAATGCAATCCTAACCTTCCATCATTTACACTTCACTAACACTCATGTATGGTTTTCTCATAAAAACTTCACATATGCAATTCTTTATTCGTTTGTATGATGAAGAGGTTTATTTTTTTAGAATTGCATATGTTATAATTAGTTGATACATGAATGTTCCCATTTTCCAAAATTTTCAATGAATACCCAAATTAAACATTTTCTTTTACTATCAAAGTTTCCCAAAGATTCCCCCACACTTAAATGAAACACACTTCTTCAACCTAAGCTAATCAATGATACAATCCAAGGTAAATCATGGTTTTTCACTTATGACTGTGATGTGCTAACATCAAGAACAATGAGGTTTCATAAAGCTCAAGGGGGTTTAACAATGGTAAATACAAAGGGTAAGCTTTATAGGAAAAGTAAGCTTTTAAACAAAGATGGCCTCAATTATGCTCAATGCAATTCGAAGCATCAATCATTAGAAATAAAGAATCAAGCAAAACCAAAATTACAATCATAGAAGAGATATAACACAAAATGAATAAAATTAGTGGTTAAAATGGTGTAACCACTCATTTAAGCTAAAAAACTCACCAGGTATTTGTTCTTTACTCTTCTATATTCCAGAAAGGAATCATTCAAGCAAGTTTGAAAATAATTTTCTCAATCAATTCAATAGAATGCCCTTGAAGCAAAATTCTTGAAGAATTTGTTGTTGTTTTTCACTAAAATTATTTCCTATATGTATGTATGATGTGACAGATGCAAAGATTTTTTCAAAATTTTCTAGTTCTTTTCCTAATTTTCTACAAGCAAAAAGGTAACATGAATAATTAGGATCAAGATAAGTTACACATAAGCTATTCACATCATCCAATCACAGTCCATATCTATACTATATACCATACAATATAAGATGCAATATGTACGTATATATACCGAATTGAAAGTGCAATACTAAAGATAGCTAGAAGCAACTAATATATATACCAAAAGTACTAACAGTAGTGCAGAAGTCAAAATACTATAAATATCCACAAAAAGTATAATAAAACTCAAAATAACTAAATAGAAGTGTTCAGGAGAGAATGTTTACACCCAAAAGATAGAAGATCCTCCCCCACACTTAAGTCATGCACTATCCTCAGTGCCAAAGGAATCAATAGGGGGAAATTAACCATGTGAAGGTCCATCGGTAGATGGTGGTAGGTGGTGGTGATGACGCTGGTAAACAATGATAGCGCTGGATAGCTGTGTGGTGGTCTCAGCTCTCGGCTGCTCTACTGTCTGGTCAGTTGTCTCAACTGCCATCTCCATTATCGGCTCAGGTCCAACTGCCTGCTCCTCGACTCTAGGCTCCGCCGCTCTATGCTCCTCAGCTCGTTGAACAACTACCTCCTCAACCGTGGCCTCCGCCGCTCTCTGGTCATGTGTCTCGGCTACCTAGCCAACTTCAGCTGCTAGCTCCTCAGATACAGGCTCCTCGGCATCTGGCTCTAGTGTATCTGGAGGAGGTGGCCCAGGGTCTCTGCCTTCGAACTTCACCACTATCCACTGGAAGCGGCCAGCGTTGCGGCGCTCAGATCGGTGGACGGCCTGAAGGATCTCCCGGCACATCTCGTATAGTGTCTGAGGTCGGCGTGTGGGTGCGAGTGCTGTAGGAGGTGCTGAAGGCTCTACTGCTGCTGATGGAGGTTCAGTGGTCTTCCTTTTCTTCTGAGGCGGCTCGTCATAGTCTCCGTATAGCAGAAATGGCTGCTTACTGATGTAGATAGACGTCCGGTCTGTTGGGCGTCTCTTTACACCAGATAGCACTGCTAATCTAGTGATCAATGATGGAAAGGAAATGTTGAATTTCAGCTGTTGATTCACCTTTATCATCGAATCTCTGATAAGGGGAAGAATAGAGATCCTCTTCCCCTCCAGAATAGCCCATAGTAACACTGCCACACGAACTCTGATATTCATGGCATGCATGCTCAGAAGAATATAGTCGGCAATGATCTGCTGCCAGATCCTTGCCTCTGGGTTGAGGTCGGTGCACGCAATGCTCAACGGGACTACCTGCTCGCCCTTGCTATACTCCCATCTAGCCTCAGGCTGGCCAATATTTTCCAGGACTACATCCAATAAAATTTTTCCCATTGTGACGTCCTTCATTATTTGAGTGTAAGCGTCACGAGCCGGAGGAATATGCGGAATATCCAAGAGGGCCTCTAAAGCAGTGCCAGAGGTATCTAAGGTAACACCTCTCAGAAAAATAGTTTGGGCATCCCTCTTTAGGAAATTTGCGTAAAATTCCTTGACCTGGTGTTCATTTACCTTCACCGAATCAAATTTTACGAATTCCCAATGATAAAAGTTAAGTCGGTTAAGAATCAGATCCGTATATTTCTCAGGCAGGTTTAGCTTTCTCTCATAATGAAAGGCACGCTTTTCTAGCTTCTTTTATTGTTCCTGGGCTTCAGCATTTATAAATCTGTCTGGTTGGTCACTTGGAGACACAGGGGGAGGATGAGCCAAATGATTGGCTTTCTCCGTTCCCTTGCGGGCCATCCTGAAAAAGACAAAATAGAATACAACTCAGGGAAACAGATAAAATTCATAGGAAGAAGAAGGATATAATCAAACAATTCAAATAAGAGCCATCAGAGTAAACAAATACTAAATCAAAGGAAAACATGTATACACAGTCAATTGTTAAAAAAGAAATGTGTTTTCCCAAGATCAAGCAACCTAAGTAACCAATAAATGAGTGAGCAAACAATGAAAGCATAGACAGAACTTAGGTGTATAATGCAAGTGAATTGAATTAAAAGAAATTGAGTGTTGCCTTGTTGCATTTGAATTCAAAGCGTTATAAAAATTATGCACAAAAAGGCAATAATCGACTTGGCAGTTTAAAGTACCCACTTATTCATGGAACAAAGTAGTAAAATGGTCACATAGCAATTCCTTGTTCCAAAAGCAATGTCAATTTAAATCAGATTCATTGCTCAAAAATATTTACAAGGGACAAGCAATTGTACATGATCATTTATGTTTAATAACAAATGAATAAGCAGCCAATCAATCCACCAAACACACATTATATGTACTGCTGCAAAAAGGCACCAAACAGATTTGAAGATGGATAAATTTCAAGCTGGATTGGGTTTAAAACCAAAAGACTTGGCAGTCAGCACATAATGCAGTGAATCAGCATGCTATGCACTCGAAAGTACCAAATAGAATGTCTAAAGCTGGAAATTTCAATCCAATTTGGTTCCAAAAACAAAATTAGAAGTGCATAGTTGGCACGGTGATTGTAAAGGATGATATGCACCACAAAATTGACATCAAACCATATGATCACAAAGCAAAATGAAGTTCAGATTGATGCGTAGGCAAAATGAGTTCGCAAGGTGCATAACTAAATAATCTCAGGCAGCATTTATATTCAACAGAAACTGTGCACAATCAGAAATTAGTAATGCCAAATGGAAGAAAATTCAAAACCTATGATGATCAGACACAGAGGTTGGATCAAAAACTCCATTCAAGCAGTCTATCAAGCAGAACATAGGCAACATTCACAGGCAGGTAAAATGAAGTAAAGACAGCATTCACAGTCAGGTAAGAACAACACTCAGTCTCAGCATAGCAGCAGCATTCATTCTCATCAATATTCAACAATATCAGCCAGCATTACATATTCAATTCAGAAAATGGAAGTTATCTAACCTATAACCACCTAGCAACTAAGACAGAATTAAAAACCAGTAAAGAAAGAGAAGCAAAATGAGACAGAATCAGAAAAGGGGAGGTTACAAGGGAAGAATTGGAACCTGAATGCAGAAGGGGAGAAGAGGAGAAATGAACGAAGAAGGCGGTGTGGTGAGCGCTGCGGTGGCACAGAAGCTCACCGCTGGGTGGCTGGTCTCCGGACTGAGGGGCGCAGCTAGGGCTGGGCGCGGTGGCAGTGCAGGTAGCACAGGAGAGAGAGAGAGAGAATAAAATTAGAAGAGAGAGAAGCAGGAAAGAGGAAGAGAGAGGAAGAGAGAGAGAGACGGCGGCGTGGTGGACGCCGGCGGTGGTTGGTGGCGCGATAGAGGGAGGTGATGGTGTGAAGGCTGGTTGGGGGGTGTTGAGGGGGAGAGAAAAGGAAGGGTTGGAGGTATAAGGGAAACTGAAGCACGGCACTCCCTCTCTTGTCGAATTAACGTTCGAAAAGGGACCTGTGCAGACGCACAGGTCGTGTGCGGACGCACGCAAGGAGAAAGAGGGAGGTATGCGCGCGCACAGAAATATGCGGGCGCTGCGGACAGAAGGTGTAACGCATCCTGTGTGGACACAGAAGCAGTGTGCGTACGCACAAAAGAGGAAATGGGGTTGGCATGCAATTGCACATAAGGTGTGGTCGCCGCGACCAGAGGGGGTGTGCACTCTCACGAGTGGGTTTTGTTTTTTTTGTTTTTTTTTGTGAAAAGAGGGGACGTGTGCGGCCGCACGCCCTATGTGTGGTCGCATCGAAGGAAAAAGAAAATGGGGTGCACGCGCACAAGCCGTGCGCGTGCTGCGAACAGAGAGTGCGTTTAGTGGTGTGCGGGCGCACATGTCTGTGCGGACGCACGGAAACTGGAAAACAGGGGATCTGTGCGGACGCATGAGATTGTGCGGACGCACAAGTCTCCGTTTTTGCAACAAAAATTTTGGCTCTAAGGCACCAAACTTGATACCCAAAATAGGTTTTCAAGTCCCATGACATCACAAAACTCCCAAAAAACATATTATTTCACCAAAATTACGCAACAATCATCAAAATAAATCTAACCAACCAAGCAATATAGCCACTTATTCATGAAATAGAAGCTAAAAGAGAGAAGGTTAGAAGGATATTACCATGGTGGGATGTCTCCCACCTAGCACTTTGGTTTATAGTCCTAAGTTGGACTTGGTGAGGAGATCCTTGTTAGGGCGGCTTATGCTTCCACTCCTCCTTGAATCTCCAACGAAGTTTGCTGTTGATTAGATTGCATCAAACTCATGAGAGAATTCAAGCTAGCAACTAGGATCCAACTTAGTTGACTCTTGAAATTTATGCCCAGATCCCATACTCTAGTCTTTTGTTCATCCTCTTCTTGATCTTCACTCTTGCACTTGGATGAACAATGCCTCAAATCACCATTAGAAAACTTGTGCATTCCCTGGAATCCACTAACTAGACCCTTGCACCATAATTGAGCTCCAAATGTTGATTCGGCTTGCTTGATGAACTTTTCATTTCCTTGCCAATTAACATTCTTCTCTTCACCATCCACTACTCCGAGAAAGGTTCGAAGTTGATCATCCGTTTCTAAAACGGCATATTGATGTGGGGCTAGAAATCTTGTTAGAGAAGTCTTCACCCACTCAAATTGCTCTAGAACACATGCTTTCACCTCTTGGCAACTAAAATCTTCCTCAACCTCTTTTGAATCCTCTTCATCCTCACTCAAGTAAAAAATTGGAGGTTGTGTGAAGTCCACATCAACATCTCCTTCTAGATCAAACAAAGGAGGTTCATTAAGGTCATTAAAGGAATCACCCAAGTCGGACAAAAAATCTTGAATGATGGAATCCTCTTAATCAATTCCTATTAACTCTTCATGCATCTCCTCATGCACTTCATGTTATAACTTGACATCTTCTTCTTGACTTTACAATTCTTCTTTCGATCCACACTTTTCACTTGGTTCCACACATTCATCCACCAATTTCTCTTGCTTGTGGCATAAACGCAATAAAGCTAAATGATCCAAAGCTTTTACTAAGGTAGACATGACTTGTTCTTGCTTCTTCCGGAACTCTTGTTGTTCTTGAATGAGCATGAAAATTACTTCTTGTGTGGTTTGATGCATGTAGGAAGATGAAGGTTGGCAATCAAACTCATGAGGGTAAGAGTTTTGGTTTTGTATGTAGTGAGAGAATGGTGTGTACAATTGGTGACTATAAAAGTAAGTGCTTGGGCTCCATTGGGGTGCATTGTGGTAATGGTGTGAAAAAGTCATCAAGAAAATATAAACAAGAACCTACTAACAAAAGCAAACAAACAACCAAAAAGTGCTATTTACACTATTAACATATTCACATCAACCAAAAGAAATAACACCGTTTGCATTCTCTGGCAACGGCACCAAATTTGATGAAGAGAATTCTTGCATGGTTTGGAATCAATCAAGACAAGAATCGATTCGTTAGTAGCATAGTCCAAACCAACAATGAATTTTCAAGATCACATAATAAATCCAATACAAAATATAAATTGAAAGTATTTAGCTCCCGGGTCATTCTCCCTAGGAATGCAAATGAAATGTTACGCTTTTGGTTGTGAGGAAAGGGGGGGTTTCAAGCAAGAATTGAAAGATTAAAAGAACTAAGCAATAAAAGAACTAAGCAATGAGCAAAATTGTGAATTAATGCAAGTAAAGAGAAAACAAGATCAAAATTAGTGAAAATGCACTAAATGCAATAAAAGAGCCTTGACTTGGGAATGAGGATCTAAGGAATCCTATCATCGCCATAACCATAACTATGGTAATTATGATGAGTCAATCTCACCTAGTCAACCCCAACCATCGAGGAGAAAGTCAAGCAAGCATAATTGACCTTAATCCATAAGTCTTAACCAACTTACTGGTGCACGAAATTGTGATCTCAACGGTGCCAACAACTTGGTACGCACGTTCATAATCTCTATTCTTCTTCACAACTCCGCACAACTAACCAGCAAGTTCACTGGGTCGTCCAAGTAATAAACCTTACGTGAGTAAGGGTCGATCCCACGGAGATTGTCGGCTTGAAGCAAGCTATGGTCATCTTGTAAATCTCAGTCAGGCAGATTCAAATGGTTATAAGATTTTAATAATTAAAATATAAATAAAGCATAAAATACGATAGAGATACTTATGTAATTCATTGGTGAGAATTTCAAATAAGCGCATGGAGATGCTTTGTTCCTTCTGAATCTCTGCTTTCCTACTGCTTTCATTCAATCATTCATACTCTTTTCCATGGCAAGCTGTATGTTGGGGGATCACCGTTGTCAATGGCTACCGTCTGTCCTCTCAGTGAAAATGGTCCAATACGCTGTCACCGCACGGCTAATCATCTGTCAGTTCTCACTCATGTTGGAATAGGATCTATTGATCCTTTTGCGTCTGTCACTACGCCCAACACTCGCGAGTTTGAAGCTCGTCACAGTCATTCCATCCCAGATCCTACTCAGAATACCACAGACAAGGTTTAGACTTTCTGGATCTCAAGAATGCTGCCAATTGATTCTAGCTTATACCACGAAGACTCCGATCTTTCGGAATGGAGGCTAAGAGATATGCATTCAAGCTCGTTTTCATGTAGAACGGAAGTGGTTGTCAGGCACGTGTTCATAGGTGAGAATGGTGATGAGTGTCACATAATCATGACATTCATCATGTTCTTGTGTGAGAATGAATATCTTAGAATAAGAATAAGCTTGAATTGAATAAAAAAACAATAGTACTTTGCATTAATTCATGAGAAACAGCAGAGCTCCACACCTTAATCTATAGGGTGTAGAAACTCCACCGTTGAAAATACATAAGTGATAATAGTGTTCATTGGCTTTGGCCCCAGAGGGGAACCAAAATGACCAAGACCTCTAATACAATAGTAAAAGGTCCTATTTATACTAAACTAGTTACTAGGGTTTACAGAGATAAGTAAATGATGCAGAAATTCACTTCCGGGGCCCACTTGGTGTGTGCTTGGGCTGAGCATTGAGCTTTACACGTGTAGAGACTTCTCTTGGAGTTAAATGCTAGGTTGCAGCCTGTTTGTGGTGTTTAACTCTGGTTTGTAACCTGTTTCTGGCGTTTAACTTCAGAATAGGGCAGGAAGTTGGCGTTTGAACGCCAGTTTGTGTCGTCAAAACTCAGGCGAAGTATAGACTATTATCTATTGCTGGAAAGCCCTAGATGTGTACTTTCCAACGCAATTGAGAGCATGCCAATTGGGCTTCTGTAGCTCCAGAAAATCCACTTCCATTGCAGGGAGGTCAGAATCCAACAACATCTGCAGTCCCATTTTAGCCTCTGAATCAGATTTTTGCTTAGGTCCCTCAATTTCAGCCAGAAAATACCTGAAATCACAGAAAAACACACAAACTCATAGTAAAGTCCAAAAATGTGAATTTTGCTTGAAAACTAATAAAAATATATTAAAAAGTAGCTAGATCCTGCTAAAAACTACATAAAAACAATGCCAAAAAGCGTATAAATTATCCGCTCATCACAACACCAAACTTAATTTGTTGCTTGTCCCCAAGCAACTGAAAATCAAATAGGATAAAAAGAAGAGAATATACTATAAAGTCCAAAATATCAATGAAACTTAGCTCCAATTAGATGAGCGGGACTAGTAGCTTTTTGCCTCTGAATAGTTTTGGCATCTCACTTTATCCTTTGAAGTTCAGAATGATTGGCATCTATAGGAACTCAGAATTTAGATAGTGTTATTGATTCTCCTAGTTCAGTATATTGATTCTTGAACACAACTACTTTATGCGTCTTGGCCGTGGCCCTAAGCACTTTATTTTCCAGTATTACCACCGGATACATAAATGCCACAGACACATAACT
This sequence comes from Arachis ipaensis, assembly GCF_000816755.2. NCBI lineage: Eukaryota > Viridiplantae > Streptophyta > Magnoliopsida > Fabales > Fabaceae > Arachis > Arachis ipaensis. The sequence goes on from NC_029792.2 coordinate 39,758,944, forward strand.
GGGTGAACCTTTTCAGATTGTGACTCCGCTTTGCTAGAGTCCCCAGTTATAGGTGTCCAGGGTTCTTAAGCACACTCTTTTTGCTTTGGATCATGACTTTAACCGCTCAGTCTCAAGCTTTTCACTTGACACCTTCACGCCACAAGCACATGGTTAGTGACAGCTTGGTTTAGCCGCTTAGGCCTGGATTTTATTCCTTTGGGCCCTCCTATCCACTGATGCTCAAAGCCTTAGATCCTTTTTACCCTTGCCTTTTGGTTTAAAGGGTTACTGGCTTTTTGGTCTTGCCTTTTGGTTTAAAGAGCTCTTGGCTTTTTCTGCTTGCTTTTTCTTTTTTTTTTTTCTCTTTTTTTTCTCTTTTATTTTTGCCATTTTTTTTGCAAGCCTTGTTTTTCAATGCTTTTTCTTGCTTCAAGAATCAATTTTATGATTTTTCAGATTATCAATAACATTTCTCCTTTTTCATTATTCTTTCAAGAGCCAACAAATTTAACATTTATAAACAGCAATATAAAAAATATGCACTATTCAATCATTCATTCAGAAAACAAAAAGTATTGCCACCACATAAAAATAATTAAACTAATCTCAAGGATGAATTTGAAATTCATGTACTTCTTGTTCTTTTGCTTTTAGAACATTTTTTATTTAAGAAAGGTGATGGATTCATAGGACATTCATAGCTTTAAGGCATAGACACTAGACACTAATGATCATGTAATGAAGACACAAACATAAATAAAAATAAAGCATAGAGAACGAAAATAGAAAAAATAAATAGACAAGGAGATTAAGGAACGGGTCCACCTTAGTGAGGGTGGCGTCTCCTTCCTCTTGAAGAACCAATGGTGCTCTTGAGCTCCTCTATGTCTCTTCCTTGCCTTTGTTGCTCCTCCCTCATAGCTTTTTGATCTTCTCTAATCTCACGGAGAATGATGGAGTGCTCTTGGTACTCCACCCTTAGTTGTCCCATGTTGGAACTTAATTCTCCTAAGGAGGTGTTAATTTGCTCCCAATAGTTTTGCGGAGGAAAGTGCATCCCTTGAGGTATCTCAGGGATTTCATGATGAGGAATTTCCTCATGCTCTTGTTGAGGTCCATGAGTGGGCTCTCTTGTTTGCTCCATCCTTTTCTTAGTGATGGGCTTTTGAGATGAATCTCTCCATCTCCCATGACTCAGAGATGGAAGCAATTGTCTTCTCTTTCCTCTTTCTAGAGGTTTCTCTGGCCTTTGGTGCCATTAGTGGTTATGGAAAAACAAAAAAGCAATGCTTTTTCCACACCAAACATAAAAGGTTTGCTCGTCCTCGAGCAAAAGAAGAAAGAAAGTAGTAGAAGAAGAAGAAATTGGAGATGGAGGGAGATATGTGGTTTGGCCAAGGGGTAGAAGTAGTGGTTGTAATGTGTGAAAATGAAGGAGTGGTGAGGGGTTTATATAGGGGTGGGAAGAGGGTTATGTTTCATGTATTAGGGTTGGGTTTGGGAGGGAAAGGATTTTGAATTTGGAGGTAGGTGGGGTTTTC
>NC_029792.2:39760588-39763748 GCF_000816755.2 Arachis ipaensis
TTGGTGAAGGGTATTTGGGGAAGAGTGTTATGAAAAGGTGTGAAGAGGAGAGAAGAAGAGGTGGGGTAGGTGGGGATCCTGTGGGGTTCACAGATCCTGAGGGGTCAAGGACTTATCATCCCTGCACTATTTAGGCGTGTAAACGCCCTTAGAGTGCAATCCTGGCGTTTAACGCCAGACTGCTGCTTGTTTCTGGCGTTAAATGCCAAACTGTAGCCTGTTTCTGGTGTTTAACGCCAGCTTGATGCTTCTTTCTGGCGTTAAACGCCATTCTGATGCTTCTTACTGGCGTTTAAACGCCAGTAAGCTTATCCTCCAGTGTGTGCTGTTTTTAATTCTGTTTTTGATTTTTTTTTCAGTTGTTTTTGTGACTTCACATTATCATCAACCTAAAGAAAACATAAAATAGCAATGGAAATTTAACATAGACAAATAGATAATAAAAGATTGGGTTGCCTCCCAACAAACGCTTCATTAATGTCAATAGCTTGACAGTGAGCTCTCTTGGAGCTTCACAGATAATCAGAGCAGGGTTGGGGCCTCTCAACACCAAACTTAGAGTTTGGTTGTAGCCTTCCAACACCAAACTTAGAGTTTGAATGTGGGGGTTTTGTTTGACTCTGTATTGAGAGAAGCTTTTCATGCTTCCTCTCCATGGTTATAGAAGGAGAACCTTGAGTCTTGAATACAAGGTAGTGATGCCAAGGCATCTTAGGCTAGTTTCACTAGCATTTTTCTGTTAGTTTTAGTTGTTTTATGCATTTTCTTGAGCTTAGTCCTCATTCAACTGAAGGACCAACTCTCCTTTGTCAACATCAATCACAGCTTTTGCTGTGGCTAGGAAGGGTCTGCCAAGGATGATGGATTCATCCTCATCCTTCCCAGTGTCTAGGATTAAGAAATCAGTAGGGATGTAAAGGCCTTCAACCTTCACTAGCACGTCCTCTACTAGTCCATAAGCCTATTTCATTGATTTGTCTGCCATCTCTAGTGAGATTCTTGCAGCTTGTACCTCAAATATTTCCCGTTTCTCCATTACAGAGAGTGGCATGAGGTTTATCCCTGACCCCAGGTCACACAGAGCCTTCTCAAAGGTCATGGTGCCTATGGTACAAGGTATTAAGAACTTTCCAGCATCCTATTTCTTCTGAGGTAATTTCAGTTGAAACAGATCATTTAGTTCATTGATGAGCAATGGAGGTTCATCCTCCTAAGTCTCATTACCAAATAGCTTAGCATTCAACTTCACGATTGCTCCTAGATACTTAGCAACTTGCTCTTCAGTGATGTCTTCATCCTCTTCAGAGGAAGAATATTCATCAGAGCTCAGAAATGGCAGAAGGAAGTTCAATGGAATCTCTATGGTCTCTGTATGAGTCTCAGATTCCTTTGGTTCCTCAAAGGGAAACTCCTTTTTGTCCAGAGGACGTCCCATGAGGCTTTTCTCACTGGGACTCACATCCTCCTCACTCTCTCCAGGTTCGGCCATGTTGGTCATGGTTATGGCCTTGCACTCTCTCTTGGAATTTTCTTCTGTATTGCTTGGGAGAGTACTGGGAGGAGTTTCAGTAATCTTCTTACTCAGCTGACCCACCTGTGCCTCCAAATTTCTAATGGAGGACCTTGTTTCATTCATGAAACTTAGTGTGGCCTTGGATAGATCAGAGACTATGGTTGCTAGGCCAGAATGGCTCTGTTCAGAATTCTCTGTCTGTTCTTGAGACGATGATGGAAAAGGCTTGCTATTGCTAAACCTATTTCTTCCACCATTTTTGTTGAAGCTTTGTTGAGGCTTCTGTTGGTCCTTCCATGATAAATTTGGATGATTTCTCCATGAAGGATTATAGGTGTTTCCATAGGGTTCTCCCATGTAATTCACCTCTGCCATTGCAGGGTTCTCAGAATCATAAGCTTCTTCTTCAGAAGATGCTTCTTTAGTACTATTGGATGCAGCTTGCAATCCATTCAGACTCCGAGAAATCATATTGACTTGCTGAGTCAATATTTTGTTCTGAGCCAATATGGCATTCAGAGTATCAATTTTAAGAACTCCCTTCTTCCGAGGCGTCCCATTGTTCACAGGACTCCTCTCAGAGGTGTACATGAACTGGTTATTTGCAACCATTTCAATGAGTTCTTGAGCTTCTGCAGGGGTTTTCAGATGAAGAGATCCTCCTGCAGAATGGTCCAATGACATTTTTGACAACTCAGACAGACCATCATAGAATATACATATGATGCTCCATTCTGGAAGCATGTCAGAAGGACACTTTTTGATCAATTGCTTATATCTTTCCCAAGCTTCATAGAGGGACTCACCTTCCTTCTGTCTGAAGGTTTGAATTTCCACTCTAAGCTTGCTCATCTTTTGAGGTGGAAAGAAATTGGCCAGGAAAGTACTGACCAACTTTTCCCAAGAGTTCAGGCTTTTCTTAGGTTGTGAATCCAACCATGTTCTAGCTCTGTCTCTTACAACAAAAGGGAAAAGCATAAGCCTGTAGACCTCGGGATCAACTCCATTGGTCTTGACAGTGTCACAGATTTGCAGGAATTCAACTAAAAATTGATGAGGATCTTCCATTAGAAGTCCATGAAACTTACAATTCTGCTGCATTAGAGAAACTAATTGAGGCTTAAGCTCAAAGTTGTTTGCTCCAATTGCAGGAATTGAGATGCTTCTTCGATAAAAGTTGGAAGAGGGTGCAATAAAGTCACCAAGCATCTTCCTTGCATCTCCACCATTGTTATTGGGTTCGGCCATCTCTTCTTCTTTTTCGAAAAATTCTGTCAGGTCCTCTCCAGAGTGTTGTGCTTTAGCTTCTCTTAGTTTCCTCTTAAGAGTCCTTTCAGGTTCAGGATCAGCTTCAATAAGAATGTTCTTATCCTTGTTCCTGCTCATATGAAAAAGAAGAGAACAGAAAAGAATAGGAATCCTCTATGTCACAGTATAGAGATTCCTTTATGTGAGTAGAAGAATAGAAGAGTAGAATGAAGAAAAGAGAAGATGAAGAATTCGAACACAGAGATAGAGAGAGGGTTCGAATTATAAGAAGAAGAGAAGTGTTAGTAAATAAATAGATAAATAGAGAGATGAGAGAGAGAGAGAATTCGAATTTAAATTAAAATAAAAGGAAAATATTTTTATTTTTATTTTAATTAT
>NC_029792.2:39763784-39796224 GCF_000816755.2 Arachis ipaensis
TTAGGAAGAGGTCGGATAGTCTGACCTGAAGAGGTTGGTCGCTTTGTCGCCAATCATCCCAGGTCAGGTAGCTCGACCCAGGGTATGAACAGAAGGAGATGAGAGAGAGGAGAATTCGAATTTAATTAAAATAAATTAAAAATATTTTTGTTTTTATTTTAAATATTAGTTAGAATTCAAAAATTAAAAAGAGAAATAAAATTAAAATTAAAAATTGAAATAATTAGTTAATTAAAAAGTTATTTTAAAAAAAGAAGTTAATGATTTTCGAAAATTAGAAAGAGAAAAGTAGTTAGATGGTTTTGAAAAAAAAGATAAGAATTTTAAAAATCAAACAAAAAGTTAAGTAGTTAATTGAAAAATATTTGAAAATCAAATTTTGAAAAGAGAAGAAGTTAGAAAAGATTTTGAAATTAATTTTGAAGAAGATATGATTGAAATTCATTTTGAAAAAGATTTGAAAAGGAAACTTAAAAAGATTTGATTTTGAAAATTAAAGTTGATTACTTGACTAACAAGAAACTAAAAGATATGATTCTAAAATTTAAAGATTGAACCTTTCTTAATAGGCAAGTAACAAACTTTAAAATTTTTGAATCAATCACATTAATTGTTAGTAAAGATTTTGAAATTATGAAATGAAATTAAGAAAAAGATTTTGAAAATCATTTTTAAAATTTTCGAAAATCATAAAAGAAAAATGAAAAAGATTTGATTTTTGAAATAGTTTTGAAAAGATAGGATTTTTAAATTGAAAATTTGACTTGACTCATAAGAAACAACTAAATTTTAAAATTTTTTTAATAAGTCAACTCAAATATTCGAAATTTATGAGAAGAATAAGAGAAAGATATTTTTTTATTTTTGAATTTTTAATGAAGAAAGAGAAAAATAATAAAAAGACTCAAAACGTGAGAATCATGAATCAAAACACACAATGCATGTAAGAACACTTTGAATGTCAAGATGAATACCAAGAACACTTTGAAGATCAAGATGAACATCAAGAACTTATTTTTGAAAATTTTTAAGAAAAGACACACATGCAAGACACCAAACTTAGAAATTTTCAATGTTTAGACACTAACAAATTGAAAATACATATGAAAAACAAGAAAAGACACAAAACAAGAAAATGCAAAGATCAAATAAGGGAAATCATCAAGAACAACTTGAAGATTATGAAGGACACATGCATGAATTTTCGAAAAAAATTTTTAAGAAAAATTAAAACATGCAATTGACACCAAACTTAAAATTTGACAAAAGACTCAAACAAAAACACAAAATTTTTTGGTTTTATTATTTTATTAATTTTTTTGGATTTTTTGAAAATCAATTAGGAAAATAAAATAAAAGAGATCCAAAATTTTTAATAAGAATTCCAGGAATCATGCAATGTTAGTCTAAAGCTTCAGTCTAAAAAGATTAGACATGGCTAGCCAAGCTTCAGCAGAACATTACATACAACAGCTAAATTGCTGAGAAAGACAAAGAAGCTCTTCTAAGGATAAGTGAAGCCTTGGTCCAAAAGATTAGACATGGCTTAACAGCCAGCCAGGATTCAACATATATCATGAAACTCTAGAATTCATTATTGAAAATTCTGAAGAACAACATATAAATTTTTCGCAAATTATTATTTTTAATTAAAAATATTTTTTTGAATTATTTTTTGAAAATAAAAGGCTAAAAAATAAAATAAAATTACCTAATCTGAGCAACAAGATGAACCGTCAGTTGTCCAAACTCGAACAATCCCCGGCAACGGCGCCAAAAACTTGGTGCACGAAATTGTGATCTCAACGGTGCCAACAACTTGGTATGCACGTTCATAATCTCAATTCTTCTTCACAACTCCGCACAACTAACCAGCAAGTGCACTGGGTCGTCTAAGTAATAAACCTTACGTAAGTAAGGGTCGAACCCATGGAGATTGTCGGCTTGAAGCAAGCTATGGTCATCTTGTAAATCTCAGTCAGGCAGATTTAAATGGTTATAAGGTTTTAATAATTAAAATATAAATAAAGCATAAAATAGGATAGAGATACTTATGTAATTCATTGGTGAGAATTTCATATAAGCGCATAGAGATGCTTTGTTCCTTCTGAATCTCTGCTTTCCTACTGCTTTCATTCAATCATTCATACTCTTTTCCATGGCAAGCTGTATCTTGGGGGATCACCGTTGTCAATGGCTACCATCCGTCCTCTCAGTGAAAATGGTCCAAATGCGCTGTCACCGCACGGCTAATCATCTGTCGGTTCTCACTCATGTTGGAATAGGATCCATTGATCCTTTTGTATCTGTCACTACGCCCAACACTCGTGAGTTTGAAGCTCGTCACAGTCATCCCATCCCAGATCCTACTCGGAATACCACATACAAGGTTTAGACTTTCCGGATCTCAAGAATGCTGCCAATTGATTCTAGCTTATACCACGAAGACTCCGATCTTTTGGAATGGAGGCTAAGAGATATGTATTCAAGCTCGTTTTCATGTAGAACGGAAGTGGTTGTCAGGCACGCGTTCATAGGTGAGAATGGTGATGAGTGTCACATAATCATCACATTCATCATGTTCTTGTGTGCGAATGAATACCTTAGAATAAGAATAAGCTTGAATTGAATAGAAAAACAATAGTACTTTGCATTAATTCATGAGGAACCGCAGAGCTCCACACCTTAATCTATGGGGTGTAGAAACTCCACCGTTGAAAATACATAAGTGATAATAGTGTTCATTGGCTTCGGCCCCAGAGGGGAACCAGAATGACCAAGACCTCTAATACAATAGTAAAAGGTCCTATTTATACTAAACTAGTTACTAGGGTTTACAGAGATAAGTAAATGATGCAGAAATCCACTTCTGGGGCCCACTTGGTGTGTGCTTGGGCTGAGCATTGAGCTTTACACATGTAGAGACTTCTCTTGGAGTTAAACGCCAGGTTGCAGCCTGTTTGTGCCGTTTAACTCTGGTTTGTAACCCGTTTCTGGTGTTTAACTTCAAAATAGGGCAGGAAGTTGGCGTTTGAACGCCAGTTTGCGTCATCAAAACTCGGATGAAGTATGGACTATTATATATTGTTGGAAAGCCCTGGATGTCTACTTCCCAACGCAATTGAGAGAGCACCAATTGGGATTTGCAGCTCCAGAAAATCCACTTCGAGTGCAGGGAGGTCACAATCCAACAGCATCTGCAGTCCTTTTTTAGCCTCTGAATCAGATTTTTGCTCAGGTCCCTCAATTTCAGCCAGAAAATACCTGAAATTATAGAAAAATACACAAACTCATAGTAAAGCCCAGAAATATGAATTTTGCTTGAAAACTAATAAAAATATACTAAAAAGTAGCTAGATCCTACTAAAAACTACATAAAAATAGTGCCAAAAAGTGTATAAATTATCCGCTCATCACTTACCAAACTAGTTGATAAAAGCCTAGCGTCATTGGAAACAAGAGTCAACTAACTACCCAAGGATTACCACTAAATGTCGAACATTATGATTCTACTATCCTAGGAACTCTAACCACAAGCCAAGGTGGGAAAATCTACTCAAAACTCATAGTTGGCATTTTCACAAACACCTTGTGTGCTAAAAATAAAGCATAGAAAATTGCAAAGTGAATTGAAACTATAACCAACTATCAACAAAACCAAACATAGACAAGAAATCAAACATAAAGGAGGCATAAAACATAAAACTCATCAATCAAAAACTTCAAGAACTCAAAATTGCAATATGAACAAAGTAACTTGAACCAAGGAAAAGAAAGTGCTTTAATTAAAAGAAAATTGAGAGTACTTACAATTAAGGAAGCAAAATAAAAGATCAAAGCTTACTATAAAATGCTACAATTGGAATGGAAATGAAACCCTAAAAGAGCAATCTACTCTACACTACTTCTACTCCTATGGAAGCTTCCTATACTACTACTTATCTAATTCCAAGTGAGATACCTTTGTTAAGTGTTGATCTCCCCTTTATATAGCACCCCAAAACAGCATTTCAGCCTTCCAAAAATGAGCTAAGGGCCTCGAAATTCGTGCAGCATGTGTTTCATTAATGCAATCACGTGTAAGGACCTGTACGGACGCACAGACGTGTGCGTCTGCACACTTTGCTGAATGTCGGCCTGTGCGTACGCATAGGTTCTCGTGCGCACGCACACTTCGCTGTGTGTGCTTTTCCCTTATTTTCTACATGCTTTCTTCCACTTTTGGCCATCCATTCTTGTCTCTAAGGTCTGAGATCACTCACAATGTGTGTACTTTTCCTTGTTTTCTTCATGTTTTCTCCCTTGTACATGCTTTCTTCCATTTTTAGCCATCCATTCTTGCCTCTAAGGCCTGAAATCACTCACAAACCATATCACGACATCGAATGACATAAAAGTGGAATTAAAAATCACTAATCTAAGCATTAAAAAGCATGTTTTCACATTTTGAATTAGATTAGGGATCAAACACAAAAGTATGCTATTTTGGTGCTTAAGTGTGAGTTAATGTGCTAGAATCCATCCAAATTGAGTCAAAATATACCATCAAATATGGACTCATCAAAGGTGCTTCCTCTTTTGAATTAACATGTCATACTCTCTACTTCAACGATGAATGATTCCTTCAATGGCAAGGTTGTAAGTGATTAACCCATGGGTCGTGGTCATTAATCTCCTAAGGGCCAGACCAAACATCCGAACGGACTAGATGATGAGAGAACTTTTGCGTGGTCTAGAAATTTGTGAATAAATCCTCGTTGCAAATATAGTTTCTAAACCTTCAAAAGTCCTTTCATACAAACGTTTTGGTTGTCACAAGTAACAAACCCCTTAAAATTGATAACCGAGTATTTAAACCTCGGGTCATCTTCTCAAGGAATTGCAGGGAGGTATGTTCTTATTATTGGTTATGAGTCTTGTAAATTAGGGGTTTTAGAAAGTAAGGAAGTAGTATGTTGCATAAGAAGAATAAGATAAATAAATAACTATAAAATAAACTCTTGGCAAAGTATAAGAACTGGAAGTCCTATCCTTATCAATTGTGATGAGAATTGGATTTTAATCCCACTTGGTCAGCCTTTACTAAACAAAGGAAGGTTAAGTGGGCTGATTGGCTTGATTCTCAAGTCCTAATCAACTCCTGTGGAGAGACTAGATTTAGAGCAATCCTAGTTCAATCAGAATCTGCCAATTTCAAGCACTGTTTTATTTGACAGCTCAAGCGTCACCAATTACTTTAACCAAAGCCAAAAGGAAGAAAAATCTAAATTAAATTAAAAACATTTATAAATGAAGCAAAGCAAAATTAAATCTGAAAATACCTCGAATTGAATTCACAAAAGAACTTAAATCTGACATGGACATTCATAAATTAAATTAGGAAAATAAATAAAAAGAACATTGAACCTGGGATTGAGAGTCACTCCTAAAACTAAGAGAAGTCTTAAATCCTAATCCTAAGAGAGAGGAGAGAACCTCTCTCTCTAAAAACTACATCTACTCCTAAAATTGTGAATATGAGAGCCTCATTATGATGGATGCATTCTTCCACTTTATAGCCTTCAATCTGTGTTTTCTGGGCCGAGAACTGGGTTGGAGACAACCCAGAATTCGCTAGTTGCGAATTCAAACTTGCTGAATTTTCGTCACTACAACGCGGCCGCATAGATCACGCGGTCGCGTCGCCTAGCATCAGGGCAACTATGGCATATTATATATCAAATCGAAGCCCCAGGCGTTAGCTTTCCAACGCAACTAGAACCGCATCGTTTGGACCTTTGTAGCTAAAGTTATAGCTGTTTGAGTGTGAAGAGGTCAGGCTGGACAGCTTAGTAATTTCTCCAACTTTTTGTATTCCTTTCACTTTTGCATGCTTCCTTTCCATCCTCTGAGCCATTCTTGCCCTGTAATCTCTGAAATCATTTAACACACATATCAAGGCATCTAATGGTGATAAGAGAGGATTAATATTAGCAAAGATAAGTCCAAAGAAACATGTTTTCAATTAAAACACATAATTAGGAAGGCAAATGTAAAACCATGCAAATAGTATGAATAAGTGGGTAAAGAGTAGATAAAAACCACTCAATTGAGCACAAGATAAACCATAAAATAGTGGTTTATCACTAAATCAATCTGGGAGAGGGTGAAACGCATGCAAGTCAATCCCTTTGTTGATCCTACTCAAAACGCCATAGACATGGTCGGATCTTTCGGATCAGAGACTGCTGCTCCTATGGTTCTAGCCCTTAGAGCCATAGGAACCTCAATTGCCCTTGGCTAACGAGGTTATATGTCACATGCCCCATTAATCCAGATAATTCTGTTGGAACCCGTGATGCATCCTCAAGCTGTAGCTCAATACTATCCGGGTCAGGAGTCGTAACGAACTCAAGTAGAACTGAGATTTATAAGGATGAAGAATGATAATGCATGATAGAATAGAATCGAACATATATTGAAGCAAAAAAACTAATTATATTAATTCATAGGAATTAGCAGAGCTCCTAACCTTAACCTAGGAGGTTTAATTGCTCACACTGTACATAAAATAATGTCTGATATGTTCTGAGGGGCCGAAGATCTTAAACATGGGTGATCTTCACCTATATATACTAATCTAATAATTAAGAATTACAAAAATGAAGTAAACTAAGTAAAATGGTGCAAAAATCCACTTCTGGGCCAACTTGGTGAGTGTTTGGGCTGAGCTAGGCTTCTAAGTTGAAGGAGTGGGCATTGAGCACCCACTAGGGAGTGAATATGCTACTTCCTTTCTCCCCTTATGGCGTTTAACGCTGGATTTGGGCGTTCAATGCTGGCTTAGTTCTCTTGGGGTGTTGAATGCCCCACAGGGGTAGTTTGGGCGTTCAACGCCCATTTTGGATCTTCATTTCCAAAACAAAGTATAAATTATTATATATTGCTGGAAAGCTCTAGAAGTTAGATTTCTAACTCCATTGAGAAGATGTCATTTCGACCTCTGTAGCTCCAGAAATTCTAATTTGAATGCACGGAGGTCAGGATCTGACAGCATCTGTTGTCGTTTCTTTGCCTCTAAATCAGACTTTGCCAAAATTTGCCAGATTCACCCAAAATTCACCTAAAATCATAAGGAAAACATAAAAGTTCAAAGTAGTATCCAAAAAGTGAATTTTGCAATAAAACCTACTAAAACATATTAAAACTTAACAAAACATACTAAAAACACTAAGAAAATAGCATCAAAAAGCATATAAAATATCTGCTCATCAGAACACTAAACTTAAATTATTGCTTGTCCTCAAACAACCAAAAATAAGTAGGACTAAAAAGAAGAGAGAGAGATACAATAAGTTTTAAAGTTTTTCAATGAAGCTCAGTTCCAATTGATGAGCGGGGCTAACAGCTCTTTACTTCTGAACAGTTTTGGCATCTCACTTTCCTTTAAAATTCAGAAATATTGACATCTCTTGGAACTAGAATCTGGATGATATTATTGATTCTCTTAGTTCAGCTCTTTTTTATTCTTGAACACAGCTTCTTTTGGTGCTTTGCACCTTTTTCAGTCGAGCCGTGACTCTAAGCGTTTTGTTTTCCCGTATTACCACCGGATACATAAATGCCACAGACACTTAAATGGGGGAACCCTTTTGATTCGACTTTAGCTTTGCTTAAAGTCCCAGACAGTGGTGTCCAGATTTCTTAAGCGTATTCTTTTGCTTTGGATCACGACTTTAACTGCTCAGTCTCAAGCTTTTCACTTGAGACATTCACACCACAAGCATTTAGTTAGGGATAGCAACTCATTTGAGCTTTTGAGGTTGATTTTTAACCCTCCTAACCATTAATGCTCAAAGTCCTGGATCCTTGCTCTTTTGATTTTTCCTTTATGAGCATTCTTTTTCTTTTTCTTTTTCTGCTACTTTTTCTTGCCTCAAGAATAAATGATTTTGATTTTTTAGAGTCAAGAATATTTTTCTAAATCCTTTGTTCTTTTAAGAATCAATATTCTCAATCCCAATATCAATTATGCAGTGTTCAGTCATACATTCAGAAATAAATGCAATGCCACCATATCAAAACAATTAGAATGACTCATGATAAACTTAAAATTCTTGCATCTCACTGTTTCTTTTTCAATTGATTCTTTCTTTTATGCATGGTGGTGATATAGTGGATATCTTAAAAAAAAAATTAAAACTAGAAATAAGCTAGAAAAGGATAAAAGACTACTTGTGATCATGGCTCTGAAAAGAAAACAGAAAACAAATAAAAGTATAGTGAAAACAGAATACGACAGAGAAGGTAATGGGACTCAACAACCTTAGTGACGGCGGCTGCTGCTCCCTCTTGAGAGTCCAATGGAACGTTTGAGCTTCTCTATCTCATGCCTTTGCCTCAGTTGCTCCTCCTTCATAGTTCTTTGATCTTCTCTTATCTCAAGGAGGATGGTGGCGTGTAATGGGTTGAGGATTCATCATATGGTTCGGAATTGATCAAAGACAAGCATCGATTCGTTGGTAGCATAGTTGATGAGCGGATAATTTATACGCTTTTTGGCATTGTTTTTAGTATGTTTTTAAGTAGAATCTGGTTACTTTTAGGGATATTTTCATTAGTTTTTATGCTAAATTTACATTTCTGGACTTTACTATAAGTTTGTGTATTTTTCTGTGATTTCAGGTATTTTCTGGCTGAAATTGAGGGACTTGAGCAAAAACCAGATTTAGAGGTTGAAGAAGGACTGCTGATGCTGTTGGATTCTGACCTCCCTGCACTCAAAGTGGATTTTCTGGAGCTACAGAACTCAAAATGGCGCGCTTTTAATTGCGTTGGAAATTAGACATCTAGAGCTTTCCAGCAATGTATAATAGTCCATACTTTGAACGAGTTTAGATGACGTAAAAGGGCGTTGAATGCCAGTTCTACGCTGCTATCTGGGGTTAAACGCCAGAAACAAGTCACAAACCAGAGTTGAACGCCAGAAATACGTTACAACCTGGCGTTCAACTCCAGAAAGAGCCTCTTCATGTGTAACATTCAAGCTCAGCCCAAGCACACAACAAGTGGGCCCTGGAAGTGGATTTATGCATCAATTACTTACTTTTGTAAACCCTAGTAGCTAGTTTATTATAAATAGGACTTTTTACTATTGTATTAGACATCTTTTGATCATTTTTAGATCTCTAGACCTCCATGGGAGGCTGACCACTCGGCCATGCTTACCCTCTATTCACGTATGTATTTTCAACGGTAGAGTTTCTACACTCCATAGATTAAGGTGTGGAGCTCTGCTGTTCCTCAAAGATTAATGCAAATGGATGAAGGCAGCATAAAAGCAGAGGTTCAGCGGAATGAAAGCATCTCTATACGCTTATCTGAAATTCTCACCAATGAATTACATAAGTGTTTCTGTCCTTATTTTCTATCTATTTATTATTTATGTTCAAGAACTCCATAACCAATTTATATCCGCCTGACTGAGATTTACAAGGTGACCATAGCTTGCTTCATACCAACAATCTCCGTGGGATCGACCCTTACTCACGTAAGGTTTATTACTTGGACGACCCAGTGCACTTGCTGGTTAGTTGTATCGAGGTTGTGACAAATTATGAATTGAGATTAGAGCACCAAGTTGTTGGAGCCATTACCAGAGATCACAATTTCGTGCACCAAGTTTTTGGTGCCGTTGCCGGGGATTGTTCGAGTTTGGACAACTGACGGTTCATCTTGTTGCTCAGATTGGGTAACATTCTTTTCGTTTTCTTTTCAAAAAAAAATATCTTTCAAAAATTTCTCCTTTGTTTTCGAAAAAATTTTAAAATAAAAATGTTTTCAAAAATATATTTTTCTTCAGAATTTTTAAGAATGAATTCTAGTGTTTCATGAAGCATGTTGAAGCCTGGTTGGCTGTAGGGAATGTCAGGCGTGTCATGTCTGAGTTACATACTAAAGCTTGGCTGGCTATTAAGCCATGCCTAACCCTTTGATTGGAGCTTTGGACTAAAGAGCATAAGATTCCTGGAATTCATATTAAAAATTTTGGAATCCTTACTTTTTCTTTTTCATATAATTTTCGAAAAAACAAAAAAAAAATCATAAAATCATAAAAATAAAAAATATTTCATGTTTCTTGTTTGAGTCTTGAGTCAAGTTATAAGTTTGGTGTCAATTACATATTCATTTTGCATTTTTCGAAAATTCATGCATTCATGGTGTTCTTCATGATCTTCAAGTTGTTCTTGGTAAGTCTTCTTGTTTGATCTTGATGTTTTCTTGTTTTGCATCTTTTCTTGTTTTACATGTGCATTTTTGCATCCATAGAGTCTAAACATGAAAGATTTCTAAGTTTGGTATCTTGCATGTTTTCTTTGCATTAAAAATTTTCAAAAAATATGTTCTTGATGTTCATCTTGACATTCAAAGTGTTCTTGGTGTTCATCTTGACATTCATAGTGTTCTTGCATTCATCACATACTTTGATCCAAAATTCTCATGCATTGCATCATTTTTCATGTTTCCCTCTCTCATCATTAAAAATTCAAAAATTAAAAAAAAATATCTTTCCCTTTTTTTTCTCTCATAAATTCGAAAATTTGAGTTGACTCTTTCAAAAATTTTAAAAATCTAGTTGTTTCTCATGAGTCAAATCAAATTTTCAATTTAAAAATCTTATCTTTTTCAAAATCTTTTTCAAAAATCAAATCTTTTTCATTTTTCTTAGTTATTTTCGAAAATTTTAAAAATATTTTTCAAAAAAATCTTTTTCTTATTTTTATATCAAAATTTTCGAAAATAACAATAACAATTAATGTTTTGATTAAAAATTTTCAAGTTTGTTACTTGCTTGTTAAGAAAGATTCAAACTTTGAGTTCTAGAATCATATCTTGTGATTTCTTGTGAATCAAGTCATTAATTGTGATTTTAAAAATCAAATCTTTTTCAAAAAACTAATTTAAATCATATCTTTTCAAAAATATCTTCTTATCTTATCTTTTTCAAAAATTTGATTTCAAAATATCTTTTCTAACTTCCTAACTTCTTATCTTTTCAAAATTTGTTTCAACTAACTAACTAACTTTTTGTTTGTTTCTTATCTTTTTCAAAACTACCTAACTAACTCTCTCTCTCTCTAGTTTTCGAAAATATCTTCCCTCTTTTTCAAAAATTCTTTTTAAATTAACTAATTATTTTAATTTTTGATTTTTTATTTTCGAAAATTACTAACCTTTTTCAAAAACTATTTTCGAAAATCACTAACTCTTTTTCAAAAATTATTTTCGAAAATTTCCCTCTCTCATCTTATTCTATTTATTTATTCATCTACTAACATCTCCTCACCTCACATCTCTACTCTCCTCACCCTTGTGTTTCTTTCCTTACATTACACTCTTTGTCCCCTTCCTTTCTTCCACTCACATAGGGACTTCTATACTGTGGTATAAAGGATCCCTATTATTATTATTATTATTATTATTATTATTTTTTCTGTGCCCTATTCTTTGTCATATGAGCAGGAGCAAGGACAAGAATATTCTTGTTGAAGCAGATCCAGAACCTGAAAGGACTCTGAAGAGGAAACTAAGAGAAGCCAAATTACAACAATCCAGAGACAACCTTATTGAAAATTTCGAACAAGTAAAGGAGATGGCAGCCGAACCCAACAACAATAATGCAAGGAGAATGCTTTGTGACTTTACTGCACCTAATTCCAATTTACATGGAAGAAGCATCTCCATTCCTGCCATTGGAGCAAACAATTTTGAGCTGAAACCTCAGCTAGTTTCTCTGATGCAGCAGAACTGCAAGTTTTATGGACTTCCATCTGAAGATCCTTTTCAGTTCTTAACTGAATTCTTGCAGATATGTGATACTGTTAAGACTAATGGAGTAGATCCTGAAGTCTACAGGCTCATGCTTTTCCCTTTTGCTGTAAGAGACAGAGCTAGAATATGGTTGGACTCTCAACCCAAAGACAGCCTGAACTCTTGGGATAAGCTGGTCAAGGCTTTCTTAGCCAAGTTCTTTCCTCCTCAAAAACTGAGCAAGCTTAGAGTGGATGTTCAAACCTTCAGACAGAAATAGAGTGTGGTTGGATTCTCAACCGAGAGATAGCCTGAACTCTTGGGACAAGCTGGTCACGGCTTTCTTAGCCAAGTTCTTTCCTCCTCAAAAGCTGAGCAAGCTTAGAGTGGATGTTCAAACCTTCAGACAGAAAGAAGGTGAATCCCTCTATGAAGCTTGGGAAAGATACAAGCAGTTGACCAAAAAGTGTTCTTCTGACATGCTTTCAGAATGGACCATCCTGGATATATTCTATGATGGTTTATCTGAGCTATCAAAGATATCATTGGATACTTCTGCAGGTGGATCCATTCACCTAAAGAAAACTCCTACAGAAGCTCAAGAACTCATTGACATGGTTGCTAATAACCAGTTCATGTACACTTCTGAGAGGAATCCTGTGAATAATGGGACGCCTATAAAGAAGGGAGTTCTTGAAATTGATACTCTGAATGCCATATTGGCTCAGAACAAAATATTGACTCAGCAAGTCAATATGATTTCTCAGAGTCTGAATGTAATGCAAGCTGCATCCAACAGTACTCAAGAGGCATCTTCTGAAGAAGAAGCTTATGATCCTGAGAACCCTGCAATAGCAGAGGTGAATTACTTAGGTGAACCTTATGGAAACACCTATAATCCATCATAGAGAAATCATCCAAATCTCTCATGGAAGGATCAACAAAAGCCTCAACAAGGCTTTAATAATGGTGGAAGATACAGGTTTAACAGTAGTAAACCTTTTCCATCATCCACTCAGCAACAGACAGAGAACTCTGGACAAAATGCCTCTAATTCAGCAAACTTAGTCTCTGATCTGTCCAAGGCCACTGTAAGTTTCATGAATGAAACAAGGTCTTCCATTAGAAATTTGGAAGCACAAGTGGGCCAGCTGAGTAAAAGGATCACTGAAATCCCTCCTAGTACTCTCCCAAGCAATACAGAAGAAAATCCAAAAAGAGAGTGCAAGGTCATTGAATTAATCACCATGGCCGAACCTGTGAAGGAAGGAGAGGACGTGAATCCCAGTGAGGAAGACCTCCTGCGACGTCCAGTGATCAATAAGGAGTTTCCCTCTGAGGAACCAAAAGAATCTGAGGCTCAACTAGAGACCATAGAGATTCCATTAAACCTCCTTATGCCATTCATGAGCTCTGATGAGTATTCCTCTTCTAAAGAGAATGAGGATGTCACTATGGAGCAAGTCACCAAGTACCTTGGTGCAATCATGAAGCTGAATGCCAAATTATTTGGCATTGAGACTTGGGAAGATGAACCTCCCTTGTTCACCAATGAACTAAGTAATCTGGATCAACTGACATTGCCTCAGAAGAAACAGGATCCTGGAAAGTTCTTAATACCTTGTACCATAGGCACCATGATCTTTAAGGCTCTGTGTGACCTTGGTTCAGGAATAAACCTCATGCCCCTCTCTGTAATAGAGAAACTCGGAATCTTTGGGGTGCAAGCCACTAAAATCTCATTAGAGATGGCAGACAATTCAAGAAAACAGGCTTATGGACAATTAGAGGACGTGTTAGTAAAGGTTGAAGGCCTTTACATCCTGCTGTGTCAAACCCCCATATCCAAACTCTAAGTTTGGTGTTGGGAGGTCTCAACAAAGCTCTGCACATCTGTGAGGCTCCATGAGAGCCCACTGTCAAGCTATTGACATTAAAGAAGCGCTTGTTGGGAGGCAACCCAATGTTTATTTATCTAATTTTCATTGTTTTTCATGTTTTATTAGGTTCATGATCATGTGGAGTCACAAAAATAAATATAAGAAGAAAAATCACACCCTGGAGGAAGACTTTACTGGCGTTTAAACGCCAGTAAAAAGCATGTTTTGGGCGTTCAACGCCAGAACAGAGCATGGTTCTGGCGCTGAACGCCAGAAATGGGCAGCATCTGGGCGTTTGAACGCCAGAAATGCACCCTGGAGAAGAGCTGGCGCTAAACGCCCAGAACAAGCACCAATCTGGCGCTGAACACCCAGAGTTGTGTGCAAGGGCATTTTGCATGCCTAATTTGGTGCAAGGTTGTAAATCCATGAACACCTCAGGATCTGTGGACCCCACAGGATCACCTCAGGATCTGTGGACCCCACAGGATCCCCACCTACCTCCACTCACTTCTTCTCACCCTTCTTTCACACAATCCAATAAACACTCTTCCCCAAAACCCTTCACCAATAACCTCAATCTCTCTTCCCATCACCTCTTCACCACTCACATCCATCCACTCTTCCCCATAAACCTACCTCATAAACACCACCTACCTTCAAAATTCAAAATCAATTTCCCACCCAAACCCACCCTATATGGCCGAAACCTTACCCCCTTCCCTTCCCTATATATAACCCTCCATTCTTCCTCATTTTCTCACAACACAACCCTCCTTTCTCTTCTTGGCCGAAACACACGCATCATGATTGGAGAAGAGGTGGAAGTTCATGAGATTATACCTCAAGAACTCTACAAGGTGACTGACAAGTCCTCCACTATGGCAAGGTTAGCCTTTCCCCACCTCATTTGCCATCTATGCAATTCGGCTGGGATTGACATAGAGGGAGATATCCTCATTGAAGAGGAAAAGCCCATCACTAAGAAAAAGATGGAGCAATCAAGAGAGCATAGAGAAGCTCATCATCAAGAAATCCCTGAGATTCCTCAAGGGATGTACTTCCCTCCACAGAACTATTGGGAGCAAATCAACACTTTCCTAGGAGAATTAAGTTCCAACATGGGACAACTAAGGGTGGAACATCAAGAGCACCCCATCATCCTTCATGAAATAAGAGAAGATCAAAAAGCAATGAGGGAGGAGCAACAAAGACAAGGAAGAAACATAGAAGAGCTCAAGGACATCATTGGTTCCTCAGAAGAAAACGCCACCATCACTAAGGTGGACTCATTCCTTGTTCTTACTTTCTCTGTGGCTACAGAACTCAAAATGGCGCGCTTCCAATTGCGTTGAAAAGTAGACATTCAGAGCTTTCTAGCAATATATAATAGTCCATACTTTGAACGAGTTTAGACGATGTAAAAGGGCATTGAACGCCAGTTCTACGCTGCTGTCTGGAGTTAAACGCCAGAAACAAGTCACAAACCAGAGTTGAACGCCAGAAATACGTTACAACCTGGCGTTCAACTCCAGAAAGAGCCTCTGCACGTGTAACATTCAAGCTCAGCCCAAGCATATACCATGTGGGCCCCGGAAGTTGATTTATGCATCAATTACTTACTTCTGTAAACCCTAGTAGCTAGTTTATTATAAATAGGACTTTTTACTATAGTATTAGACATCTTTTGATCATTTTTAGATCTCTAGACCTCCATGGGAGGCTGGCCACTCGGCCATGCTTACCCTCTATTCACGTATGTACTTTCAACGGTAGAGTTTCTACACTCCATAGATTAAGGTGTGGAGCTCTGCTGTTCCTCAAAGATTAATGCAAAGTACTAATGTTTTTCTATTCAATTCAACTTACTTATTTATGTTCAAAAACTCCATAACCAATTTATATCCGCCTGACTGAGATTTACAAGGTGACCATAGCTTGCTTCATACCAACAATCTTCGTGGGATCGACCCTTACTCACGTAAGGTTTATTACTTGGACGACCCAGTGCACTTGCTGGTTAGTTGTATCGAGGTTGTGACAAATTATGAATTGAGATTAGAGCACCAAGTTGTTGGAGCCATTACCAGAGATCACAATTTCGTGCACCAATAGTCCAAACCAACAATAAATTCTCAAGATCAAATATTAAATTCAATACAAAATAAACCGAGAGTAATTCAACCTCGGTCCGTTCTCCCAAGGATGCAATTGGAAGTGTTGCGCTTTTGGTTGTAGAGGACAAAGGGGGGTTTTGTAATCAAAGAATGAAAGATTAGAAGAACTTAAGGAATAAAAGAACCAAGAGATGATCAAAATTAAAATTCATGCAAGTGAGAAGGAAATGAGATCAAAACCAGTGAAAATACTATAAATGCAAAAAAGAGCCTTGACTTGGGAATGAGAATCTAAGAATCCTATCATTGCCATAACCACAACTATGATAATGACCATGAGTCAATCTCGCTTAGTTAACCCCAACCATCGAGGAGTAAGTCAAACAAGTATAATTTACCTTAATCCATAAGTCTTAACCAACTTACCAACTAGTTGATAAAAGGGTAGTGCCATTGGAAACAAGAGTCAACTAACTACCCAAGAATTACCACTAAATGTCGGACATTATGATTCTAGTATCCTAGGAACTCAAACCACAAGCCAAGGGGGGAAAATCTACTCAAAACTCATAATTGGCATTTTCACAAACATCTTGTGTGTATGAAAGTAAAACATGGAATGTTGCAAAGAAAAGTAAAAGCTGTACTCAAACTATTCACAATATCAACAATAAACATCCAAACAAGCATAAAGAAAGCATAAACAGTAAATTCATCAATCGAAACTTCAAGAACTCAAAATTGAAAATATTGACAAAGTGCTTGAAGCATAGAGAAATTGAAAGTGAAAGTGCTTTAATTAAAGATGAAGTTAAGAGTACTTATGATGACTTGCATCATCTACCCTTCTTTCTTGCATAAAAAGGACCATAAAAGAGCATAAATCTCATTTGATCAGTACAATTCATACATTATTTGATGAATATTATGGTACACTACTTTGAGATGAACTGTGCTGAATTTCAGGGGAAAAAGGCATCAAAAAATGGGTAGAAAACAACAAGAAGCTGGGCGTGTGAAACTGGTGTGCCACTTGGGATCAAACGCCACAAAAATGCACTGGCGTGGCACGCCAAGAGCTAGGCGTGGCACGCCAGCACTAAATTCCAGAGGAGAAGTCCAAGCATGCATGTGGGCGTGGCACGCCAGGGATTGGGCGTGGCACGCTAGTACAAAGTTCCAGAGAGCAACAATGGAGGACACAAAAAGGGCATGGCACGCCAGGTTGGGCGTGGCACACCTAAACCATCAGCTACTGTGGGCGTGCCACTTGAGCAAAGGGGCGTGGCACGACAACTCACCACTCCAGGAAGAACTTTCACTATGGCGTGCCACTTGGTATCGAAGGCATGGCACGCCAGCTCCAAGAAGTCACTTGGGCGTGCCACTTAAGAATCCAGGCGTGGCACGCCAAGCTTGAAGAGTTCACAAATGTATGGGCGTGCCACTTGAGCAGCATGGCGTGGCACGCTGGTACAATAATCCAGAGAAGGGGTTGAAGGCAATTGAAGACTAGGCGTGCCACTTGAGGTCGAAGGCGTGGCACGCCAACCTAAGAATCTCACTATGGCGTGCCACTTGAAGACTGAAGCGTGGCACGCTAGCTACTAGAACCAAGGCAAGATCATGGGCGTGGCATGCCAGCCTCTAGGTGTGGCACGCTCTAGAGAGGGTGAAGGAAGCCAATTACATGGGGCGTGCCACTTGGTATCGAAGGCGTGGCACGCCATTCACTATTCCTCACTTAGGCGTGCCACTTGAATCCCAGGCATGGCACGCCAGTGTCATTCAGAGAGCAAAGAAGCATTGGGGCATGCCACTTGAGTTCATGGCATGGTACACCAAATAGAGGAACCACTTATTCATAAAAGGGCGTGGCACGCCAGACCCTGGGCGTGCCATACCCTGGACGTGCCACGCTAGTTCAAGTTTCCCGAGGCAAAGAGAAGTGGAAAAAGGCCAGGGCATGCCACTTGAGCTCGAAGGCGTGGCACGCCAATGTTGTTAGTGAAGACGAGCGTGCCACTTGAAGGACTGGGCATGGCACGCCAAGCTAGAATTGAAGAGCACGTGACATGCCACTGGAGCGCCAACCACACGCCAGCTGGGAAGTCACACTTATTGAGCTTCTTTTCCCTCCAAAATGTAATTTTCCTTTTTTACTTTTGTAATTCTTTTATTTTTACTAGGAGTAGTATAAATACCCCCAAGGAGTACTGAAGAGGGGGTTAAGCAGTTAGAGAGATTAGTTTTAGATCCACTTTTACACTTCACTTTTGAGCACTTTTCCTTGAGCTATGAGTAGCTAAATTCCCTCTCATTGAGAGAGGGAGCTCTGTTGTACTTGATGGATTGATGATAGTGAAATTCTTCTTCTCTTCATCTTCTCTTTGATTTGCTAGAAGGAATTTTGTTCTTGATGCTTACTGTTCAATTATCTTGGGAAAGAGATTGAATGCAAATTGGGTTTCATGGGAACCTTGGGAAAGGAAACATGAAACCATGCTTGAAATCCCTTCTCACACTTGAGTAGAATCTGGGTTTTGGTGTTTGGATATGTGACATATAATCCTCCCTCTACTTGGACCTATGATGGTGTGTGGTATAATCAGGGACCAAGCATATCTCTCTTCATGAGCAATTAGACCAAGAAATTGGCTATTGATCAAGATCTGAGAGATTGAGTCACCAAGGGATTGGGGCTCAATCAATCATGATTGCCAAGAGGTCAATGAGTTGCATGATTGAAGAGGATATAAGCTAGAATTGATCCAAAGAGACAACATCTCCTGATCTCAATGAATTTCCCCATTCTTATCTATCCCTTTCTTTATAGCTTAATTTTACATTCAGCAATTCTCCATTCCCATTTACATTCAAGTCATTTATGATTCTGCACTTTACATTCTGTCATTTCCATTTCTGCACTTTATTGCTTTTCTTTATATTCTAGCCATTTACATTTCTGTCATTTATAATTCTGTAATTCACAATCTACTTGTTCCGCTTGACTAATTCATCAATCAATTAAAACTGCTCGAATTTGCCAATCTCTGTGGATACGATCCCACTTCACTATGGGTTATTACTTGACGATAATTTTGGTGCGCTTGCCAAAAGAACTAATTCACCAATTTTTGAATGGGGTGTGAATTGGACTCATCAAGTTTTATGGTGCCCTTGCCGGGGATTGGCTTAAATTTGACAGTGATTAAATTGATTGGAGAGCTAGATTAAGCAATTTAAATTTCTTGTTATCTTATTTTCTTTTATTTAGCACTTTTTATTTTTCTATTTCTACTCTGAGTTCTATTTCTTTCTTCTTTGATTATTTTAGTTATTCATCATCCATATTTCTACTCTTCTAACTGTTCGATTAATTACATCAACAAAGCTAACCACTAATCTTAACAAGAATTTTCTTACTTCACTTGTTCTCTGCTGGTTATTTGCCAAGTGTATGACAGGTAGAAGAGGAGAGACTTCATCTCCCTTTGATAGTGAAATTGAGAGGACCTTCCTTAGGCGAAGGAGGGAAGCAAGAGGCAAAGTTATAGTTGGAGAGGAACTAGTGGAGGAAAATCTAGAAACCACCATGGAAGAAGAAGCACATAACCATGTTGAAGAGGAAGCTGGCAATCATGTTGGGCAAGAAAGGAGAGTCTTAGGCTCCTACATCAACCCAAACCCAGGAAATTGTGGCAGCAGCATCCTAAAGCCAACAATTCATGCTAATAATTTTGAGCTGAAGCCTCAGCTCATCACACTTGTTCAGAATAATTGCTCATATGGAGGAAGTGCCCAAGAATACCCTAATCAACATCTCAACACATTCTTGAGGATATGTGATACTGTAAAGTCCAATGGGGTACACCCTGACATCTACAAACTACTCTTGTTCCCTTTTTCACTCAGAGATAAAGCAACAAAGTGGTTGGACTCATTTCCCAAGGATAGCCTAACTAGATGGGAGGAGGTCATGAACAGATTCCTTGCAAGATTTTACCCTCCACAAAGAATTAACAGGCTGAGAGCTGAGGTGCAAATCTTCAGACAACAAGATGGAGAAACACTCTATGAGGCCTGGGAGAGATTCAAAGATCTGACAAGAAGATGCCCACCAGAAATGTTCAATGAGTGGGTACAACTACATATCTTTTATGAGGGGCTGTCCTATGAATCAAAGAAGGCCATGGATCATTCTTCAGGAGGCTCACTCAACAAGAAGAAAACCATTGAAGAAGACATAGATGTCATCGAGACTGTAGCTGAAAATGAGTATTTCTATGCTTCAGAAGGACTCAGAAGAAAGGAGTGCTAGAACTCAACTCTGTAGATGCTTTGTTAGCTCAGAACAAGGCAATTGCAGCACAAATAGCAACCTTAACCAAGAGGATAGAGGCTAATCAAGCCTCAGTCTTTCAAGACCAAACTCCACAACAAGAAGGGAATGCACCAGAATCTGAAGGTGACTGGGAACAAGCTAATTATGTGAACAACTCATCCAGACCACCATATGACCCACACTCTAAGACATACAACCCAGGTTGGAAGAACCACCCAAATTTTGGGTGGGAAAACCAACAAAACCACAACCATGACCACAAGAAACCGTATCCATCAAACCAACATTCCACCCACAACCCCAACCATCAAACAGGCAACCATAGACCCTACCATAACTCATAAAATACATCATACCATAGCAACCAGCCCATACACAACAACCTCAATCAAGACACACCACCCTCAACAATGCAACCATGTGAAATCAAGAGCAACTTTGAGAGGATGGAGGCTGCAATAGTACAACTGTCATCACAGATTACAGGGGCAGTCTCCACCCTTATGGAGAGACAAGCACAGATTGAAAGAAGGATAGACGCCAATCAAGAAGAATACAGGTCAAATCCGAAAAATTAAGGCACAGCAATCTCAAAGTTAGAAGCACAAGTGGGGATCTTATCCAAGCAAATCCCACTTCCCACACACACATTTTCCAGTGATACTATGGCCAACCCAAGAGGGGAATGCAAGGCCATTACACTAAGAATTGGAAAAGTTGTGGAGGAAGGAACCCCAAGCAAAGACAACCATGAAGAAGAAGTTGCAGAAAAGCATGGGAATAAGAGTGAAGAAGAGACCCTTGCTCCACCAAAACCAATCTTGAAGCCTTTTATGCCAAAAGCACCATACCCATAAAGGCTGGGAAAAGGTGGGAAGGATGGCCAATTCTCTAAGTTCCTAGAGATCTTCAAGAAACTTCAAATCAACATACCATTTGCTGAGGCATTGGAACAAATGCCACTCTATGCCAAATTCTTGAAGGAGCTTATAACAAGAAAGAGGAACTGGGAGGCAAAGGAGACCATAGTATTAACTGAGGAATGCAGCGCTGATGAGCGGATAATTTATACGCTTTTTGGCATTGTTTTTACATAGTTTTTAATATGATTTAGCTAGTTTTTAGTATATTTTTATTAGTTTTTAAATAAAATTCACATTTTTGGACTTTACTATGAGTTTGTGTGTTTTTCTGTGATTTCAGGTAATTTCTGGCTGAAATTGAGGGACTTGAATAAAAATCAGATTCAGATGTTGAAGAAGGACTGCAGATGCTGTTGGATTCTGACCTCCCTGCACTCAAAGTGAATTTTCTGGAGCTACAAAACTCCAAATGACGTGATCTTAATTGCGTTGGAAAGTAGACATCCAGGGATTTCCAGAAATATATAATAGTTCATACTTTGCTCGAGTTTAGACGATGCAAACTGGCATTCAACGCCAGTTTCATGCTGCATTCTGGAGTTAAACGCCAGAAACAGGTTGCAAAGTGGAGTTAAACACCAGAAACAGGTTACAAACTGGTGTTCAACTCCAAAAGAAGCCTCTACACGTGTAAAGCTCAATGCTCAGCCCAAGCACACACCAAGTGGGCCCCAGAAGTGGATTTCTGCATCAATTACTCATTTCTGTAAACCCTAGTAACTAGTTTAGTATAAGTAAGACTTTTTACTATTGTATTTACATCTTCGGATCAGATCTTTGTTCAGTTTTATGCTATCTTAGACCTTTATGGGGGCTGGCCATTCGGCCATGCCTGAACCTTCATCACTTATGTATTTTCAACGGTAGAGTTTCTACACACCATAGACTAAGGTGTGGAGCTCTGCTGTTCCTCACAGATTAATGCAAAGTACTGCTGTTTTTCTATTCAATTCAAGCTTATTCATATTCTAAGATATCCATTCGCACACAAGAACATGATGAATGTGATGATTATGTGACGCTTATCATCATTCTCACTTATGAACGCGTGCCTGACAAACACTTCTGTTCTACACGCAAACAAGCTAGAATGAGTATCTCTTAGATATCTAATACAGAGGACCAAGTCTGAGATATTAGAGTCTTCGTGGTATAAGTTAGAACCCATGGATGGCCATTTCTGAGGTCCGGAAAGTCTAAACCTTGTCTGTGGTATTCCTAGTAAGATCTGGGAAGGGATGGCTGTGACGAGCTTCAAACTCGCGAGTGCTGGGCGTAGTGACAGACGCAAAAGGATAGTAAATCCTATTCCAGTATGATCGAGAACCGACAGATGATTAGCCATGCAGTGACAGCGCATTGGACCATTTTCACATTGAGGATGGGATGTAGCCATTGACAACAGTGATGCCCTACATAAAGCTTGCCATGGAAAGGAGTAGGAATGATTGGATGAAGACAGCAGGAAAGCAGAGGTTCAGGAGGAACGAAAGCATCTCCATACGCTTATCTGAAATTCTCACCAATGAATTACATAAGTATCTCTATCCTAGTTTATATTTTAATTATGTTTTAATTATCAATTCTCCATTACCATTTGAATCCGCCTAACTGAGATTTACAAGGTGACCATAGCTTGCTTCAGGCCGACAATCTCCGTGGGATCGACCCTTACTCACGTAAGGTTTATTACTTGGATGACCCAGTGCACTTGCTGGTTAGTTGTGCGAAGTTGTGACAAAGTGTGATTCACGTTTGAGAGCACCAAGCCTTTGGCGCCATTGTTGATGATCACAATTTCTGCGCACCAAGTTTTTGGCGCCGTTGCCGGGGATTGTTCGAGTTTGGACAACTGACGGTTCATCTTGTTACTCAGATTAGGTAACTTTATTTTAATTTTAAGCTTTTTTTATTATTCTTATTTTCGAAAAAAAATAATAATAAAAAAATTAAATATTGTCAAAAATATATTTTTCTTCAGAATTTTTAAGAAGGAATTCTGGAATTTCATGGGAAATGTTCAATCCCGGCTGGCTGTAAAGCCATGTCTAAATTCTTTTGTACTGAGGCTTCTTCTTCACATGCTTGAACTATGTATGCTGAAGCTTGGCTGGCCATTGGCCATGTCTAGTGTTTTGGACTGGAGCTTTCACTAAAAGCTTGGCTGGCTAGTAAGCCATGTCTAATTTCGGGACTGGAGCTTTAGACTAACATTGCAAGATTCCTGGAATTCTCATTAAAAATTCTGAAATCCTTATTTTCTTTTTTTTTCAAAATAATTTTCGAAAAATATACAAAAAAATTAAAAAAAATCATAAAACCAAAAATAATTTGATGTTTCTTGCTTGAATCTAGTGTCAAGTCATAAGTTTGGTGTCAATTGCATGTTTATCTCTTTCTTGCATTTTTCGAAAATCTATGCATTGCATTCTTCATGATCTTCAAGTTGTTCTTGGTAAGTCTTCTTGTTTGATCTTTAAAATTTCTTGTTTTGTGTCTTTTCTTGTTTTTCATATGCATTTTCAATTTGTTAGTGTCTAAAGTTTGAAAATTTCTAAGTTTGGTGTCTTTCATGTTTTCTTTTATTGAAAATTTTTCAAAAATACATACTTGATGTTCATCTTGACATTCAAAGTGTTCTTGGTGTTCATCTTGACATTCATAGTGTTCTTGCATGCATCATGTGTTTTGATCCAAAATTTTCATGCATTGAGTCTTTTTGATGTTTTTCTCTTTCATCATTAAAAATTCAAAAATCAAAAAAATATCTTTCCCTTTTTCACTCATAAATTTTCGAAAATTTGAGTTGACTTTTTCAAAACTTTTTAAAATTTAGTTGTTTCTTATGAGTCAAATCAAATTTTCAATTTAAAAATTCTATCTTTTTCAAATCTTTTTCAAAAATCAAATCTTTTTCATTTTTCTTTCATATTTTCAAAAATTTTATGATTGATTTTCAAAATCTTTTTCTTATTTCTAATTCATATTTTTGAAATTAATGCTAACAATTAATGTGATTGATTCAAAATTTTTAAGTTTGTTACTTGCCTATCAAGAAAGGTTCAATCTTTAAATTTTAAAATCATATCTTTTTGTTTCTTGTTAGTCAAGTAATCAACTTTAGTTTTCAAAATCAAATCTTTTTAAATTTTTTTTTTCAAATCTTTTTCAAAATAAATTTCAATCACATCTTTTTCAAAATTTATTTCAAAATCTTTTCTAACTTCTTATCTTTTCAAAAATTGATTTTCAAATCTTTTTCAATTAACTACTTGACTTTTTTTTATTTTAAAAGTTTACTATTTCAATCATATTGTTTCAAAACTATCTAACTAATTCTCTCTTTAATTTTCGAAAATCACCTTCCTCTTTTTCAAAATTCCTTTTTAATTAACTAATTGTTTTAAATTTCAAATTAAATTAGTTTCATTTTTCCTTCTTATTTTTGAATTCTAACTTTGATTTTAAATTAAAAACAAAAATATTTTAATTTTAATTTATCTAATTTTTGAAAATTCTTCTCCCTTATCTCCTTCTAATGATTTATTTATTTACTAACACTCCTCTTCATCTAAGAATTCGAACCCACTCCTCACCCTTGTGTTTGGATTCTCATCTTTTCCTTCTTCTATTCTTATCTTCTTCTACTCACGTAAAGGAATCTCTATACTGTGACATAGAGGATTCCATATTTTCTTTTCTGTTTTCTTCTTTTTCATATGAGCAGGAACAAGGATAAGAACATTCTTGTTGAAGTTGATCCTGAACTTGAAAGGGCTCTGAAGAGGAAGCTAAGGGAAGCTAAAACACAACTCTCTGGAGAAAATCTGACAGAAATTTTCGAAAAAGAAGGAGACATGGCTGAAAATAATAACAATGCAAGGAAGATGCTTGGTGACTTTACTGCACCAAATTCCAATTTACATGGAAGAAGCATCTCAATCCCTGCCATTGGAGCAAAAAATTTTGAGCTTAAACCTCAATAGTTTCTCTGATGCAACAGAACTGCAAGTTTCATGGACTTCCATCTAAAGATCCTTTTCAGTTCTTAACTGAATTCTTGCAGATCTGTGATACTGTTAAGACCAATGGGGTTGATCCCGAGGTCTATAGGCTTATGCTTTTCCTGTTTGCTGTAAGAGACAGAGCTAGAGTATGGTTGGACTCTCAACCTAAAGATAGCCTGAACTCTTGGGATAAGCTGGTCACGGCTTTCTTAGCCAAGTTCTTTCCTCCTCAAAAGCTTAGTAAGCTTAGAGTGGATGTTCAAACCTTCAAACAAAAAGAAGATGAGTCCCTCTATGAAGCTTGGGAGAGATACAAAGAACTGACCAAAAAGTGTCCTTTTGACATGCTTTCAGAATGGACCATCCTGGATATATTCTATGATGGTCTATCTGAGCTATCAAAAATGTCACTAGACCATTCTGCAGGTGGATCCATTCACCTAAAGAAAACGCCTACAGAAGCTCAAGAACTCATTGACATGGTTGCAAATAACCAGTTCATGCACACTTCTGAAAGGAATCCTGTGAGTAATGGGACGCCTATGAGGAAGGGAGTTCTTGAAATTGATACTCTGAATGCCATATTGGTTCAGAACAAAATATTGACTCAGCAAGTAAATATGATCTCTCAGAGTCTGAATGGATTGAAGGAATCATCCAACAGTACTAAAGAAGCATCTTCTGAAAAAGAAGCTTACGATCCTGAGAACCCTGCAATAGCAGAGGTGAATTACATGGGTGAACCCTATAGAAACACCTATAATCCCTCAAGAAAAAATCATCCAAATTTCTCATGGAAGGATCAACAAAAGCCTCAACAAGGCTTTAGTAATGGTGGAAGAAACAGGTTTAGCAATAGAAAGCCTTTTCTATCATCCACTCAGCAACAGACAGAGAATTCTGAGCAGAATCCATCTAGCTTAGCAAATATAATCTCTGATTTATCTAAGGCCACTTTAAGTTTCATGAATGAAACAAGGTCCTCCATTAGAAATTTGGAGGCACAAGTGGGCCAACTGAGTAAAGGAGTCACTGAAACCCCTCATAGTACTCTTCCAAGCAATACAGAAGAGAATCCAAAAAGAGAATGCAAGGCCATTGATTTAACCATCATAGCCGAACCTACAAGGGAGGGAGAGAACGTGAATCCTAGTGAGGAAGACCTCCTAGGACGTTTAGTGACCAATAAGGAGTATCCCTTTGAGGACCTAAAGGAATCTGAGGCTTACCTAGAGACCATAGAGATTCTATTAAACCTTCTTCTGCCCTTCATGAGCTCTGATGAGTATTCTTCTTCCGAAGAGAATGAAGACGTTACTGAAGAGCAAGTTGCTAAGTACCTTGGTGCAATCATGAAGTTGAATGCCAAATTATTTGGTAATGAGACTTGGGAAGATGAACCTCCCTTGCTCACCAATGAACTGAATGCATTGGATAGGCAGAAATTACCTTAAAAGAAATAGGATCCTGGTAAATTCCTAATTACCTGTAACATAGGCACCATGACCTTTGAAAAAGCTCTGTGTGACCTAGGGTCAGGAATAAACTTAATGCCACTATCTGTAATGGAGAAACTTGGGATCTTTGAGGTGCAAGCTGCCAGAATCTCATTAGAGATGGCAGACAACTCAAGAAAATAGGCTTATGGACTAGTAGAGGACGTGTTAGTAAAGGTTGAAGGCCTTTACATCCCTGCTGATTTCATAATCCTAGACACTGGGAAGGATGAGGATGAATCCATCATCGTTGGAAGACCCTTCCTAGCCACAGCAAGAGCTGTGATTGATGTGGACAGAGTAGAATTGATCCTTCAACTGAATGAGAACAACCTTGTGTTTAAAACTCAAGGATCTCCTTCTGTAACCATGGAAAGGAAGCATGAAAAGCTTCTCTCACTGCAGAGTCAACCAAAGCCCCCATTGTCAAACTCTAAGTTTGGTGTTGGGAGGCCACAACCAAACTCTAAGTTTGGTATGGAACCCCACATTCAAACTCTAAGTTTGGTGTTGGGAGGTTCCAACAATGCTCTGAACATCTGTGAAGCTCCATGAGAGCTCACTGTCAAGCTATTGACATTAAAGAAGTGCTTGTTGGGAGGCAACTCAATGTTATTTAATCATATCTATTTTATTTTCTTTTTGTTATTTCGTGTTTTATTATGTTGATGATCATGTAGAGTCACAAAAACTACTAAAAAATAAAAAACAGAATGAAAAACAGTATTAAAAATAGCACACCCTAGAGGAGGAGCATTCTGGCATTTAAACGCCAGAAATAAGCATCTGTCTGGCGTTTAACGCCAAAAACAAGCATCAAGCTGGCGTTTAACGCCAGAAATAAGCATCTACCTGGCGTTAAATGCCAGAAATAGGCTACATTTGGGTGTTTAACGCCAGAAACAAGCAGCAGTCTGGCGTTAAACACCAGGATTGCACAGCAAGGGCATTTTACATGCCTAATTGCAGCAGGGATGTTAAGTCCTTGGCCCCACTGGATCTGTGGACCCACAGGATCCCCACCACTTCTTCTCTCTTCTTCACACCTTTTCATAACTCTCTTCCCCAAATACCCCTCACCAATCAACTCAATCACTCTTCCCCATCACCTCTTCACCACTCACATCCATCACTCTTCCCCAAAAACCCCACCTACCTTCAAATTCAAAATATTTTCCCTCCCAAACCCAACCCTAATGGCCGAACCCTTAACCCTCCCCCACTCCTATATAAACCCCTCATTCCTTCTTCATTTTCACACAGCACAACCCTCTCTTCTCCCCCTTGGCCGAATACACCCTTCTCTCCCTCTCTTTTATTTCTCTTCTTCTTCTCCTTCTTTCTTTCTTCTTCTGCTCGGGGACAAGCAAACATTTTAAGTTTGGTGTGGTAAAAGCATTGCTTTTTGTTTTTTCATAACCATTAATGGCACCTAAGACCAGAGAAACCTCTAGAAAGAGGAAAGGGAAGGCAATTGCTTCCACCTCTGAGTCATGGGAGATGGAGAGATTCATCTCAAAGGTCCATCAAGACCACTTCTATGAAGTTGTGGCCAAGAAAAAAGTGATCCCTGAGGTTCCTTTCAAGCTCAAAAAGAATGAGTATCTGGAGATCCGACTTGAGATCCAAAGAAGAGGTTGGGAAGTTCTCACCAACCCCATTCAACAAGTCGGGATCCTAATGGTTCAAGAGTTCTATGCAAACGCATAGATCACTAGGAACCATGATCAAAGTGTGAACCCGAATCCAAAGCATTGGCTTACCATGGTTCGGGGGAAATACTTAGATTTCAGTCCGAAAAATGTAAGGCTGGCGTTCAACTTACCAATGATGGAAGAGAACGCACGCCCCTACACAAGAAGAGTCAACTTTGACTAGGAACCATGATCAAAGTATGAACCCGAATCCAAGGCATTGGCTTACCATGGTTCGGGGGAAATACTTAGATTTCAGTCCGAAAAATGTAAGGCTGGCGTTCAACTTGCCAATGATGGAAGAAAACGCACGCCCCTACACTAGAAGAGTCAACTTTGATCAAAGGTTGGACCAAGTTCTCATGGACATATGTGTAGAAGGAGCTCAATGGAAAATTGACTCAAGAGGCAAGCCGGTTCAATTGAGAAGACTGGACCTTAAGCCTGTAGCTAGAGGATGGTTGGAGTTTATTCAACGTTCAATCATTCGTACTAGCAACCGGTCTGAAGTTACTATAGACCGGGCCATCATGATTCACAGTATCATGATTGGGGAGGAAGTGGAAGTTCATGAGATTATACCTCAAGAACTCTACACGGTGGCTGACAAGTCCTCTACTTTGGCAAGGTTAGCCTTTCCTCACCTCATTTGAAACCTCTACAATTTGGCTGGAATTGACATAGAGGGAGACATCCTCATTGAAAAGGATAAGCCCATCACTAAGAAAAGGATGGAGCAAACAAGAGATCATGGACCTCAACAGGAGCATGAGAAAATTCCTCTCCATGAAATCCCTGAGATGCCTCAAGGGATGCAATTTCCTCCACAAAATTATTGGGAGCAAATTAACACTTTCGTTGGAGAATTAAGTTCCAACATGGGACAACTAAGGGTGGAACACCAAGAGCACTCCATCATCCTCCATGAAATTAGAGAAGATCAAAGAGCTATGAGGGAGGAGCAACAAAGACAAAGAAGAGACATAGAGGAGCTCAAGCACTCCATAGGATCATCAAGAGGAAGACGCCACCCACACTAGGGTGGACTCATTCCTTAATCTCCTTGTCTATTTATTTTCTGTTTTCGGTTTCTATGCTTCATGTTTAATTATGTTTGTGTCTTTACTATATCATCATTAGTGTTTAAGTGTCTATGTCTTAAAGCTATGAATGTCCTATGAATCCATCACCTCTCTTAAATGAAAAATGCTTTAAAAACAAAAGAACAAGAAGTACATGGTTTCGAATTCATCCTTGAAATTAGTTTAATTATTTTGATGTGGTGACAATACTTTTTGTTTTCTGAATGAATGCTTGAACAGTGCATATGTCTTTTGAAGTTGTTGTTTATGAATGCTAAATATGTTGGCTCTTGAAAGAATGATGAAAAGGAGAAATGTTATTTGATAATCTGAAAAATCATAAAAATGATTCTTGAAGCAAGAAAAAGCAGTGAATACAAAAGCTTGCAAAAAAAAAAGAGAAAAGAAAAATGGCGAAAAAAAAAGAGAAGAAAGAAAAAGAAAAAGCAAGCAGAAAAAGCCAAAAGCTCTTTAAACCGAAAGGCAAGAGAAAAAAAGCCAATAGCCCTTAAAACCAAAAGGCAAGGGTAAATAAAAAGGATCCAAGGCTTTGAGCATCAGTGGATAGGAGGGCCTAAAGGAATAAAATCCTGGCCTAAGCGGCTGGTGTGCGAAATCGTGATCATTCCATTCCTTGGTAACGGCGCTAAAAACTCAATACGCACATTCATGATCTTATATCTGTTTCACAACTTCATACAACTAACCAGCAAGTGCACTGGGTCGTCCAAGTAATAAACCTTACGTGAGTAAGGGTCGATCCCACAGAGATTGTCGGCTTGAAGCAAGCTATGGTCACTTTGTAAATCTCAGTCAGGCGATTCAAATGTATAAAGAGATTATAGTGAACGAAAATTAAAATAGGATAGGGATACTTATGTAATTCATTGGTGAGAATTTCAGATAAGCGTATGGAGATGCTTTCGTCCCTCTGAACCTCTGCTTTCCTGCTGTCTTCATCCAATCAATCATACTCCTTTCCATGGCAAGCTTTATGTAGGGCATCACCGTTGTCAATGGCTACATCCCATCCTCTCTGTGAAAAAGGTCCAAATGCTCTGTCACGGCACGGCTAATCATCTGTCGGTTCTCGATCATACTGGAATAGGATCCATTGATCCTTTTGCGTCTGTCACTACGCCCAGCACTCGCGAGTTTGAAGCTCGTCACAGCCATCCCTTCCCAGATCCTACTCGGAATACCACAGACAAGGTTTAGACTTTCCGGATCTCAGGAATGGCCATCCATGGGTTCTAACATATACCACGAAGACACTAATATCTCGGACTTGGTCCCCTGTATTAGATATCCAAGAGATATCCATTCAATCTAAGGTAGAACGGAAGTGGTCATCAGGCACGCGTTCATAAGTTGAGAATGATGATGACTGTCACGATCATCACATCCATCATATTGAAGTGCGAATGAATATCTTAGAAGCGGAATAAGTTGAATTGAATAGAAAAATAGTAGTACTTTGCATTAATCTTTGAGGAACAGCAGAGCTCCACACCTTAATCTATGGAGTGCAGAAACTCTACCGTTGAAAATACATAAGTGATAATGGAGTTCATTGGTCTCGGCCCCAGAGTGGAACCGGAGTAACCAAGACTGTGAATACAATGATAAAAAGTTCTATATATACTAGACTAGCTACTAGGGTTTACAGAAGTAAGTAATTAATGCATAAATCCACTTCCGGGGCCCACTTGGTATGTGCTTGGGCTGAGCTTGAAGTTTACACGTGCAGAGGCTTCTTTTGGAGTTGAACGCCAAGTTGTAACGTGTTTTTGGCGTTCAACTCTGGTTTGTGATGTGTTTCTGGTGTTTAACTCCAGACTGCAGCGTAGAACTGGCGTTCAATGCCCTTTTGCGTTATCTAAACTTGGGCAAAGTATAGACTATTATATATTTCTTGAAAGCCCTGGATGTCTACTTTCCAACGCCGTTGAGAGCGTGCCATTTGGAGTTCTGTAGCTCCAAAAAATCCACTTTGAGTGCAGGGAGGTCAGAATCCAACAGCATCAGCAGTCCTTCTTCGACCTCTGAATCTGATTTTTGCTCAAGTCCCCCAATTTCAGCCAGAAAATACCTGAAATCACAGAAAAATACACAAAATCATAGTAAAGTCCAGAAATGTGAATTTAACATAACTTCTTAAGCACACTCTTTTTTTGCTTTGGACCTTGACTTTAACCACTCAGTCTCAAGTTTTCACTTGACACCTTCACGCCACAAGCACATGGTTAGGGACAGCTTGGTTTAGCCGCTTAGGCCAGGATTTTGTTTCTTTAGGCCCTCCTATCCACTGATGCTCAAAGCCTTGGATCTTTTTTATTACCCTTGCCTTTTGGTTTTAAGGGCTATTGGCTTTTTCTGCTTGCTTTTTCTTTTTTTCTTTTTTTTTTCGCCATTTTTTTCTCTTTTTTTTCGCATTTTTTTTTCTGCAAGCTTTGTATTCACTGCTTTTTCTTGCTTCAAGAATCATTTTTATGATTTTTTAGATTATCAAATAACATGTCTCCTTGTCATCATTCTTTCAAGAGCCAACATATTTAACTATTTAACACAACAACATCAAAAGACATATGCACTGATGTTCCACCTTTAGTTGCTCCCAATAATTTTGTGGAGGAAAATGTATCCCTTGAGGTATCTCAGGGATCTCTTGATTTGCAGTCAAATGTTCTACCACTGAGCTATAGATCCTTGAGATGAATCTCTCCATCTCCTATGACTTGGGGGTGGAAGCTTTTGTCTTCCATTTTCTCTTTCTAGAGGTTTCTCTGGCCTTAGGTGCCATCAATGGTTATGGAAAAACAAAAAAAACAATGCTTTTTCCACACCAAACTTAGAATGTTTGCTCGTCCTCGAGCAAAAGAAGAAAGGAAGGATGAGAAGAAAAAGAGATGGAGGAGATGGAGGTTTGGGAAGGGTTCGGCCACTAGGGGTTTAAGGTGGTTATGATGTGTGAAAAGGAGGGAGTGATGGTTTGAATTTTGAGTGGGTGGGTGTAGGTGGTTGTATGATGGTTTTGGAGGGGAATTGGAGGTGATTGGTGAAGGGTTCTTGGGAAAGGGTGATATAGGATTATGAGGAGGTAAGG